>NC_079195.1:5656917-6256917 GCF_029499605.1 Hyla sarda
TATGTGTGTATATGACCTATGTACTGTATGTGTGTATATGACCTATGTACTGTATGTGTGTATATTACCTATGTACTGTATGTGTGTATATTACCTATGTACTGTATGTGTGTATATGACCTATGTGCTGTATGTGTGTATATGACCTATGTACTGTATGTGTGTATATGACCTATGTACTGTATGTGTGTATATGGCCTATGTACTGTATGTGTGTATATTACCTATGTACTGTATGTGTGTATATTACCTATGTACTGTATGTGTGTATATTACCTATGTACTGTATGTGTGTATATTACCTATGTACTGTATGTGTGTATATGACCTATGTACTGTATGTGTGTATATGACCTATGTACTGTGTGTATATGACCTATGTACTGTGTGTATATGACCTATGTACTGTGTGTATATGACCTATGTACTGTATGTGTGTATATTACCTATGTACTGTATATGTGTATATGACCTATGTACTGTATGTGTGTATATGACCTATGTACTGTATGTGTGTATATGACCTATGTACTGTATGTGTGTATATGACCTATGTACTGTATGTGTGTATATGACCTATGTACTGTGTGCATATGACCTATGTACTGTATGTGTGCATATGGCCTATGTACTGTATGTGTGTATATTACCTATGTACTGTATGTGTGTATATTACCTATGTACTGTATGTGTGTATATGACCTATGTACTGTATGTGTGTATATGACCTATGTACTGTATGTGTGTATATGACCTATGTACTGTATGTGTGTATATGACCTATGTACTGTATGTGTGTATATGACCTATGTACTGTATGTGTGTATATGACCTATGTACTGTATGTGTGTATATGACCTATGTACTGTATGTGTGTATATGACCTATGTACTGTATGTGTGTATATGACCTATGTACTGTATGTGTGTATATGACCTATGTACTGTATGTGTGTATATTACCTATGTACTGTATGTGTGTATATGACCTATGTACTGTATGTGTGTATATGACCTATGTACTGTATGTGTGTATATGACCTATGTACTGTATGTGTGTATATTACCTATGTACTGCATGTGTGTATATTACCTATGTACTGTATGTGCCTTTATGTTATGTGCTTGTATGTATTGTATGAAGCACATTATTAGGGAATTATTGGAGGAATGTAAGCACAGTATATAGGGAATTTATGGAAGCACAGTATATGTTTCATTATATTGGAACATTATATTTTTATGTATGCTGGCACTGTGTATAGATTCTTAGGGTGCGTTCACATGGGCCTATTTTTGCTGCAGATTTTGCTTCTCATTGACAATGGGAAGAGAAATCTGCTAAAGCAAATCTGCATCAGATCTGCAGCAGAAAATACGCATGTGTGAACGCAGCCTTAGTGGTGGCACAGTATAGTTAAATAATAGTGGCACAGTATATAGTTCATTAATGGTGTCACAGTATATACAGAATTAATAGATGAATGGTGGCACAGTATATAGGGTATTAATAGATGAATGGTGGCACAGTATATAGGGTATTAATAGATGAATGGTGGCACAGTATATAGGGAATTAATAGATGAATGGTGGCACAGTATATAGGGAATTAATAGATGAATGGTATCACAGTATATAGGGAATTAATAGATGAATGGTGGCACAGTATATAGGGAATTAATAGATGAATGGTGGCACAGTATATAGGGAATTAATAGATGAATGGTGGCACAGTATATAGGGATTTAAGGGGGGGTACGGTATATAATTAAAGGGAAACTGACAGGCTGTTTACTCGCATTAAACCCAATACACTAGGTTACAGTGCATGTATAAAAAAAAATTGGTCTTTCCATTTTCTAGGTATTGCCCCACATTGCTAGTATGCGAAGTCAGTCTTGTGCGCAATGGAGGCGGAGCTTCCCTGCCTCCATCCTGTATGCTGTGCTATGCCCGGCATGTAAGTATATATTAGTGTGGTGTCCATCTCTTCAGTGTAAGAACCAGAGCTGTGTGGAGATTCCTGCATAAGGTGGGTGCTGGGTTATTGGGGATGGGTGCTGAGTGCTGGGTGATGGGTGCTGGGTGATTGGTGATGGGTGCTGGGTGATTGGTGCTGGCTGACTGGTGCTGGGTGATTGGTGCTGGGTGATTGGTGCTGGCTGACTGGTGCTGGGTGATTGGTGCTGGGTGATGGGTGCTGGGTGATGGGTGCTGGGTGATGGGTGCTGGGTGATTGGTGCTGGGTGATGGGGGATGGGTGATGGGTGCTGGGTGATTGGTGATGGGTGATGGGTGCTGGGTGATTGGTGCTGGGTGATGGGGGATGGGGGATGGGTGCTGGGTGATTGGTGATGGGTGATGGGTGCTGGGTGATTGGTGCTGGCTGACTGGTGCTGGGTGATTGGTGCTGGCTGACTGGTGCTGGGTGATTGGTGCTGGGTGATTGGTGCTGGGTGATGGGTGCTGGGTGATGGGTGCTGGGTGATTGGTGCTGGGTGATTGGGGGATGGTTGATGGGGGATGGGTGATTGGGGATGGGTGATTGGGGATGGGTGCTGGGTGATTGGTGCTGGGTTCTGTCATATAGAGCTCAGGTGGGGCATATAGGGGGAGATTTATTAAAACCTTTGCAGAGGAAAATTCTTCTGCAAAACGATCTGATTGGTTGCTATGGGCGACTGCACCGCTCTTTCTCTGCACAGGTTTTGATGAATCTCCTATATAATACAGTATATTATAGGGCAGCTGTCACATGTTTTCTGTAAATAAGACTGACAGCACAGCCAAAGTGTATATACACATGGCCGACCTCAGAGAAACTGTTCTTGACTCGATTTTACAAAAACACCAACTTTTATGGGGATAGGAATGTAGAGGATGCCCGGCGGGAGTCCACTGTGTCCCTGGGCCGCAGCACACCTGCCCAGTAAGTCTGGCAGACGTTTTTTAAATTATGAAAAGTGCCCTCTTTTTTACTTGAGCCCCTGCCCTCCAAAATGTCTGTGCACGTCCCTGAATACTGCCATACACTGTGCCCTGAATATAATACTGCCATACACTGTGCCCTGAATATAATACTGCCATACACTGCGCCCTGAATATAATACTGCCATACACTGTGCCCTGAATATAATACTGCCATACACTGTGCCCTGAATATAATACTGCCATACAATGTGCCCTGAATATAATACTGCCATACACTGTGCCCTGAATATAATACTGCCATACACTGTGCCCTGAATATAATACTGCCATACACTGTGCCCTGAATATAATACTGCCATACACTGCGCCCTGAATATAATACTGCCATACACTGTGCCCTGAATATAATACTGCCATACACTGCGCCCTGAATATAATACTGCCATACACTGTGCCCTGAATATAATACTGCCATACACTGTGCCCTGAATATAATACTGCAATACAATGTGCCCTGAATATAATACTGCCATGCACTGTGCCCTAAACATAATACTGCCATGCACTGCGCCCTGAATATAATACTGCCATACAATGTGCCCTGAATATAATACTGCCATACACTGCTCCCTGAATATAATACTGCCATACACTGTGCCCTGAATATAACACTGCCATACACTGTGCCCTGAATATAATACTGCCATACACTGTGCCCTGAATATAATACTGCCATACACTGCGCCCTGAATATAATACTGCCATACACTGTGCCCTGAATATAATACTGCCATACAATGTGCCCTGAATATAATACTGCCATACACTGCGCCCTGAATATAATACTGCCATACACTGTGCCCTGAATATAATACTGCCATACAATGTGCCCTGAATATAATACTGCCATACACTGTGCCCTGAATATAATACTGCCATACACTGTGCCCTGAATATAATACTGCCATACACTGTGCCCTGAATATAATACTGCAATACAATGTGCCCTGAAGATAATACTGCCATGCACTGTGCCCTAAACATAATACTGCCATACACTGTGCCCTGAATATAATACTGCCATACACTGTGCCCTGAATATAATACTGCCATACAATGTGCCCTGAATATAATACTGCCATACACTGTGCCCTGAATATAATACTGCCATACAATGTGCCCTGAATATAATACTGCCATACACTGTGCCCTGAATATAATACTGCCATACACTGTGCCCTGAATATAATACTGCAATACACTGTGCCCTGAATATAATACTGCCATGCACTGTGCCCTAAACATAATACTGCCATACACTGTGCCCTGAATATAATATTGCCATACACTGCGCCCCAAATATAATACTGCTATACACTGAGCCCTGAATATAATACTGGCATACACTGCGCCCCAAATATAATACTGCCATGCACTGAGTCCTGAATATAATATTGCCATACACTGCGCCCTGAGTATAATACTGCCATACACTGCTCCCTGAATATAATACTGCCATACACTGCGCCCTGAATATAATACTGCCATACACTGCGCCCTGAATAGAATACTGCCATACACTGCGCCCTAAACATAATACTGCCATACACTGTGCCCTGAATATAATACTGCCATACACTGTGCCCTGAATATAATACTGCCATACAATGCGCCCTGAATATAATACTGCCATACACTGCGCCCTGAATATAATACTGCCATACACTGTGCCCTAAACATAATACTGCCATTAGTCTTTGGATTAGCCTTTGGATAGGGGATAAGTTATAGATTGTGGGGGGTCCAAGCATTGAGACCCCCCACGATCTCCTGCATGGGGGCCCAGTCAGTATGCCAGAAGCCGACGTCTGACCCCACAGGAAGCCGTGGTCGGCACGCTCCCACCATGTATCTCTATGGAGTATACGGAGGGGTGTGTCGGCCGACACTTCGTGCGGGGTCGGCATACCTCTTTTCCAGCTGACTGCAAAGGCCCGTACTGGAGATCGCGGGGGTCCCAGCGCTCCGACCCCCCCACAATCTATAACTCATCCCATATTCTTTGGACCCTGCATCTATCAATCATGCATATACACCTCCCCCCTTATCCTTGGTTTCCTCAGCCTCACACCTCCCCAAACCCCCCCATCCTTGTTATCCTCACCAACACCCCCCAGCCTCCCCCCCTTCAATCATAAATATATACCCCTCCCCTCATCCTTGGTCCTAACCCCCCAGTCCCCCCCCCCATCAATCATAAATATACACCCCCCTTCTCATCCTTGGTCAAAGCCCCCCAGCCTCCCCCCTCAATCATAATTATACACCCCAGCCTCCCCCCATCAATAATACATATACAACACCCCCCCCTCTGCTCAGTCTCCTAACCCCCCCCCTCACGCCAACTTTATTCTTTTGTTCTCCTCAGCCTACCCTCCGCAGCCCATGCTTACCTTAATCACACGCAGATCCGTCCTGCGCTCAGAAGCAGTGCCGGGCTCCCAGCTTTACGGCGTGAAGATGCAGGGGGGCACACAATCACTGGAGCTGCTCGGGGGAAGATGTGCTCCACCGGATGTACTGCTGCCAGGTGGGGAACATAGCAGCCGGATCTGAAAGGAAAATAACACAGAGGTTGGATGAAGAAATCGTGGAGAAGAAAAGGTGCTACACTACATCCAGGTGTCAGAAGAGCAGAAAAAGAAGGGGCGCCAAGCGTGACTCCGATCCGCTGGGTCTGAATGGAAGAATGAATGCATCAGACTGTTTTTTACTACAAACTGGGCTTCCAAACAGTTGGCTGAATTATTAGGCACGAGATTCCTATGGATAAGAGCACCAAGAGGAACATTGTCACTGCCAAAGGCTTATCGAAGAGAATCTAGAAGTATAAGAAATGGATGGACTTCCGGTTCCGGCGCGGGAGATGTAGGCGGCTGAGTCAATGAGCTCCCACATCCCTGGCTGCAATCTGCCACGTACCGGCCTGTACCATTGCCCCGGGAGCCCCGCACACCACCTGCCGCTCCCCGACAACATACAGCATGGATCGCTTCGTTCAGCGAAGCGCCACTCCAGCCCCGCAGTCTCAAACGCTGCCGGAGCTCTCATCGCAGCAGCGCGGCGAAGCAAAGATGGCACCCGCGCTCACCTCAGAGACCGCACAGAACAGCCTGCCAGCGCTGGAGGCGACTTATACTCTCCCCCAACAACAGCCGAAATGTCAGGAGAGGACCAAAACAGGAGACACCACCAAAGGTACTGCTGCCAAATCCGCCACTATACCAAGCCCACAGGAGGCAGAAACTGGCATGGACACTACTACATCAGGGGCCACTATGAGTACCACAGAGCAAGACAGCACTCCTGCTGCACCACCTACATCGCAAATCTCCCCAGACTGCCAGGGGCAACCTTATGAAGGGGGTGGCATTGACTACCAACTAATAGCAGAAAAAGTGGCGCAGAAAATGTTCCTCACGGTGCAACATATTGTAGAGGAGGTTCTGAAGTCCACCCTCCAAAACCTACATATTGATGTGGCTTCTCATTCCACCCGCCTGCAGGAAGCTGAGCATCGCATTTCTAATTTGGAGGACTCAGACACTGCCATGGCTAAACACTTGCAATCGGCCGAGACGGAACTCCGGCGGATCTCTGAAAAAATGGAAGACTTAGAGAATAGGTCCCGCAGAAATAATCTACTTATTGTGGGAGTAAAAGAATCAGTGGCGCCTCAGGACTTACAGCGATTCTGCGAAAGGGACCTTCCAAAAGCCCTAGGCCTAAACCATCCTTGCCGGGTAGAGAGGGCGCACCGCATTGGCCAGGGTCAGGCTCCAGTGTTATCGCAGGGTCCTTCATCGGCGATGGATCACCGCCCCAGACAAGTAATCCTCCGCTTTTTGGATTTTAATGATAAAGTGGAAGTTCTCCAAGCATATAGGCGCTTATCTCAACCGTTTGAATTTTTGGAATGCGCCTTCTTCTATTTGAGGATTATTCAGCGGAAGTAGCGAAACGACGGAGAGCCTTCAGTGCAATCTGCACTTCTCTATTCAAGGCCAAATACAGATTCCAACTACAATATCCGGCAATTTTGCGTGTATTCCACCCTGATGGCAGCATCTCAGTTTTCAAGTCTCCAGAAGCTGCTTCAACGGCCCTGGATCATCTTCATAAGTCATCCACACCACGTTCATCGAGGCGAGCACACCGGAGGTCTCGTTCGCCCAGAGGACCACGCCACTCAAGATCTTCCACTTGCCCTTCGTAAACTGATGCTGGACAAACATGACGGAGGCCTCAATTTTCCAAGCATCAGGGGTTATAACTTAGCATGCCTCTTTGCTTCACGGTGGACTGGATTCACGGCTCCTCCTTTCATGCCATCTATGACCTTGAGGCAGATTTAGCTTCTCCATGGACTCTATTTGCCCTCCTACACACGTCATACTCGAAGTTGCCTCCTCTCATAAAAAGATCTACTCTTCTGAGAGATACGATAGTGGCATGGAAGGAGGTCCGGAAATTGTTCCATCTTCCCTTCCTGATTTCCAAACATCATCCCTTATCAGGACACCCAGAAGCACCCCATAACATACCTGACAGGATTAGGGTGACATGGGCGGAAAATGGTTTGAGGAAGGCCGGTGATTTTATGGACAAATCAAATAACTGCTGGTTATCTCCATCTATGTTACGGGCGAAATATGACCTGCCACCCTCACACACATTCCCCCTGAACCAACTGCATTCATTCTTTGCTTCCCGCTTGCGGGCCCTAGACGTAGAATCCACAAATCATGCTCTGGATTATGTGATAGGGGATGGTTCCAGCAGATTAACTGTGTCCACCATTTATCCAGTCCTGCGAAGAAGGTTACTCAACATTGACACCAACACCCTTTTTTCCTCATGGTCCTCATGGATAGCGGGAGATGACATTTCAGACTGCATCCTACAAGGGTGGCGCATAGTCAAGCGACTTATTATAAATGAAAAATGGCGGGAAATTTATTTCAAGCTCGCTCACAAAGCCCTTTATGGTTTCAATATCCTACCTTCTCCTGATTTCCCCGATCGAATAACATCTTGCCTGAAGTGCTCTACACCCCTGACTGACCTGTGGCATGGGATTTGGACATGTACACACACCAAGACATACTGGCACATGATAATGTCTTACATTAAAACCGTATGGGATCTCATTTTACCTTATTCACCCAGAACCCTGCTGTTTCACCAATTCCGCCCCCCGGATGTAACAGGATGTCCAGGACCTAGGGTCCCCCCATTGCTTCATATCACCTTGCACATAGCTCTCCGCTGTCTTTTTGCTTCATGGCTTTCACCCTCAACACCAACTCTGGGTATGGTTATTACGCAAATGAAATTGTATTGCAGAATAGATAAATGAGACACCAAGAGACATAAAAACACGAAAACAGAAAAATTATTTGAAAAGTGGAAGGTCTTTATTGTTTCCCAATACACTCCAACTGAGATTGCAGAAATCGTTCGACCGTTTAGCGCAATGGAGTGGTATTGTATGGGTATGTTGGGGGACACTCTGGGTGCCTTACGCTTACCTTCCTAAGAGTCAATTGTACGCCATCGTTCTCGGACATTGTGACAGCAACTGTGAATCTTAATAGAGTGTACTACATGATGGCCTATATGAGTCTTCCTGTATACATAACGCAATTGCGTGAACAACTTCTGTATCCTGAGGCCCGCCACACCTTCCGGATTGCTCCTTATCTCAGGGACTGTTTATCGATGGAGAAGTGGCGATTCTCGGAGAGGACTTTTCAATGACTGGATGGGCTGAGCTATATGAGCATATAGTTGTTCTTCTTTTCCTTTCTCATTTTACACAAAAAAGTTTTTCTTCTTCTTACTCCTTTGCAAGGAGTATATTTCATTGTCTCTATTTATTATGTATAACTGAAATAAAATGTGTTTAAAAAAAAAAATGAAAAAAAAGAAGCAGGGGGAATGACGCCGCACGTGACGTCGCATGTGACTCCCCTGTGCTCCCAGGGCTACGGAGAAGCAGTACAGCCGCAGGCAGCAATCCCGCTGCCACCTGACCAGATGCACCCACCAAGGTACGCCACGGCCCTTCTCTCAGCTGCCGTGCGCGCCGTCGGGGGGGATGGGTGGCCGACAGAGCGGACGGACACAGACCGGAGCGGGCAGCAAATTTTCTGCCCCCCCCCCCGGACTGCGGACCTGGCCGCCCCTAAGCGGGCACTTGGTCCGCCTAGTTATAGAGCCGGGCCTGGTTCTGGTGTCTTCTCTGAGGAGACATAAGGATCACATGGTTCTGGTGTCTTCTCTGAGGGGACATAAGGATCACATGGTTCTGGTGTCTTCTCTGAGGGGACATAAGGATCACATGGTTCTAGTGTCTTCTCTGAGGGGACATAATGATCACATAGTTCTGGTGTCTTCTCTGAGGGGACATAAGGGTCACATGGTTCTGGTGTCTTCTCTGAGGGTACATAAGGATATCATGGTTCTGGTGTCTTCTCTGAGGGGACATAAGGGTCACATGGTTCTGGTGTCTTCTCTGAGGGGACATAAGGATTACATGGTTCTGGTGTCTTCTCTGAGGGGACATAAGGATCACATGGTTCTGGTTTCTTCTCTGAGGGGACATAAGGATCACATGGTTCTGGTGTCTTCTCTGAGGGCACATAAGGATCACATGGTTCTGGGGTCTTCTCTGAGGGGACATAATGATCACATGGTTCTGGTGTCTTCTCTGAGGGGACATAAGGATCACATGGTTCTGGTGTCTTCTCTGAGGGCACATAAGGGTCACATGGTTCTGGTGTCTTCTCTGAGGGGACATAAGGGTCACATGGTTCTGGTGTCTTCTCTGAGGGGACATAAGGATGACATGGTTCTGGTGTCTTCTCTGAGGGGACATAAGGGTCACATGGTCCTGGTGTCTTCTCTGAGGGGACCTAAGGATATCATGGTTCTGGTGTCTTCTCTGAGGGGACATAAGGATCACATGGTTCTGGTGTCTTCTCTGAGGGGACATAAGGATCACATGGTTCTGGTGTCTTCTCTGAGGGGACATAAGGATCACATGGTTCTGGTGACTTCTCTGAGGAGACATAAGGATCACATGGTCATTAAAGGGGTACTCCGCTGCTCAGCATTTGGAACAAACTGTTCGTGACATCATAGCCCCGCCCCCTCATGATGTCATGCTCCGCCCCTCATTCCAAGTCTATGGTAGGGGGTGTTATGGCTGTAGAAGTCATTTACAAATCTGTTTATCTTTCTGGTACCAGTTGATTTGAAAAAAAAATTATAATAGAAGTGATGCCTTGTTGGATCTGATCATTTCCAACAACGCAGAGCTGGTTGGTAATGTAACTGTGCGGGAAAACCTTGGTAATAGCGACCACAATATAGTTACCGTATTTTTCGCCATATAAGACGCACTTTTTGTTCCCCAAAACTGGGGGGGAAAAGTCGGTGCGTCTTATACGGCGAATACACCCCTATCGTGGTGGTCCCTGCGGCCATCAACGGCCGGGAACAGCGGCTAATACAGGACATCACCGATCGCGGTGATGCCCTGTATTAACCCTTCAGACGCGCCGATCAAAGCTGACAGCCGTGTCTGAAGGGAAAGTGACACTAACCCGGCTGTTCAGTCGGGGTGTTCGGGACCGCCGTGATTTCACCGCGGCGGTCCCGAACAGCCCGACAGAATAGCCGGGTTAGTGCTTACAGGACGCCGGGAGGGACCTTACCAGCCTCCTCGGTGTCTTCTCCGTTCAGGGATCCCCTGTATGGCCGGCGCTCTCCTTCCTCGTCATCACGTCATCGCGTACGTGCATCAGCGTGCGTAACGACGTGATGACGGAGAGCGAGGATACCCGGCCGGCAGCAGAGACGTTCCTGAGCGACGGGGACACGGCGACAACGATGGAGCGACATCCAGGGCAGCGGTGACGGGTCCGGAGAGGCGGGGACACGTGAGTATTACCTCCTCCTGCAGTGGTCTTCAATCTGCGGACCTCCAGATGTTGCAAAACTACAACTCCCAGCATGCCTGGACAGCGAACGGCTGTCCGGGCATGCTGGAAGTTGTAGTTTTGCAACATCTGGAGGTCCTCAGGTTGAAGACCACTATTGGGTTCAAAGTCTTTATTTTTTTAGATTTTGCCCCTAAAAATTGGGTGCGTCTTATACGCCGGTGCGTCCTATAGGATGAAAAATACGGTACTTTTGACTTAAAATGTAGAAAACAAAGACAGACGGGGAAGGCAAAAACATATAACTTTAAAAAGGCAAATTTCCCTGGGCTGAGGGCTGCACTACAGGACATAGACTGGGGGGAGGTGTTCTCAAATACTGATACAGAAGGTAAATGGGACATCTTTAAATCAACTCTAAATAATTATACAGCTAAATATATACCAAAGGGGAACAAATATAAACAATTAAAACTAAACCCTACATGGCTGACACATGAGGTTAAAAGAGCAATAAACAACAAAAAAATAGCCTTCAAAAAATTCAAATCTGATGGGTCAGCGATAACATTTAAACAGTAAAAAGAGCTTAATAAAATCTGTAAAAATGTAATAAAAACAGCAAAAATTCAAAATGAGAGACAGGTGGCCAAAGAAAGCAAAACTAATCCTAAATATTTTTTAGATATATAAACCAAGGACAGAGCATGTAGGACCCCTTAATAATGATAATGGGGAGGTTGTCACGGGCGATCAAGAGAAGGCGGAGCTAATAAATGGGTTCTTTAGTTCTGTATATACTATGGAAGAAGGAGCTGACATTGCCCAGGTCAGTGCTGGTAACACATCATGTACAGGTCAGTGCTGGTAACACATCATGTAATGTACTGAACTGGCTTAATGTAGAGATGGTACAAGGTAAGTTAAGTAAAGTAAATGTAAGCAAATCTCCAGGGCCGGATGGACTACACCCAAGAGTTCTTAGAGAGGTAAGTTCAGTAATATCTGTACCCCTGTTCATGATATTTAGAGATTCTATGGTGTCTGGTATTGTGCCAAGGGACTGGCGCAAGGCTAATGTGGTACCAATCTTCAAGAAGGGCTCTAGGTCTTCCCCAGGCAATTATAGACCGGTAAGTCTAACGTGCATTGTGGGTAAATTGTTTGAAGGACTTATAAGGGATTACATACAGGAATACATAGGGGATAATTGTATTATAAGTGATAGCCAGCATGGGTTTACTAAGGACAGAAGTTGTCAAACCAATCTAATTTGCTTTTATGAAGAGGTGAGTAGAAGCCTTGAAAGAAATGGCTGTGGATATAGAGGGGGGCTGTGTATATAGAGGGGGGCTGTGGATATAGAGGGGGGGCTGTGGATATAGAGGGGGGGGCTGTGGATATAGAGGGGGGGCTGTGTATATAGAGGGGGCTGTGTATATAGGGGGGGGCTGTGTATATAGAGGGGGGCTCTGTATACAGAGGAATGGCTGTGGATATAGTGTTTCTGGATTTTGCCAAAGCGTTTGATACTGTCCCTCACAGACGTCTGAAAGGTAAGTTAAGGTCTTTGGGTTTGGAAACTTTAGTTTGTAACTGGATTGAAGCAAAAATATAGAGAAGTTGTTCTTTGGGCCATTGAAATGCAGAACTCGTAGTCATCCAGGTGACACAGACACTTGGGGCAGTAGAGGAGACTCCAAGTGATCAAAACATTTTAATTAAAATCATCACATTGGAAAAGTACAAAATAATGACTGATGAGCAGACGGATGTTTACTCATAAAGAGGGCACAAAACATTGGCAGATTCTAAATGTTATTCTGCCAAGATCTTTGATACCTTTGCATCTTGAACTTGCCAGAGGGTAAATCAAGTTTCCGTGACGGTGGAGCCCATACTGGGCTGTCTGTGGTCCTAACACTATAAAAGTGAGGACACAACTGCTGGAGATCCACATCAGTGCTGAACTTCACTGTCTGCACAATGAAGATCTTCATACTCTTGGCTCTGGTTGGTGTCAGTGTCTGTAATGGTACGTACTGTCTATAGACATATTTGTAGTATTCCCTACAGACTGTCCATGATTGTTGTTTACGTGTGTTGTTTTCTGTGTTTTACATTATGGCGGAAACTATCAACCACCAATAATGTGTGGGCCTGGTGGATATGGCTCATCAGGTCAGGGTGGTGGATCTTGGCAATCAGATAATGGTGGTGGAGGTTCCTCAGGTCAAGGAGGATCTTGGTCAGCTAACAGCAAAGAATCATCAGATCCTGATGGTGGAGATTCCTCAGGTGAAGATAGATCTTGGTCAGGTCATGGTGGGGGAAGTTCCTCGGGTGAAGAAGGATCTCGGTCAGGTCACGGCGGACAATCATCAGGCCATGGTGGTGGAGGTTCTTGGTCTTCATGGTCATCTTGGTCGTCATCTTTCCAGTGTGATTCAGAATACAAAAATGACTTTGCCAATGATGACCAGTGCCTGAAACATGTGTTGGAGGTAATGAATCTTTTTAGTCCTTGATGAACAGTTATGTTTGTGTTTCTAAAGACAAGGTGTGAACTGTAATAGAATATTGCTTAAACAACTATGTTACTTTTCCTTATTTTATGTCATTGGTGGTGGTGGTGGTGGGGGGGGGATAAGGGGGCTGGAGCCCTAGGTCTGACAGCCATAGCCTCGGGTGTTACCAGAAGCCGTACCGCCTAATAATCCAGCTGGTCAAATTTACCAGGGGAAGGGAGCTTGAGAGGGGGCATGTGCACTCATAGTTAATTCTGGCTGAGGGGGGGGGGGACAAGGTGCAGAGCACGGCGCTGGACTCAGACATCAGCAGTGCAACCAGCAATGACCTTACAATGTCCTCTGATGTCTGATGTCCAGCACTCCAGCGTTCTGCTCTGTATATAGACAAGTCTAATAGGGAGGTTACAGTCCCTGTCATCCAGAAGATGAGGAATGCCAGCAACTCCACTTACTGCTGCTGCTGAAAAGAACAAGTGCCTGTCCCATCTTCTTCTTATCCCTGGTCAGCCAAAGTGCAGGGTAAGTCTGGGGTCTGTGTATTACATATTGGATGTGAGTCTGGGTCTGTATATGAATTATGGGGTCTTGGGTCCATATGTGACATGTGGGGTGTGAGTCTGGGGTTTGTATATGACATATGGGGTCTGTATGTGACATATTGGGCCTGTATGTGACATATGGGGTCTGTTTGTGACATATTGGGTCTGTATGTGACATACGGGATCTGTGTGTGACATATGGGATCTGTATGTGACATATGTGGTCTGTATGTGACATATTGGATCTGTATGTGACATATGGGGTCTGTATGTGACATATGGGGTCTGTATGTGACATAGGGGATCTGTATGTGACATAGGGGATCTGTATGTGACATATGGGGTCTGTATGTGACATGTGGGGTGTGAGTCTGTGGTCTGTATGTGACATATGGGGTCTGTATGTGACAAATGGGATCTGTATGTGACATATGGGGTCTGTATGTGACATGGGATCTGTATGTTACATATTGGGCCTGTATGTGACATATGGGATCGGTATGTAACATATAGGATCAGTATGTGACATATGGGATCTGTATGTCACATAAGTGATCTGTATGTGACATATTGGGCCTGTATGTGACATATGGGACTGTATGATACATATTGGACACTGTGTGTGACATTTGGGATCTGTATGTGACATATGGGGTCTGTGTGTGACATATGGGGTCTGTATGTGACATATGGGGTCTGTATGTAACATATGGGGGCTGTATGTGACATATGGGGTCTGTATGTGACATATGGGGTCTGTATGTGACATATGGGAACTGTATGTGACATATGGGGTCTGTATGTGACATATGGGGTCTGTATGTGACATATGGGGTCTGTATGTGACATATGGGGTCTGTATGTGACATATGGGGTATGTATGTGACATATGGGGTCTGTATGTGACATATGGGAACTGTATGTGACATATGGGGTATGTATGTGACATATGGGGTATGTATGTGACATATGGGGTATGTATGTGACATATGGGGTATGTATGTGACATATGGGATCTGTATGTGACATTTTTGGTCTGTATGTGACATATGGGATCTGTGTGTGACATATGGGGCCTGAGTTTAGTGTCCGTATGTGAAATATGGGGACTGTGTGTGACATATGGAATCTGTATATGACATATGGGGTGTAAGTCTGTTGTTTATATGTCACACATGGGGTCTGAAATTTGTATTTGAATTTTTTTATGTTTTGTTTTTTCATCTCACATGGGGCCTTTACTAGTTTCTACAAAATGGAGGGCACAGGAGGCAGCCTGCACTATATAAGGGTACAGAGGCAGCCTGCACTATATGGAGGGCACAGAGGCAGCCTGCACTATATGGGGGCACAGAGGACGCCTGCACTATATGGGGGTACAGAGGCAGCCTGCACTATATGGAGGCACAGAGGCAGCCTGCACTATATGGGGGCACAGAGGCAGCCTGCTCTATATGGGGGCACAGAGGCAGCCTGCACTATATGGGGGTACAGAGGCAGCCTGCACTATATGGGGGCACAGAAGCAGCCTTCACTATATGGGGGCACAGAGGCAGCCTGCACTATATGGAGGCACAGAGGCAGCCTGCACTATATGGAGGAACAGAGGCAGCCTTCACTATATGGGGGCACAGAGGCAGCCTTCACTATATGGAGGCACAGAGGCAGCCTTCACTATATGGAGGCACAGAGACAGCCTTCACTATATGGGGGCACAGAGGCAGCCTGCACTATATGGGGGCACAGAGGCAGCCTGCAGTATATGGGGCCTAGAGGCAGCCTGCACTATATGGGGGCACAGAGGCAGCCTGCACTATATGGTGGCACAGAGGCAGCCTGCACTATATGGTGGCACAGAGGCAGCCTGCACTATATGGGGGCACAGAGGCAGCCTGCACTATATGGGGGCACAGAGGCAGCCTGCACTATATGGGGGCACAGAGGCAGCCTGCACTATATGGGGGCACAGAGGCAGCCTTCACTATATGGGGGCACAGAGGCAGCCTGCACTATATAAGGGTACAGAGGCAGCCTGCACTATATGGGGGCACAGAGGCAGCCTGCTCTATATGGGGGCACAGAGGCAGCCTGCTCTATATGGGGGCACAGAGGCAGCCTGCAATATATGGGGGTACAGAGGCAGCCTGCACTATATGTGGGCACAGAGGCAGTCTGCACAATATGGGGGTACAGAGGCAGCCTGAACTATATGGAGGCACTGAGGCAGCCTGCAGTATATCGGGGCACAGAGGCAGCCTGCACTATATGGGGGCACAGAGGCAGCCTGCACTATATGGAGGCACAGAGGCAGCCTTCACTATATGGGGGCACAGAGGCAGCCTGCACTATATGGAGGCACAGAGGCAGCCTGCACTATATGGGGGCACAGAGGCAGCCTGCACTATATGGAGGCACAGAGGCAGCCTGCACTATATGGAGGCACAGAGGCAGCCTGCACTATATGGAGGCACAGAGGTAGCATGCACTATATGGGGGCACAGAGGCATCCTGCACTATATGGGGGCACAGAGGCAGCCTGCACTAAATGGGGGGACAGAGGCTGCCTGCACTATATGGGGGGACAGAGGCAGCCTGCACTATATGGGGTACAGAGGCAGCCTGCTCTATATGGGGGCACAGAGGCAGCCTGCACTAAATGGGGGGACAGAGGCTGCCTGCACTATATGGGGGGACAGAGGCAGCCTGCACTGTATTTGTGCACAGAGGCAGCCTGCACTGTATTGGGGCACAGAGGCAGCCTGCACTATATGGGGGGCACAGAGGAAGCCTGCACTATATGGGGGCACAGAGGCAGCCTGCACTAAATGGGGGCACAGAGGCAGCCTGCACTATATGGAGGCACAGAGGCAGCCTGCACTATATGGGGGCACAGAGGCAGCCTGCACTATATGGAGGCACAGAGGCAGCCTGCACTATATGGAGGCACAGAGGCAGCCTGCACTATATGGAGGCACAGAGGTAGCATGCACTATATGGGGGCACAGAGGCATCCTGCACTATATGGGGGCACAGAGGCAGCCTGCACTAAATGGGGGGACAGAGGCTGCCTGCACTATATGGGGGGACAGAGGCAGCCTGCACTATATGGGGTACAGAGGCAGCCTGCTCTATATGGGGGCACAGAGGCAGCCTGCACTAAATGGGGGGACAGAGGCTGCCTGCACTATATGGGGGGACAGAGGCAGCCTGCACTATATGGGGTACAGAGGCAGCCTGCAGTATATGGGGTACAGAGGCAGCCTGCACTATATGGGGGCACAGTTGCAGCCTGCACTATATGGGGGCACAGTTGCAGCCTGCACTATATGGGGGCACAGTTGCAGCCTGCACTATATGAGGGCACAGAGGCAGCCTGCACTATATGTGGACACAATGGAGGTGTTACTGCTTTGTTAAGTCACAGATGGGCACATCTTCTATGTAGGGACAAATAGTGGGCACACATGAGGGTTTGTATAAAGGTTAGTGCTGGAGAAAGTAGTCTAAAATGATTGACTTGCAGATTCTGTAGAAACGAGTCTTTGCTGAGAGAAGATCCAAGAAGATCCAAGTCTATGCATAATTCGTTTGCAGAAACCTATTATTACGTTTCGTAGAAGTAGAAGTTTAAAAAATGAATTAGTCAGAAGTAAATTTTCCAGTGCTAAGTTTGATAATTGGTTGACCCGATCTAGACCTGACGGTAACCATAAGTGCGGTTCCTGCAACTGGTGTTCACATTTTCGTCCGTGTAAAAATATCTCACTAGAAGGGGAAAATTTCATAGTCTCTGATTTCATATGTTGTAGATCAAAATTTGTTGTTTATAGTTTGCGATGTAGTTGCGGTTTCTTTTATATAGGAAGCACAATTAGACCATTGTTTACGAGATTTAGAGAGCATGTCTGGTTCGTCAGGTCGGGAAAGGGTTCACCAAGATTTATCAACCACATCAGATCACAGCATAATAGTGATACTTTGAATTTGCAATTTTGCGGTCTAGAGAGTGTTGCTGGTAGCAACGGTGAGGATAGGCACAAAAAGCTGCTACAAAGAGAAGCTTACATTATACTCAAAACAAGAGCTCAAGATATGCTAAGACTTAATGATAAAATTGATTTTAGTGTTTTTCTATGAGAATTTTTTGGAATACTTTTTCATATGTTGTTTTTAGTATCTCTTGCATAGTTAGAGGCATATTCAACTCACCTGCCCTGCTGACGTCGCTGGAATGAGCTATTTCAGCGCCGCCCAGCAGTAAGTGAGTAGGTCTGTAGAAGCACACAAGGTGTGTGAAACGACGTTCTTACCTGTACACACTGCATGAAGTTTGAAGTTGTGTCTCCCCCGATTTTAAGAAGTAATTTATTGCACTACAAGAATAAAAGATTCTGCTTGCACCCACCAGAGAGTTGCCGCTTGTTCCTTTCTTCAAAGTGTATTTGCTGAGAGAAGTCTACATTGAGATCTTGGCCAGATAGAATAGAGGAGGAAAAGTGAGCGACTCTGATCAGAGAAGGTGTCACTTGTGAGTCACTGGATGTAGCAAATATAATCACATATATGATCTGCAGAGCCTGTGTACAGCTGTTACATACCAATATATGGCATTGCTAAATATAACTACTCTGTTATCACTTATATAGTCTGCAGAGCCTGTGTACAGCTGGCATATAAAAGTATATGGCATCACTAGATATAATTATACTGTAATCACTTATATGGTCTGCAGAGCCTGTGTACAGCTGATATATACTAGGATTTGGCATCACTAGATATAACTACACTGAAATCACTTACATGGTCTGCAGAGCCTGTGTACAGCTGATATATACTAGTATATGGCATCACTAGATATAACTACACTAAAATCACTTACATGGTCTGCAGAGCCTCTGTACAGAAGGTATTTACCACTCTGTGGCATCACTTAATATAAATACACTGTAATTGCTTCCAAAGAAAAGTGTTGCTTTCATCTTTTGTATACACTGTAATTGCTTATATGGTCTGTAGAAGTTGTTGTCATTCTGTCAGTATAGGAGGTCTTTCTAAACTCAGGTGACATGGTGACCACATTATTACTGTTAAAGGACAACTGCAGCTTAATATACACTTATCCCTTATCTACAAGATAGGGGATTAGTGTTTGATCGCGGGGGGTCCGACCGCTGGGACCCCCCATGATCTCCTGTACGGCTCAGTGGCTGTGCCGCGGCTCTCCCGTGCAGGGGGCGTGCCTGCCGCAGCATGACGTTGCGGCCGGCACGCCTCCTCCATACATCTCTATGGGAGAGGCGGGGAGGCAGCGTTCGTGCCTCCCCGGCTCCCCCATAGAACTGTATGGGGACAGGGAGGAGACGGGGCATCACCGTCGACCTCTAGGTCGACGCTAAGCGCCTTAGCGCTCACTATGAGCGCTAATGGCGGCGCCCCGTTAGGGAGATCTCGGGTGGTCCCAGCGGTCGGACCCCCCCCCCCCCCCCGCGATCAAACACTTTTCCCCTATCTTGTAGATAGGGGATAAGTGTATATTGCGCTGCAGTTATCCTTTAAAGAGGTATTTCCACAATTTAACATGATTGTCTTTTTAAGGTGTTAATAATCAATCAGATGGGAACTAGGGTAGAAAACCTGTCCCTGGCACTTGGGTGAGATTCATCTGATGTAGTCCCGTTTATAGTGTCTCTTCCTTTTTATACCCAGGGTTGGTATACGCAATCTGTCTTATTTTAAAGTGCCTGGTGATATAGTAGGGATGAGGGGCCCCTGGTATGCATTATTTTTGGGCCCTTTATGCTGACAGGCTGCAGATAACAAGCACCAAAATCAGACAAAAAAAAAAATCTGAATCTGAATATAATTGTGTTGTACTTATCCTTGGTAAAGGGCAAGGGGCCCGCACCACTGAAGCTTCACAAGGGCCCACTCTACTGTAGCTCCACTGGGGCCCGCTCTACTCTAGCTCCACAGGGGCCCGCTCTAATGAAGCTCCACAGGGGCCCGCTCTAATGAAGCTCCACAGGGGCCCATTCAACTCTAGCTCCACAGGGGCCCGCTCTTCTGTAGCACCACAGGGGCCCGCTCTAATGAAGCTCCACAGGGGCCCGCTCTAATGAAGCTCCACAGGGGCCCATTCAACTTCAGCTCCACAGGGGCCCGCTCTTCTGTAGCACCACAGGGGCCCGCTCTTCTGTAGCACCACTGGGGCCCGCTTCACTGTGAGCTCCGCTATCGGAGTAACAATGGAACCACGATGTATATTTTGATGTGATGTTACAGTGTTACGTGTAAATGTTTGTAGAGTTTCTGTGAGATGTTCACATGTGAGATGTTTATACACGACCTCCTGATTGCTTTTTATTACTATTATATCATTTATTACTTCTTTTATATTTAACTCTATGCTCTGTTACTCTGTAGTGACCGCTCTGTATTGTGTTCACAGACTCTCCCCAATGTTATGGAAATCGGAGAAAAAATACTCTGCAGACATATTAACAATAAGGTACAGAAAATGCTTCATTACAGTCTTTCTTTTTTTTTGGAAGAAAAGTTAATTGCATTTCCGAAAAACTGTGTTGATAAAATCCTCCGAATGTCCAGAGATCACTAGTGAATGATCTAGAGTATTGGGCATTCGGGCAGGACAGTAATAGACTCTAATACTTTTCTTCCACAAAACTAGTGATGAGCGCAACTATTATCTTGTGACCCTGTTCATAGAAACTGTTTTTATCTGTTCACATTGCATTTGAGCCCGACATTTTACCATGACAGAGTGTTTTGGTGCACTAGGCAGATAATGCAAGACAAACATTTATTTAATATTTATATTTATTTTTCTATGAATGATACTACCGTATACCTCCAAAGAATACAAAAGTATAGACATACAGCTACTTAATAATACTTAGTATACAGGGAATATGTTAATGACCATATCCTGAGACCAATATTATTAATAATACCAGTATATAGGGAGAAAAATTATCATCATACATATTACCATCATGCCGTTACTAACCAAATCATGTATACTGAGACTAATATTACCAATAATACCAGTATACAAGGAAAAATATTATAACCACACATATTACCATCATACTGTTACTGACCAAATCCTATATACTGAGACCAATGTTACCAATAATACCAGTATATAAGGAGGAATATTATCACCGTACATATTACCATCAAACTGTTATTGACCAAATCCTGTATACTGACCAATATTACCAATAATACCAGTATATGAGAAATATTATAACCATACATATTACCATCATACTGTTACTGACCAAATCCTTTATATTGACCAATATTACCAATAATACCAGTATACAAGGAGGAATATTATCAAGATACATATTACCATCAAACTGTTATTGACCAAATCCTGTATACCGACCAATATTACCAATAATACCAGTATATGAGAAATATTATAACCATACATATTACCATCATACTGTTACTGACCAAATCCTGTATACTGAGACCAATGTTACCAATAATACCAGTATATAAGGAGGAATATTATCACCGTACATATTACCACCATATTGTTGCTGACCAAATCCTGTATACTGACCAATATTACCAATAATACCAGTATATGAGAAATATCATAACCATTCATATTACCATCATACTGTTACTGACCAAATCCTGTATACTCACCAATATTACCAATAATACAAGTATATGAGAAATATCATAACCATTCATATTACCATCATACTGTTACAGACCAAATCCTGTATACTCACCAAAATTACCAATCATAACAGTATACATGAAGTTATATTGTCACTATACTGTGCCTTCTTCAGGAAAAAAAATATGGTGATCTATGTTCATAGCACTCAAACAGGACATCTTGTCAGTCCAACATGGTTTTTAATTTCCTGCATTATTCCCTGATTCCAGATATAAAAGGATTTTACTGTTCAGATTGACTTTCTGCACTTTTCCCTAAAAAGTGAGGACTTTATTGCAAAATGGTCTGTGAATGCGAGGCTAAGAGGGTGGGATTAAGGTTCTCATAACCAGACCCCTAAATATAATTTACCCTTCAAACCACGTTTTTCAATAACATTTCCAGTACAGATAGTTGACCTGATAGTAAGGTAACTGCATCTCAGGGAAAGAGGAGTATGTGAACACAGTAATGTTGGGATTATAGCACCCGGGGCTACAGAATGAGATAAAAACAGTCGGAGGTTGAAGCGGAGGAGACATTTATTTTCAGGACTCTTATAAAGAGGAGGACCCTTATCTATAGAGTAGAGAGGAGGACCCTTATCTATAGAGTAGAGAGGAGGACCCTTATCTATAGAGTAGAGAGGAGAACCCTTATCTATAGAGTAGAGAGGAGGACCCTTATCTATAGAGTAGAGATGAGGACCCTTATCTATAGAGTAGAGAGGAGGACCCTTATCTATAGAGTAGAGAGGACCCTTATCTATAGAGTAGAGAGGACCCTTATCTATAGAGTAGAGAGGACCCTTATCTATAGAGTAGAGAGGAGGACCCTTGTCTATAGTGTAGAGAGGACCCTTATCTATAGAGTAGAGAGGAGGACCCTTATCTATAGAGTAGAGAGGAGGACCCTTATCTATAGAGTAGAGAGGAGGACCCTTATCTATAGAGTAGAGAGGACCCTTATCTATAGAGTAGAGAGGACCCTTATCTATAGAGTAGAGAGGAGGACCCTTATCTATAGAGTAGAGGGGAGGACCCTTATCTATAGAGTAGAGGGGAGGACCCTTATCTATAGAGTAGAGAGAAGGGCCCTTATCTATAGAGTAGAGAGGACCCTTATCTATAGAGTAGAGAGGGGGACCCTTATCTATAGAGTAGAGAGTACCCTTATCTATAGAGTAGAGAGGAGGACCCTTATCTATAGAGTAGAGAGGACCCTTATCTATTGAGTAGAGAGGAGGACCCTTATCTATAGAGTAGAGAGGAGGACCCTTATCTATAGAGTAGAGAGGAGGACCCTTATCTATAGAGTAGAGAGGAGGACCCTTATCTATAGAGTAGAGAGGAGGACCCTTATCTATAGAGTAGAGAGGAGGACCCTTATCTATAGAGTAGAGAGGAGGACCCTTATCTATAGAGTAGAGAGGAGGACCCTTATCTATAGAGTAGAGAGGATCCTTATCTATAGAGTAGAGAGGACCCTTATCTATAGTGTAGAGAGGAGGACCCTTATCTATAGAGTAGAGAGGAGGATCCTTATCTATAGAGTAGAGAGGAGGACCCTTATCTATAGAGTAGAGAGGAGGACCCTTATCTATAGAGTAGAGAGGAGGACCCTTATCTATAGAGTAGAGAGGAGGACCCTTATCTATAGAGTAGAAAGGAGGACCCTTATCTATAGAGTAGAGAGGACCCTTATCTATAGAGTAGAGAGGAGGACCCTTATCTATAGATTAAAGAGGACCCTTATCTATAGAGTAGAGAGGACCCTTATCTATAGAGTAGAGAGGATGACCCTTATCTATAGAGTAGAGAGGACCCTTATCTATAGAGTAGAGAGGACCCTTATCTATAGAGTAGAGAGGAGGACCCTTATCTATAGAGTAGAGGGGAGGACCCTTATCTATAGAGTAGAGGGGAGGACCCTTATCTATAGAGTAGATGGGAGGACCCTTATCTATAGAGTAGAGGGGAGGACCCTTATCTATAGAGTAGAGAGGGGGACCTTTATCTATAGAGTAGAGAGGACCCTTATCTATAGAGTAGAGAGGAGGACCCTTATATATAGAGTAGATAGGAGGACCCTTATCTATAGAGTAGAGAGGACCCTTATCTATAGAGTAGAGAGGACCCTTATCTATAGAGTAGAGAGGACCCTTATCTATAGAGTAGAGAGGAGGACCCTTATCTATAGAGTAGAGAGGAGGACCCTTATCTATAGAGTAGAGAGGAGGACCCTTATCTATAGAGTAGAGAGAAGGACCCTTATCTATAAAGTAGAGAGAAGGACCCTTATCTATAGAGTAGAGAGAAGGACCCTTATCTATAGAGTAGAGAGGAGGACCCTTATCTATAGAGTAGAGAGTACCCTTATCTATAGAGTAGAGAGGAGGACCCTTATCTATAGAGTAGAGAGGAGGACCCTTATCTATAGAGTAGAGAGGAGGACCCTTATCTATAGAGTAGAGAGGAGGACCCTTATCTATAGAGTAGAAAGGAGGACCCTTATCCATAGAATCTGAATAAGATTTTTATACATTATTGAAGAATTTTTGTAAATTTTTCAGGAAGAGAAGACGGACGAATATTACAAGGACCTAAATAAACAATTGAAATTTTTTGTGGTAAGAATAATGTCTAATTCTATTACTAATCATAAGAACACAACATAGACACACAAGTTAACACCTGTACACACTATAGATACACATTGTACTAACCTGTACACACTATAGATACACATTGTACTAACCTGTACACACTATAGATACACATTGTACACACCTGTACACACTATAGATAAACATTGTACACACCTGTACACACTATAGATACACATTGTACTCACCTGTACACACTATAGATAAACATTGTACACACCTGTACACACTATAGATACACATTGTACACACCTGTACACACTATAGATAAACATTGTACACACCTGTACACACTATAGATACACATTGTACTCACCTGTACACACTATAGATACACATTGTACTCACCTGTACACACTATAGATACACATTGTACTCACCTGTACACACTATAGATACACATTGTACTCACCTGTACACTGTCACGATTCGGTAGGTTGGAGGTGGATCCTCTGTGCCAGAGAGGGATTGGCATGGACCGTGTCGGTGGACCGGTTCTAAGTTGCTACTGGTTTTCACCAGAGCCCGCCACAAAGCGGGATGGTCTTGCAGCTGCGGTAGCAACCAGGTCGTATCCACCGGCAACGGCTCAACCTCTCTGACTGCTGAGATGGCGTTTGACAGAAGGACTAGACAGAGGCAAGGTCAGACGTAGCAGAAGGTCGGGGCAGGCGGCAAGGTTCGTAGTCAAAGAGGATAGCAGGAGATCTGAAACACAGGCTTTGGACAACACTAACGCTTTCACTGGCACAAGGCAACAAGATCCGGCAAGGAAGTGCAGGGGAAGTGAGGTTATATGGACAGGGAGCAGGTGGAAGCTAATTAGGCTCATTGGGCCAGGCACCAATCACTGGAGAGCTTGGAGAGCTGGCGCGTGCGCGCCCTAGAGAGTGGAGCCGCGCGCGCCAGGACGTGACAGCCGGGGACCGGGACGGGTAAGTGACTTGGGATGCGATTCGCGAGCGGTCGTGTCCCGCTATGCGAATCGCATCCCCGCCGGCAATGTCAGTGCAGCGCTCCCGGTCAGCGGGTCTGACCGGGGCGCTGCAGAGAGAGAGACGCCGCGAGCGCTCCGGGGAGGAGCAGGGACCCGAAGCGCTCGGCGTAACAGTACCCGCCCCCTTAGGTCTCCCCCTTTTTTTGTCTGGTAACTGCTTCACGTGGGACGAGGACACTGGGAGCCATTGTAGGGTTTCCTTATCCAAGGCAGGTAGTTCAGAAGGAGTGGGAAAGGGGAGGGAGGGCAGAGGGTGAAGCTTGGCACAGAACAGAGTGTTACCAGGACGGGGGATATGAGGAGGCAAAGCATAGTCCTGATAGGCCTTGGGGAGACCAGGTGTAGGAGGAGGCACCGAGGCTTGCCTGACGGGACTGGGAGCAGATGTGAGGCATTTCTTGCGGCAAGCAGGGCCCCAATTCTTGATCTCCCCGGTGGTCCAGTCAAGGGTGGGAGAATGATGCTGGAGCCATGGCAGACCGAGGAGGATTTCAGAGGTGCAGTTGGGAAGGACGAACAATTCGATCTTTTCGTGATGGGGTCCAATGCACATTAAGAGGGGTTCTTTGCGGTAACGCACGGTGCAGTCCAATTTAACTCCGTTGACCGAGGAAATGTAGAGCGGCTTGACGAGACGGGTCACCGGGATGCAGAACTTATTCACCAAAGAGTCCAGAATAAAATTTCCAGAGGCACCAGAGTCCAAGCAGGCTACGGCTGAGAGGGAGGAGTTGGCAGAAGGAGGAATCCGCACGGGCACCGTGATACGTGGAGAAGCAGACTTCGTACCAAGAGACACCACACCCACGTGAGCTGGGTGCGTGCATGCGTTTCCCAGACGTGGAGGACGAATAGGGCAATCCACCAAGAAATGTTTGGTACTAGCGCAGTACAGACATAGATTTTTTTCCCTACGGGGAGTCCTCTCTTCATGGGTCAGGCGAGACCGATCCACTTGCATAGCCTCCTCGGCGGGAGGCACAGGGGTAGATTGCAAAGGATACTGTGGGAGAGGTGCCCAGAGATCAAGGTCTTTTTCCTGGCGGAGCTCCTGGTGTCTTTCAGAAAAACGCATGTCAATGCGGGTGGCCAAATGGATAAGTTCTTGCAGGTTGGCAGGAATCTCTCGTGCGGCCAGCACATCCTTGATGTTACTGGATAGGCCTTTTTTAAAGGTCGCGCAGAGAGCCTCGTTATTCCAAGATAATTCGGAAGCGAGAGTATGAAATTGGATGGCGTACTCGCCTACTGAAGATTTACCCTGGACCAGGTTCAGCAGGGCAGTCTCGGCAGAAGAAGCTCGGGCTGGTTCTTCGAAGACACTACGGACTTCAGCGAAGAAGGACTGGACTGTAGCTGTGGCAGGATCATTGCGGTCCCAGAGCGGTGTGGCCCAAGACAAGGCCTTTCCAGACAGAAGACTCACTACGAACGCCACCTTAGACCGTTCTGTAGGAAATTGGTCCCACAACATCTCCATATGTAGGGAACATTGAGACAAGAAGCCACGGCAGAGTCTAGAGTCCCCATCAAATTTGTCCGGCAGGGACAAGCGGAGGCTAGGAGCGGCCACTCGCTGCGGAGAAGGTGCAGGAGCTGGCGGAGGAGATGGTTGCTGCTGTAGCAGTGGCAGAAGTTGCTGTAACGTGGCGATCAACTGCGACAGCTGCTGTCCTTGTTGGGCAATTTGCTGCGATTGCTCAGCGACCACCGTGGATAGGTCGGCGAGACTTGGCAGCGGCACCTCAGCGGGATCCATGGCCGGATCTACTGTCACGATTCAGCTAGCTGGATGTGGATCCTCTGTGTCAGCGAGGGATTGGCGTGGACCGTGTCGGTGGACCGGTTCTAAGTTGCTACTGGTTTTCACCAGAGCCCGCCACAAAGCGGGATGGTCTTGCAGCGGCGGTAGCAACCACGTCGTATCCACCGGCAACGGCTCAACCTCTCTGACTGCTGAGATGGCGTGGGACAGAAGGACTAGACAGAGACAAGGTCAGACGTAGCAGAAGGTCGGGGCAGGCGGTAAGGTTCGTAGTCAAAGAGGATAGCAGGAGATCTGGAACACAGGCTTTGGACAACACTAAATGCTTTCACTGGCACAAGGCAACAAGATCCGGCAAGGAAGTGAAGGGGAAGTGAGGTTATATGGACAGGGAGCAGGTGGAAGCTAATTAGGCTGATTGGGCCTGGCACCAATCACTGGTGCACTGGCCCTTTAAATCTTAGAGAGCTGGCGCGCGCGCGCCCTAGAGAGCGGAGCCGCGCGCGCCAGGACGTGACAGCTGGGGACCGGGACGGGTAAGTGACTTGGGATACGATTCACGAGCGGGCGCGTCCAGCTATGCGAATCGCATCCCCGCCGGCAATGTCAGTGCAGTGCTCCCGGCCAGCGGGTCTGCCCGGGGCGCTGCAGAGAGAGAGACGGCGCGAGCGCTCCGGGGAGGAGCAGGGACCCGGAGCGCTCGGCGTAACATACACACTATAGATACACATTGTACTCACCTGTACACACTATAGATACACATTGTACTCACCTGTACACACTATAGATACACATTGTACACACCTGTACACACTATAGAACACATTGCACACACCTATACACACTATAGATACACATTGTACTCACCTGTACACACTATAGATACACATTGTACTCACCTCTACACACTATAGATACACATTGTACACACCTGTACACACTATAGAGCACATTGTACTCACCTGTACACACTATAGATACACATTGTACTCACCTGTACACACTATAGATACACATTGTACACACCTGTACACACAATAGAACACATTGTACACACCTATACACATTATAGATACACATTGTACACATCTGTACACACTATAGTTACACATTGTAATCACCTGTTCACACTATAGATACACATTGTACACACCTGTACACACCATAGAACACATTGTACACACCTATACACACTATGGATACCCATTGTACACACCTGTACACACTATAGTTACACATTGTACACACCTGTACACACTATAGTTACACATTGTACACACCTGTACACACTATAGTTACACATTGTACACACCTATACACACTATAGTTACACATTGTACACACCTGTACACACTATAGATACACATTGTACACACCTATACACACTATAGATACACATTGTACACACCTGTACACACTATAGAACACATTGTAAACACCTGTACACACTATAGAACACATTGTACACACCTGTACCCACTATATAACACATTGTACACACCTGTACCCACTATAGAACACATTGTACACACCTATACACACTATAGATACACATTGTACTCACCTGTACACACTATAGAACACATTGTACACACCTGTACCCACTATATAACACATTGTACACACCTGTACCCACTATAGAACACATTGTACACACCTATACACACTATAGATACACATTGTACTCACCTGTACACACTATAGTTACACATTGTGCACACCTGTACACACTATAGAACACATTGTACACACCTGTACACACTATAGAACACATTGTACACACCTGTACACACTATAGAACACATTGTACACACCTGTACACACTATATAACACATTGTACTCACCTGTACACACTATAGAACACATTGTACACAACTGTACACACTATAGAACACATTGTACACACTTGTACACACTATAGAACACATTGTACACACCTGTACACACTATAGATACACATTGTACTCACCTGTACACACTATAGAACACATTGTACACACCTGTACACACTATAGAACACATTATACACACCTGTACACACTATAGATACACATTGTACACACCTGTACACACTATAGATACACATTGTACACACCTATACACACTATAGATACACATTGTACACACCTGTATACACTATAGTTACACATTGTGCACACCTGTACACACTATAGAACACATTGTACATACCTGTACACACTATATAACACATTGTTCACACCTGTACACACTATATAACACATTGTACACACTATAGACACACATTGTACACACCTGTACACTCTATACACATTGTACACACCTGTACACACTATATAGCACATTGTACACAACTGTACACACTATAGACACACATTGTACACACCTGTACACACTATAGAACACATTGCACACACCTGTACACTCTATAGATACACATTGTACACACCTGTACACACTATAGAACACATTGTACACACCTGTACACACTATAGATACACATTGTACACACCTGTACACACTATAGATACACATTGTACACACCTGTACACACTACAAATACACTTTGTGTGTCTGGACTTTTATAGTAGACCCTATACACACATTGTACACACATGGGGTTATTTATCAAAGGATTTATGTGTTCTTTTTTCCCGTAACTTTGGCGCAATACTTTGGCGCAGTGTCTTTTTGCGTCAAAGTTTGGAGTATTTTATCCACTGTTATTTTTACAACTTTCTCAAAATCACATGGTCCTGTGTGTGATTTTTACTTTAGTCAGTAATTCATCATTTGCGCCAATCGATCTTTGGCGCAGTTTTGCGCCTGTAGGTTTTTTTTGGGCGCAATTCACCGCCAAGAAATTTTGTACATGGAAAACACACATAGCAATGTCAGAAATTGTAAAGGCGTCAAAATACATTAAAAAAAAAAATTGGTGAATGCAGCGTCACCTCCGGGGCTGCGCAATACTATCCTGCTACATAGCTCACCCTCCATTCAGCCAGCATTGGACATGGCCACACAGATTCAGCTCTAAAGTAACCAAAAAATAAATAATAACGAAAAAACAATCAAATTGAAAATAAAATCCATTTCACGTGGTGGCTATGAACCGCACAAAATAAAATAACTCACGTTGCTTGCTGATATACTGCAGGAGGGACTCCGAAATGGCTGCTCTACGGGGTAAAATATGCATCCTCTGTGGCAGTAAGTTCTGTGGAAAAGGCGCTGTGAACGGCTGATTTCAACATTTGCTCCAAAATTACTAACAACGTGCACCAAATGATAAATTTGGTGCATGTCCATGAAAGCCAAAGTAAAAAAAAAAGGGTGAAAAGAAACTGTCAACAGGATAAATACCCCCCATTATGTGTCCGCCATCATAGAAATGTGTATTTGACACTATGACTAGTGAACTTTTCTATTTCTATTACTGGAGGGATGTGAGGCAATGATATACAGTGACCCCCTGACCTACGATGGCCCCGACATACGATCATTTCAATATACGATCACTCTCAGAGACCATCGCATGGTGAAGGCAGCATCAACATACGATGCTTTTGTATGTCGGGGGCCATCGCATAAACGGCTATCCGGCAGCGCAGACTGCTTCAGCTTCCCCCGGATAGCCGTTTACGGTGCCCCGTGTGGTCCGCTGATGATCACTTACCTGTCCTTGGGGCTCCGACACGTCCTCTTTGGAATCCCCTGCATCATCGGTGCTCTCCATCGTCGTCATCACGTCGCTGCGAACGCCGTAACGTCATCCAATAGGAGATGTGCGCGTAGCGACGTGATGACAGCGACGGAGAGCGAGGATGCCGGGGAAGCAGAGACCTTGCCGGAGCGTCGGGGACACCCCGGGGACGCGGAGACAGCGATGGAAGGCGACATCCAGGGCAGCGGTGACGAGCGGTGACGGTCCAGAGAGGCAGGGACACGTGAGTATAACTTCCAATACCAGTGGTCTTCAACCATGCGGACCTCCAGATGTTGCAAAACTACAACTCCCAGCATGCCCGGACAGCCGTGGCTGGGTGTTGTAGTTTTGCAACATCTGAAGGTCTGCAGGTTGTAGACAACTGTCCTATAATTTTCCTTGCACGGATCCCTCTACATACGATGGTTTCAACAAACGATGGTCCATTTGGAACGGATTACCATCGTATGTTGAGGGACCACTGTATTATGTTATATATATTAGAGTGATGGATTTCTTTCTGCTCTCTCGGCAGGGATGCACCGGCTGTAATGTTGGTAAAGTCTTTGGTTTAGAAGACCCATTGGTAAGTTCATAAAGAATAATACACACATATCTCCGGAAACATATAAGAAGCCAATATGAATACAATGATATAAATACAGGATATTCGTTATGTCCTGTACATGGAGCTCCCTATGTACCCTGCAGTAAATGGCGCTCGGCCCGCCGCCCCGGTCAGGAGATACGTTGTATTCATATAGTCTACTGCTCCATGTGATCATGTCCTTATAGAGGACAAGTGGCCAATCCCAAAATATGTGAGATTATAATTTGTCTGACAATTCAGGGAATCAGTCATGTGGGCGTGATTTTAAGCAGGTGATGGGCGGGGTTATACAGTCAAGGGGGAGTGGATTTCATGATCTCCAGGTTCAACTTTCCTCTGGACTCTGAATGACAGTTGTCTCGAACCTTTCTGAGGATCCTGTTCATCTTGAGGTTACAGCTGATCCCACGGGGGCTTCTTCTCTTCTTCCATGACAAGCTGCCCCCCCCCCCCCCCCCGATGACATGTGCACTCCAACTGTACTTGCTGCCGCCCCTGTGATCAGCTGTTGTCTCGAGCCCAACAGGATCCTGGGAAAGGCTTTAGACAACAGTCATCCGGACACTAGACAATTGCTGAACCTGGGGGGACCATGAAATCACAAAAAAAGGGTTGATCCACCCCACACAGGGAAGGCAAGTAAAGCACAAAATACATAACTTGGCATCAGAGGAGCAAGTTAATAAAACCTGGATAACTCCTTTAAGGCATGTAGGCAGGGCCGGTTCTGCATATAGGCCAAATAGGCAACTGCCTAGAGCGCCCTCTTGGTTAGGGCTCCACTCTGTCTGCTGCAAGAAGGTTCGTAACCAGTCAGCATCTGAAGCACCCGCCAAGCCAGAACTGCTGTCGCATGAGGAGGAGGTTTGTTACAATGTGTCACCCCAGTAGTAAGGTGATTACATGAAGAGGAGGTTTGTTACAGTGTGTCATCCCAGTAGTTAGGAGATTACATGAGGAGGAGGTTTGTTACAGTGTGTCACCCCTGTAGTAAGATTACATGAGGAGGAGATTTGTTACAGTGTGTCACCTCAGTAGTAAGGAGATTACATGAGGAGGAGGTTTGTTACAGTGTATCACCTCAGTAGTAAGGAGATTACATGAGGAGGGTGTTTGTTACAGTGTGTCACCTCAGTAGTAAGGAGATTACATGAGGAGTAGGTTTGTTACAATGTGTCACCCAAGTAGTAAGGAGATTACATAAGGAGGAGGTTTGTTACAGTGTATCACCTCAGTAGTAAGGAGATTACATGAGTTGGAGGTTTGTTACAGTGTGTCACCTCAGTAGTAAGGAGATTACATGAGGAGTAGGTTTGTTACAATGTGTCACCCAAGTAGTAAGGAGATTACATAAGGAGGAAGTTTGTTACAGTGTGTCGACCCAGTAATAAAGAGATTAAATGAGGATGAGGTTTGTTACAGTGTGTCACCCCAGTAGTAAGGAGATTAGATAAGGAGGAGGTTTGTTACAGTGTGTCAACGCAGTAGTTAGGAGATTACATGAGGAGGAGGTTTGTTACAATGTATCACCCCAGTAGTAAGGAGATTAAATGAGAAGGGGGTTTGTTATAGTGTGTTGCCCCAGTAGTAAGGAGATTACATAAAGAGGAGGTTTGTTACAGTGTGTCACCCCAGTAGTAAGAAGATTACATGAGGAGGAGGTTTGTTACAGTGTGTCACCCTAGTAGTAAGGAGATTAAATGAGGAGGGGGTTTGTTACAGTGTGTCACCCCAGTAGTAAGGAGATTACATGAGGAGGGTGTTTGTTACAGTGTGTCCCCCCAGTAGTAAGGAGATTACATGAGGAGGAGGTTTGTTACAATGTATCACCCCAGTAGTAAGGAGATTACATGAGGAGGAGGTTTGTTACAGTGTGTCACCCCAGTAGTAAGGAGATTACTTGAGGAGGAGGTTTGGTACAGTGTGTCACCCCAGTAGTAAGGAGATTACTTGAGGAGGAGGTTTGTTACAGTGTGTCACCCCAGTAGTAAGGTGATTACTTGAGGAGGAGGTTTGTTACAGTGTGTCACCCCAGTAGTAAGGAGATTACATGAGGAGGAGGTTTGTTACAGTGTGTCACCCCAGTAGTAAGGAGATTACATGAGGAGGAGGTTTGTCACAGTGTGTCACCCCAGTAGTAAGGTGATTACATGAGGAGGAGGTTTGTTACAGTGTGTCACCCCAGTAGTAAGAAGATTACATGAGGAGGAGGTTTGTTACAGTGTGTCACCCTAGTAGTAAGGAGATTAAATGAGGAGGGGGTTTGTTACAGTGTGTCACCCCAGTAGTAAGGAGATTACATGAGGAGGGTGTTTGTTACAGTGTGTCCCCCCAGTAGTAAGGAGATTACATGAGGAGGAGGTTTGTTACAATGTATCACCCCAGTAGTAAGGAGATTACATGAGGAGGAGGTTTGTTACAGTGTGTCACCCCAGTAGTAAGGAGATTACTTGAGGAGGAGGTTTGGTACAGTGTGTCACCCCAGTAGTAAGGAGATTACTTGAGGAGGAGGTTTGTTACAGTGTGTCACCCCAGTAGTAAGGAGATTACTTGAGGAGGAGGTTTGTTACAGTGTGTCACCCCAGTAGTAAGGAGATTACATGAGGAGGAGGTTTGTTACAGTGTGTCACCCCAGTAGTAAGGAGATTACATGAGGAGGAGGTTTGTCACAGTGTGTCATCCCGGTAGTAAGGTGATTACATGAGGAGGAGGTTTGTCACAGTGTGTCATCCCGGTAGTAAGGTGGGGCCTGTCAAAGGTTGGAGTCAGTGGGCGGGGTCAAATGGGCGGCAAAATTAGCTTTCGCCTACAGTGGCAAAAATTCTTGCACCAGGCCTTCATGTAGGGCAACCAGGTCAGGCGCTCGTCCAGGTAAAAATATTCGTCACAAATGAGACAAAAGTAGATAGGAGACGGGGCGACTCAGACTTACAAACTTTCAAAAAAAAATAAATCTTATTTTCATGAGGTATAAAAACTCACACATAGCCCAGTGGGGGAGATAAGAAAGAGAAGCAGGAAAGCGGTCAGGGGTGACAGCCGTTTCATGCTTCTTCTGGTTACCCGCTATTCTTCTATCCCAGCTGACTTCATACACATATAGCGTCACAATCGTCTGAAACACCCTGAGAGCCCCCGTATACTTCAGGAAAAACTCATCCGATACACGTCATTTTTATGGAGGCCTGATGACTGGAAACATTGGGGAAAGAAGGGTTAGCACATTGGCCCTCATTTACTAAGAGTGGAGTGTCGGTTTGTGTTTTTGCAAGTCCTTTACTCCTTTATTTCTGATGCTATTTACTAATCTGTCGCCCAATTTCCCTTTCTTTCTGTCGCAGGTTTTTTTTTCCGTCGCACAAAATGTATTCTGTGCAACAGAAAAAAGTCTCTGCAAATTCTGACTACATTAGTGCTTGTACTACTACCCCCAGCATGGAACAGGGTCTGTTCCATGTTGGGGGTAGTAGTAGAGGGGCTGAGGGGTTGATCGCACCAGGTCTCACTTCTGAGACCCGATCCGATCAGATGTTATTAAGAAGGGGAGCGGGCGGCATGTTCCGATCCCCTGCAATGTACAGGAAACTTTCATTTTTAAATTCCCCACCAGGAGCCCTGAATGGCCAGGACCGAGGAGCCAATCAGGGCTCCTGGAAGGGTTTTCATATAGAAGCGCTGTGGTGGGCAAAGATGTATAGAATCTCTGGGGGGTATATATCTGGCCCCTCCAGATTTTCTATATATCTTTCCCCCTGTTGCGCTATATCAAACTTAGTGCCGCCGTGCTTGAATAAATGTACTGCCCCCCCCCAGCGCTATTATATATCTATACTGACCCCCGCTGTGCATATACTGACCCCCGCTGCGCATATTTATATATATACTACCCCCCCCCCCAGCTGTGCATATTAATATTCATGCTCTCCCTCCCCTGGCTGCCAATGAATGAAAACCCTATTAGCGGGGGAGCGGAAGGCTGCTGCCCGCTCACGCTGCTAAGAGTTTGTCATTTATAGCGGGCAGCAGCTGCATATCATGCTGTGGGGGTCAGACATATGGATATATATATATATATATGTCTGATCCTCACATCATACATATACAAATGCCGGCTCACTGCTATGAATGACAAGTAAAGCAGTGCAGTGCTGCTCCTAATAGCTTACTTGTCATTCATAGCGGTGAGACGGCATTTGTATGTGTATGATGTGAGGATCAGACATATATATATATTCATATGTCTGACCCCCACAGCATGATATGCAGCTGCTGCCCACTATGAATGACAAACTCTTAGCAGAGTGAGCGGGCAGCAGCCTTCCGCTCCCCCGCTAATAGAGTTTTTATTCATTGGCAGCCAGGGGAGGGAGAAAATATGAATATTAATATGCACAGCTGGGGGGGGGCAGTATATATATAAATATGTGCAGCGGGGGTCAGTATATGCGCAACGGGGGTCAGTATAGATATATAATAGCGTTGGGGGGGCAGTACATTTATTCAAGCACAGCGGCACTAAGTTTGATATAGCGCAGCAGGGAGAAAGATATATAGAAACTCTGGAGGGGCCAGATATATACCCCCGAGCGATTCTATACATCTTTGCCCACCACAGCACTTCTATATTAAAACCCTGCCAGGAGCCCTGATTGTCTCCTCGGTCCCGGCTATTCAGGGCTCCTGGTGGGGAATATAAAAATGAAAGTTTACTGTACATTGCAGGAGACCGGAACATGCCGCCCGCTCCCCTGCTTAATAACATCTGATCGGATCGGGTCGCAGAAGTGAGACCCGGTGCGATCAATCCCTCAGCCCCTCTATCACTATCCCCAACATGGAATAGACCCTGTTCCATGCTGGGGGTAGCAGGATTCACTAAATTTTGAGGAATTTACCGACAGCTGTTGGTTTTCTGTGAATCAAAACTCACAGGTTTTCCTGTGAGTTTTCTTCACACTCGGAGGGTTTTTCTCTTTTTGTCGGGTACACGCTCCTTTTTTTCGGGAAAAACGCCCCTTTTGTTGTTTTTTTTTTTTTACTCTGAGTGATTCTGAATTTGTCGGGTTGTGCGCCAGATTCTGGTGCAAATTCTGACGCAGACAGAATTCTGGCGCAAATCCCGACAAAAAGTCTCGGGATCCTTAGTAAATAAGGGCCATTGAGTTTCTTAACTTGACCCTTTTGTTCTCCCAAGAGATAAACCCCCCAATAGAGTCGGACATTGAAAACACTGAGGCTCACCTCAGAAGATTTGGGAAACATTTAATAAGACAATAAACACAATGGGGGAGATCTATCAAAATGTGTGCTGAGGAAAGGTTGGCCAGTTGCCCATAGCAACCAATCAGATTGTGTCTTTCATTTTTCAGAGGCCTTTTCAAAAAATGAAAGAAGTGATCTGATTGGTTGCTATAGGTAACTGGTTGACTTTTCCATCTTTTAATGAATCTCTCGCAATGTTACTTAATATAAGATACATTAAAGGGGTACTCGTTGCTAGACATCTCATCTCCGTCACCACGCCCCCTTGTGACATCACACCACACCCCCTACATTCATGTCTATGGGAGGGGGCGTGACCACTGTCATGCCCCTCCCATAGACATGAATGACCACGGCCTCCAAAACCCAGCGTTCGGAACATAATGTTTAGAATGCCGGGTGTCTGTGAGCCCCGCGATTAGATATGGATAGGGGACAAGATGTCAAGCAACGGAGTACCACTTTAAATAATCTACATCCGTTGTATTTGAAAATTGAAAAAATAAAAAGGAGCAGGAGCGTCTTCGCCAAAACATGGCTCCTGCAGAACATTCCTCTCATCCTGCAAGAATGAAAACATAAAACTGGTCCATGTCCTCCGGGTGTGAACTGAGAGTAATGCTGGGAATCTCAATGTTACCTTTATTTTAGGGAGAACTGGGATCCGGAGTCGGTGGTACTGCAGCAGACGCACTCAAAGCCCTGTTCCTGCTCTGGGCAGTTACTGACATGGACAGAGTTGGCAGCAGAGAGCACTATGGTCAGACTGGAAAGAACAACACAACTTCCTGTGGAGCATACAGCAGCTGATAAGTACTGGAAGGGTTGAGATTGTTATATAGAAGTAATTTCAAAATCTGTAAAACTTTCTGTCCCCAGTTAATTTTGAAAAAATTGTCATTCACTAAAGTACCCCTTTAAAGGAAAACTGTCATATGTTTTGTACCGCACTATCCACGGGTACCTGTGAATAGTGCGGGAGACGCTGAACATTTTGAGTCCTACCTTGCCCGGATCCGCTGCGCCATTCGCCCATAATAGCAGGTTTTCAGTATATTCAAATTAGCTGCTAACTGGCACGGGAGGGATTACTGCCTTCAACTCGCACTGTGACGTAACCGCCGCCCAGCCCGCAGCACCGCCTTGCTAATGAATATTCATACGTTGTCTTACACTCTCCGTCTCATCTCGACCGAGTCCTGGACCATACTGCGCATGCGCGGGATTTCCTACTATACCCCAAAGCTGTCTTCAGCGTTTGAAGCAACGCTGAAGACAGCTTCTGTGTATAGAAGAAATCCCGCGCATGCGCAGTATCGTCCAGAACTTGGCCGAAATGAGACAGAGAGTGTAAGACAACGTATGAATATTCCTTAGCAAGGCGGTGCTGCGGGCTGGGTGGCGGTTACGTCACAGTGCCAGTTGAAGGCAGTAACCCCGCCCATGCCAGTTAGCAGCTAATTTGAATATACTGAAAACCTGCTATTATGGGCGAACGGCGCAGCGGATCTGGGCAAGGTAGGACTCAAAATATTCAGCGTCTCCCGCACTATCCACAGGTACGTGGATAGTGCGGGACAAAACATATGACAGTTTTCCTTTAGGTCCAGACATAGAAGCCGCAGAGCAGCCAAATACCGAAACACCATGCAGATCCCTGCCAATCGTGTGGTTTTTACATTGGTTGTTCATGGTCAGGTGGTTTTGCAGATACAGTTGTATAGGGGTGTAGGGCGAGATGAGTTCAGTCTTCCATCAGAGGTTTGTGTTGGGAGGAATCATGACGTGTAACACTAATGGAAGGCTGCAACGTATTCCACTACACAGGGAAACAATGTGAAATAGGGAAGCAGATTTCGGGAGTTTCACTAATCTCTAGAACGTCCCAAACGTGAAACGACCGAAGCTTCAACCGCTACAGCTGATGTCTGTGTAAGGATAGAACCTATAAAAATGGCGCACAAAATCCATTAGTAAGAAACAACCGAGAGTCACTAAGGAGCGGAGACGTCTTATCATTGGGGAAATCATCTTGGGCTACAGTTCACTGTAACAATGAATTCATGCACTCACGATTAGAAGGTTTACCGTATTTTTCACTGTATAAGACACACTTTTTCTTCCCCAAAACTGGGGGGGGGGGAGGAAATTGGAGCGTCTTATATGGCAAATACACATTAAAACCCTGTCCTATCGCTGCGGTCCCTGCGGCCATCAACGGCCGGGACCCGCGGCTAATACAGGACATCACCAATCACAGTGATGCCCTGTATTAACCCTTCAGATGCGGCGATCAAAGCTGACCTCCGTGTCTGAAACGAAACTGACACTAATCCGGTTGCTCATTCGGGCTGTTCGGGACCACCGCGGCGTCCCGAACAGCTTACAGGACACCGGGAGGGACCCTACCTGCCTCCTCGGTGTCTGCTCCATGCCGGGATCCCCTGCATGGCCGGCGCTCTCCTTCGTCGTCATCACGTCATCGCGCACGTGCGTAGCGACGTGATGGCGTTGACGGAGAGCAAGGATACCGGGCAGCAGAGACGTTCCGGACACCCCGGGGACGCGGCGACAGCGATGGAGGGCGACATCCAGGGCAGCAGTGACAAGCAGTGACGGGTCCGGAGCGGCGGGGACACGTGAGTATTACCTCCTATACCAGTGGTCTTCAACCTCCTGACCTCCAGATGTTGCAAAACGACAACTCCTGGCATGACCGGACAGCCAGCGGCTGTCCGGGCATGCTGGGAGTTGTCGTTTTGCAACATCTGAAGGTCTGCAGGTTGAAGATCACTGTCCTATACTTTACATTGTATTTGGTTCAGAATCTTTTTTTTTTCTAGATTTTCCTCCCTTAAAATTAGGTAGGTCTTATATGCCGGAACGTCCTATATGGCAAAAAATACGGTATTTCTTACGTTTTATTCTTGGTTTTCTGTAATGTTCAAAGCTTTACACATTTCATATGGTACAATTCGTGGAGCAGAAGCATTCACACTAGCAGAGATCTTGACATGCTAGTCGGGAGCCATCAGGGTCTGATACGATGTTTCGGGGGAACGCCCCCTTACTCATGCGCATGAATACATTATTACAGTTAACTGTAGCCCAAGAATTTTGCTAAAGTGTCTGTTAGTGGAAATGGTGAAGTCCCACACCCTGGCAGTGATATGAGTGTGCGGAGCGTACATACCTACTGAGTCTTATCATTGGGGATTGGGCTCAGGTTCTTCTTTCATTTGTTGTCATTTTGTCTTTTTTGCTGCCATGTTCAACGATAATTAATTTCTTAATTTTTTAGGAAACCTTGGGCCTGGCGGAACCCATTCATAACGTACTCTGTCACATGGTAAGAACAGATTGTTTTCCATGGATTTGTATAATCTATAATTCATTGACCCTATCATGAGAAGTTCTGGATCCTCCTCATCATGTCCCTGTGTAATCCTAGGAGTCAGTACCTGGTGATACAGACAGAACACATGACCTTCTTGTAGGGTCAGAGATTACTAGCGATGACCTTTATCCCCGCCGAGCGTCAGACTCCTCATATTATTACACTTATCTCATCTCCATTGGTGTCTGATAAACATTATGATCAGTGAATCTATAGGAAATATAAATCTATAGGACATTATTTTGCTTCACTAAAATCTATTTTCTCTCACAGCTCAGTCCGTTATTTGCCTCAGACTGTGCAAAAAGGCTCATCGGCGTAAGTATACTCCATAATACCATAGTATCCACAAAGAAATGGTAGCTATAAAGGTTTGGCCTTCACCATGTGCGCACTGAGCGCGGGGGAAATTTACATGGAGCAGATTGGTTGCAAAAACTTCTGTACATGGAAACCAGTTCTATTCATCTGGAAGGCCAGGAAACGATTGGATTTCTGCAAATTCCATTAAAATATAGAAAAATTTCGGAAATAAATCTATGGTAGTGAATATGTCTTAATAAGCAGGAAATGGAGAATTAAAGGGGTACTCCGGCCCTAGACATCTTATCCCCTATTTAAAGGATAGGGGATAAGATGTCTGAGTGTGGGGGGGGGGGGGTCCGGTCGGCACCCCAGATATCCGGTGCATGGAGCAAACTTTGCTCTGTGGCTGATGACTGCCGATACAAGACGGAGGCTTTTGACATCACGGCCACGCCCCCTCCCATAGACATGCTTTGAGGGGGCGTGGACATCACGTAACTAGCGGGGCGTGATTGTGATGCCACGATCCTCTTAAGCTGCACCTGACACTCTAAAGGAACGACCGGCGCAGCAGGGAGATCGCGATAGGCTTGCACACAAACATGGCCGCCATAACAGCTTCCAGAGGGGTATTAAAAAAGGGTCAGTAATGGGGCGATGAGAATCCTTCTGAAGACCACAAAGCTCCATGTGATGTCTCCATTAATAGGGGGTCAGGAGCGATTACCCGAAAAGTGAATCTTACACTTAACCTGATGTCGTACTCTATTTCAGGACGACGTTTCAAAAGTGACCACCAACGTAAAGAAAATGTTATGTGAGGTGAAAACTACAATGAATCTACTGAAATATTTACCAATACTAGAGTGTTATATACTGGGTCATGTGTCGCCTCCAAACCCACATTAAGGATGTGCAGATGTTCTTCACCTTTCACCTTATCTGGACATATACTGAGATGAGGAGCTCCATGACACAAATCATCCCACAATGCTCCGTCCAGAGAGGTTTATAATATATATATATATATATATATATTTTTTTTTTTTTATTGCAGAAAGAAGAAGATCTGGATGTTAAACTGACTATGGAAACAATGGTAAGAAAAAATTTCTTCTTTTGTTAAAAATAAAGAATAAACACAATATATTCTACAATGATAACGATTCCGATTCCAAATGGTTTTAGTAGAAAAGTTTATTTGATATAAAAGTTGTCACCATTGATAAGTGGCCCCAGATTGTCCCCAGACATGACCAGTAGACAAGGCTGTGAGTATTGAGGAGCCGGATGAGCCTACACCGAGGCCGTCCAGTGTGAGGCGCCATCATGTAGGGGCACAGTACGGCTGATACTACGTGATAACAGGGATAGAATGGATAGTGATAGGAAACTCAGAACACCCAGACCATGTGACCAGAAGAATAAAAAGTTATCAAAACTAATGGTCGACTTTTCCATCTGTTTTTATTAGAAAGATGGCGGCTGTATGGCGGATAACGTGGCGGGAACTGACGATGCATTGGTAAGAGTCTTCAGTCCATAACATGAAATATCTATGGAAATGATTATATAAAAAAGTCTTAGATATGATCATCCTCCATCTTATCGATGCGCTCCATCACTATATCAGATTGTTATACTTCATTTCCACATGATTCCTCTTCGTAGGGGTGAGGGAAGAGTTCTCAGCGCTCCGTGTATGAGTAACATTAGATTCTAGGATCGGGAGTGAAAAAAAGAGACTATTTATTCCTCTCTATGTGCAGCGACGTTTCGGTCGTCTCACACCATCTTTCATTTGTTCAATATACACTCATTTATAATAATCAGCATGGCATTCAATTTTCTGTGCAAGTATTAGATTCATATATATTTATGTATATATGTGTATATATATATATATATATATATATATATATATATATATATATATAAAAAAAAATATATATGAATCTAATACTTGCACAGAAAATCGAATGCCATGCTGATTATTATAAATGAGTGTATATGGCTATTCCTTATGTCTGCACTGAATGTATGCACTGTAACATGTTCTTTCACTTTGTATATGTTACGCCGAGCGCTCCGGGTCCCCGCTCCTCCCCGGAGCGCTCGCTACACTTCCCTCACTGCAGCGCCCCGGTCGGTTCCACGGACCCGGGGCGCTGCGTTACCACCTCCGGCCGGGATGCGATTCGCGATGCGGGTAGCGCCCGCTCGCGATGCGCACCCCGGCTCCCGTACCTTACTCGCTCCCCGTCAGTTCTGTCCCGGCGCGCGCGGCCCCGCTCCCTAGGGCGCGCGCGCGCCGGGTCTTTGCGATTTAAAGGGCCACTGCACCGCTGATTGGTGCAGTGGTTCCAATTAGTGTTTACACCTGTGCACTTCCCTATATCACCTCACTTCCCCTTCACTCCCTCGCCGGATCTTGTTGCCCTAGTGCCAGTGAAAGCGTTCCTTGTGTGTTCCTTGCCTGTGATTCCAGACCTTCTGCCGTTGCCCCTGACTACGATCCTTGCTGCCTGCCCCGACCTTCTGCTACGTCCGACCTTGCTTCTGTCTACTCCCTTGTACCGCGCCTATCTTCAGCAGCCAGAGAGGTTGAGCCGTTGCTAGGGGATACGACCTGGTCACTACCGCCGCAGCAAGACCATCCCGCTTTGCGGCGGGCTCTGGTGAAAACCAGTAGTGACTTAGAACCGATCCTCTAGCACGGTCCACGCCAATCCCTCTCTGGCACAGAGGATCCACTACCTGCCAGCCGGCATCGTGACAGTAGATCCGGCCATGGATCCCGCTGAAGTTCCTCTGCCAGTTGTCGCTGACCTCACCACGGTGGTCGCCCAGCAGTCACAACAGATTGCGCAACAAGGCCAACAGCTGTCTCAACTGACTGTTATGCTACAACAGTTACTACCACAGCTCCAGCAATCATCTCCTCCGCCAGCTCCTGTACCTCCTCCGCAGCGAGTGGCCGCTTCTGGAATACGACTATCCTTGCCGGATAAATTTGATGGGGACTCTAAGTTTTGCCGTGGCTTTCTTTCCCAATGTTCATTACACTTGGAGATGATGTCGGACCAGTTCCCCACTGAAAGGTCTAAGGTGGCTTTCGTAGTCAGCCTGCTGTCTGGAAAAGCCCTGGCTTGGGCCACACCGCTCTGGGACCGCAATGACCCCGTCACTGCCTCTGTACACTCCTTCTTCTCGGAAATTCGAAGTGTCTTTGAGGAACCTGCCCGAGCCTCTTCTGCTGAGACTGCCCTGTTGAACCTGGTCCAGGGTAATTCTTCCGTTGGCGAGTATGCCGTACAGTTCCGTACCCTTGCTTCAGAATTATCCTGGAATAATGAGGCACTCTGCGCGACCTTTAAAAAAGGCCTATCCAGCAACATTAAAGATGTTCTGGCCGCACGAGAAATCCCTGCTAACCTACATGAACTCATCCATCTTGCCACTCGCATTGACATGCGTTTTTCCGAACGGCGTCAGGAGCTCCGCCAGGATATGGACTCTGTTCGCACGAGGCGTTTCTTCTCCCCGGCTCCTCTCTCCTCTGGTCCCCTGCAATCTGTTCCTGTGCCTCCCGCCGTGGAGGCTATGCAGGTCGACCGGTCTCGCCTGACACCCCAAGAGAGGACACGACGCCGCATGGAGAATCTCTGCCTGTACTGTGCTAGTACCGAACACTTCCTGAAGGATTGTCCTATCCGTCCTCCCCGCCTGGAAAGACATCCGCTGACTCCGCACAAAGGTGAGACAGTCCTTGATGTCTACTCTGCTTCTCCACGTCTTACTGTGCCTGTGCGGATGTCTGCCTCTGCCTTCTCCTTCTCTGCTGTGGCCTTCTTGGACTCTGGATCTGCAGGAAATTTCATCTTAGCCTCTCTCGTCAACAGGTTCAACATCCCGGTGACCAGTCTCGCCAGACCCCTCTACATCAATTGTGTAAACAATGAAAGATTGGACTGTACTATACGTTTCCGCACGGAGCCCCTTCTAATGTGCATCGGATCTCATCACGAGAGGATTGAACTGTTGGTCCTCCCCAATTGCACTTCTGAAATCCTTCTTGGACTTCCCTGGCTTCAACTCCATTCCCCAATCCTGGATTGGTCCACTGGGGAGATCAAGAGTTGGGGGCCCTCTTGTTCCAAGGACTGCTTAAAACCGGTTCCCAGTAAACCTTGCCGTGTCCCTGTGCTTCCTCATGTAACCGGTCTCCCTAAGGCCTATATGGACTTTGCGGACGTTTTTTGCAAAAAACAAGCTGAGACTCTACCTCCTCACAGGCCTTATGATTGTCCCATTGACCTCCTCCCGGGCACTACTCCACCCCGGGGCAGAATCTATCCTCTGTCCGTCCCAGAGACTCTTGCCATGTCTGAATACGTCCAAGAAAATTTAAAAAAGGGCTTTATCCGTAAATCCTCCTCTCCTGCCGGAGCCGGATTTTTCTTTGTGTCCAAAAAAGATGGCTCTCTACGTCCTTGCATTGACTACCGCGGTCTTAATAAAATCACGGTTAAGAACCGCTACCCCCTACCCCTCATCTCTGAACTCTTTGATCGTCTCCAAGGTGCCCATATTTTTACCAAACTGGACTTAAGAGGTGCTTATAATCTCATCCGCATCAGAGAGGGGGATGAATGGAAAACCGCATTTAACACCAGAGATGGACACTTTGAGTATCTGGTCATGCCCTTTGGTCTATGCAACGCCCCTGCCGTCTTCCAAGACTTTGTTAATGAAATTTTTCGTGATCTACTATACTCCTGTGTTGTTGTATATCTGGACGATATCCTGATTTTTTCTGCCAATCTTGAAGAACACCGCCAGCATGTCCGTATGGTTCTTCAGAGACTTCGTGATAATCAACTCTATGCCAAAATAGAGAAATGTCTGTTTGAATGCCAATCTCTTCCTTTTCTAGGATACTTGGTCTCTGGCCAGGGACTACAAATGGACCCAGATAAACTCTCTGCCGTCTTAGATTGGCCACGCCCCTCCGGACTCCGTGCCATCCAACGTTTTTTGGGGTTCGCCAATTATTACAGGCAATTTATTCCACATTTTTCTACCATTGTGGCTCCTATTGTGGCTTTAACAAAAAAAAATGCCGATCCCAAGTCTTGGCCTCCTCAAGCGGAAGACGCCTTTAAACGACTCAAGTCTGCCTTTTCTTCGGCTCCCGTGCTCTCCAGACCTGACCCATCTAAACCCTTCCTATTGGAGGTTGATGCCTCCTCAGTGGGAGCTGGAGCTGTCCTTCTACAAAAAAACTCTTCCGGGCATGCTGTTACTTGTGGTTTTTTTTCCAGGACCTTCTCTCCGGCGGAGAGGAACTACTCCATCGGGGATCGAGAGCTTCTAGCCATTAAATTAGCACTTGAGGAATGGAGGCATCTGCTGGAGGGATCAAGATTTCCAGTTATTATTTACACCGATCACAAGAACCTCTCCTACCTCCAGTCTGCCCAACGGCTGAATCCTCGTCAGGCCAGGTGGTCTCTGTTCTTTGCCCGATTTAATTTTGAAATTCACTTTCGGCCTGCTGATAAAAACATTAGGGCCGATGCTCTCTCTCGTTCCTCAGATGCCTCTGAAATTGAACTCTCTCCTCAACACATCATTCCTCCTGACTGCCTGATTTCCACTTCTCCAGCCTCCATCAGGCAAACTCCTCCAGGAAAGACCTTTGTTTCTCCACGCCAACGCCTTGGGATCCTCAAATGGGGTCACTCCTCCCATCTCGCAGGTCATGCGGGCATCAAGAAATCTGTGCAACTCATCTCTCGCTTCTATTGGTGGCCGACTCTAGAGACTGATGTGGTGGACTTTGTGCGAGCCTGCACTATCTGTGCCCGGGATAAGACTCCTCGCCAGAAGCCCGCTGGTTTTCTTCATCCTCTACCTGTCCCCGAACAACCTTGGTCTCTGATTGGTATGGATTTTATTACTGACTTACCCCCATCCCATGGCAACACTGTTATTTGGGTGGTCGTTGATCGATTCTCCAAAATGGCACATTTCATCCCTCTTCCTGGTCTTCCTTCAGCGCCTCAGTTGGCTAAACAATTTTTTGTACACATTTTTCGTCTTCACGGGTTGCCTACACAGATCGTCTCGGATAGAGGCGTCCAATTTGTGTCTAAATTCTGGAGGGCTCTCTGTAAACAACTCAAGATTAAATTAAATTTTTCTTCTGCATACCATCCTCAATCCAATGGACAAGTAGAGAGAATTAACCAGATCTTGGGTGACTATTTACGACATTTTGTTTCCTCCCGCCAGGATGACTGGGCAGATCTTCTACCTTGGGCCGAATTCTCGTATAATTTCAGAATCTCTGAATCTTCCTCCAAATCTCCGTTTTTCGTGGTGTACGGCCGTCACCCTCTTCCCCCCCTCCCTACCCCCTTGCCCTCTGGTCTGCCCGCTGTGGATGAAATTTCTCGTGATCTTTCCACCATATGGAAAGAGACCCAAAATTCTCTCTTACAGGCTTCTTCTCGCATGAAGAGATTCGCAGATAAGAAAAGAAGAGCTCCTCCCATTTTTTCCCCTGGAGACAAGGTATGGCTCTCCGCTAAATATGTCCGTTTCCGTGTCCCGAGCTATAAGTTGGGACCACGCTATCTTGGTCCTTTTAAAGTTTTGTGTCAAATTAATCCTGTCTCTTACAAACTTCTTCTTCCTCCTTCTCTTCGTATCCCTAATGCCTTTCACGTCTCTCTTCTTAAACCTCTCATCCTCAACCGTTTTTCTCCTAAATCTGTTCCTCCCACTCCTGTTTCCGGCTCCTCGGACATCTTCTCTGTTAAAGAGATTTTGGCCTCTAAAAAGGTCAGGGGAAGAACTTTTTTTTTAGTGGATTGGGAGGGTTGTGGTCCAGAAGAGAGGTCCTGGGAACCTGAGGACAATATCCTGGACAAAAGTCTGATCCTCAGGTTCTCAGGCCCCAAGAAGAGGGGGAGACCCAAGGGGGGGGGTACTGTTACGCCGAGCGCTCCGGGTCCCCGCTCCTCCCCGGAGCGCTCGCTACACTTCCCTCACTGCAGCGCCCCGGTCGGTTCCACGGACCCGGGGCGCTGCGTTACCACCTCCGGCCGGGATGCGATTCGCGATGCGGGTAGCGCCCGCTCGCGATGCGCACCCCGGCTCCCGTACCTTACTCGCTCCCCGTCAGTTCTGTCCCGGCGCGCGCGGCCCCGCTCCCTAGGGCGCGCGCGCGCCGGGTCTTTGCGATTTAAAGGGCCACTGCACCGCTGATTGGTGCAGTGGTTCCAATTAGTGTTTACACCTGTGCACTTCCCTATATCACCTCACTTCCCCTTCACTCCCTCGCCGGATCTTGTTGCCCTAGTGCCAGTGAAAGCGTTCCTTGTGTGTTCCTTGCCTGTGATTCCAGACCTTCTGCCGTTGCCCCTGACTACGATCCTTGCTGCCTGCCCCGACCTTCTGCTACGTCCGACCTTGCTTCTGTCTACTCCCTTGTACCGCGCCTATCTTCAGCAGCCAGAGAGGTTGAGCCGTTGCTAGGGGATACGACCTGGTCACTACCGCCGCAGCAAGACCATCCCGCTTTGCGGCGGGCTCTGGTGAAAACCAGTAGTGACTTAGAACCGATCCTCTAGCACGGTCCACGCCAATCCCTCTCTGGCACAGAGGATCCACTACCTGCCAGCCGGCATCGTGACAGTATAATTATGCTAATTTTCTAATAGGCCCTACATGGCCATAAAAAGTCACATGATATAACATGAGAAAGATGGTGTGAGACCATTGAAACATTGCTGCACATACAGAGGAATAAATAGTCTCTTTTTTCACAACCTGGAGTGCCACTGCCTTTTCCATAAATTATTTACAAGAGGATCCTGGACCGGGAGCCTTGCTGGAGGTCACCCATTTATTTTGGAGTGCTGCTTTCTTCTATGATTTTTTATATATCTATCTATCTCATATCTATCTATCCCATATCTATCTATCCCATATCTATCTATATATCTATCTGTTCCGCTCTCAAAACACTGACTATGTGTGATTCTAAACGGACAGCTAAACACTTGTTAGAGACTCCAGTAAACAGAAGCCCATGCTTGTATTGTCCACCAGAGGAATCCAACTTTATTTTAGTCTGTGAAACTGCAATACAATACAATAACAACATATCAGTACACATGGAATCATTAGCCTAGCATAAATGACAAATTACTAAGCAGAAAGGCACTTACAGGTGATGATGTCCCAAACCTCATGGGAGAGATAGATACATGCTGCCTGCACAGTGGAAGAGTGACCTCAAGATGGTGCAAGAACTTCCTGGAACAAAGGTCACTTCCTGTCTGTATAAGCTATCTGTGTAAGTAAAGCTGATATTAATTTCTGCCACTAGATGGCAGTGGTACACTACACAACCTATCATTATAATGCAGTTAACCTAAAAAGGCAGCACACTCCCTGCCTGATATAATACATTATATCACTACCTATACATATCTGATATACAGGGAAAAATATATTAATAAGAAAATATATTCCTGACCAGAACTAGTAAAATAAACTATAACATGAGTCCACAATATCAGTGCCTCTTGGCTGTGGCACTTCAAGCTGGTAATCCACATGAAGAAATAGTTCTGTCCATAAACCCATCTTCAGATAGGAGAAGCCACACTAGGCCAAACTATCTCCTACCCCATTTGTATTCCACAGAATGGAATTCAGCTCGTGGCAAATGTCACATTTGAAAACTCTCAGTGACAAGCTCTTAGTTATGTATTGAGCCAATAACAAAATAGAAATACTCAAAGGAGAACAATGACATCAGAAACTGGTCTGGCGTACACTTTAACAGTCCCTTGTTTCGTGACTTTCACTTCAACCTTTCTGACATTACCATCTTTACTTGGCAACATATTTGTGACAATTCCCATAGTCCAGTTATTTCTGCTTTTTTGAATATCTTTCAATAACACAACATTTCCAACCTTGACATTGGGACCAGTCTCTGCCCATTTCTTGCGACTTTGTAAGGTAAATAGGTAATCTCTCCTCCATCTCTTCCAAATGTATCAGCCAGACATTGGACTTGTTTCCATTGCTTTGCATGAAGTTCTGTTGTACTAAAGTCTCCACAGGGGGCTGATAAAGAGTCTACCTTTTGGGTCAAGAGCATAGCAGGGGTAAGAACTGTTGGGTTATCTTGATCTGTAGATATTGGTCCCAAAGGTCTTGAATTAATGATGGCCATAACTTCTGCCATGAAAGTACTCAAAGTCTCATGAGTCAGACGAGTAGGTTTGGATTGGAGCAATATTGCATCTAAAATGCGTCTGGCTACACCAATTAATCTCTCCCAAGCACCTCCCATGTGAGATGAGTGTGGAGTGTTAAAGAGCCATGTACATCCTTTATCTTGAAGATAGTCTAGAAGTTCTGCATCATTTGAGCATATATGCAGCTCCTTGCATGCTCCTACAAAATTCGTACCTCTATCTGAGCGAATCAACTTAGCCGGACCACGAACAGAAAAGAATCTTCTCAGAGCATTGATGAAACTGGATGCTGACATGGACTCAATCAATTCTATATGCACTGCTCTTATAGAAAGACACGTGAAAAGAACAGCCCAGCGTTTGCTGTCAGCGCTGCCTCCTCTAGTTCGGCGTGTTACAACTTCCCAGGGACCAAACACATCAACACCCACACTAGTGAATGGAGGTTCAGGATTGACTCTATCTTTTGGTAATTCTGCCATCTTTTGGCTTTCAAATCTCCCTCTGAGCTTACGGCATACGACACATTTGTGAATGATTACAGACACTAGACGTTTTCCACCAAGAATCCAGAATCCTGCAGCTCTGATTGCACCTTCAGTAATGTGTCGCCCTTGGTGTACTGTTTGACTGTGATAATATCTTATGATCAAGGTAGCAATGTAGTGATCGTGAGGAATGATGACAGGCTGTTTCTCTTCATCTGACAGCGTGTCATAAGATAAACGGCCACCTACTCTCAATAGTCCATATTGATCTATAAAGGGACTTAGTTTTGTAAGACGGCTATGTTTAGGAAGTGTCTTCTGCTGTTCAATACAGTCATATTCTTGCCTGAAACATGTGCGCTGTACAGAAGAAATTATAACTCTTTTGGCTAGTGAAAGTTCTTCTAAACTAACCCTTTCATGGAAAACTCTCCAACTTCCAGGTTGATCATCATTAGGTTTCTTTTGGAAGCTTTTGGTAACATGGATTAACTTCGCTATAACCCTGTTCAGTCTCTTCCAGTCCGAAAATCTTACAAAACGATGTGGCTGCAGTCTAGCGACAAAGGCTTTAGTACTGAAGCTTACTACTTCTGACCTAATTTCAGGATCAGCTTCGGGCTCTACTAAAGGGTAAACACTGGTGTCAGGATTATCTACAGCCATCTGATACAGAAAAGGTGGACCTGAAAACCATATAGAATTCTGAAGGCAAGCTATCTGTGTAGGCCTGGTAGCATAATCTGCAGGATTTTGTTCTGAGGGCACATAGAACCATTGCTCTGGACGTGTTGTTTGTCTGATCCTGTTCACCCGATTCGAAACATATAAAAAGAATCTCTTTGTACTGTTGCAGATATAGCCTAGGACTGTTTTACTATCTGTAAAGAATTTCAGAGCATCTAGGTCTAGGTCTATCTCGTCTCTCACTAGCTCATACAGTTCAACCGCTAGTACAGCTGCACATAACTCTAGACGTGGGATTGTGTGTGCTGGCCTAGGACTTAGCTTGGATTTTCCCATAACAAATCCAACATGGCAGACATTTCCTACATCGCTTACCTTCAAGTAAGCAATGGCACCTATTGCTATAACAGATGCATCTGAAAAGATGTATAGTTCTTTTTGCAGGCCTGTGACAATGAGAGAGGAACATAACACCTGGGTATTTGTAAACATTGTAAGGCTTGTAAAGACTCTGTCCATTGGACCCACTCATGGAGTCTTTCTTGTGGAAGTAAGGCATCCCACTCACTTTCTCCACTTGACAGTTCACGAACTAAGGCCTTACCTTTTATGGTGACTGGTGCCACAAACCCGAGAGGGTCGTAGAGACTGTTAACAGTGGATAGGATCCCTCTTCTTGTGAATGGCTTTTCTGCTGAAGAAACCTGAAACACAAAACAGTCTTTATCTAGATCCCAGCTTAGGCCTAGACTTTTCTGCAATGGAAGGGTGTCTGTTCCCAGGCAAAGGTCTTTGAGGTCTTTAGCTCTGTCTTCTGCGGTGAAAGCTTCCATGACTTGTTTGCTGTTAGAGGCAATCTTATGTAGTCGCAGATTAGACTCTGCCAGCATTTGTTTTGCTTTGTTGAGAATGTTGACTGCTCCTTCAGGTGTGTTCGCTGAAGCAAGTCCGTCATCTACATAGAAATGTCTCATCACAAAGTGCTTGGCATCTTGACCATAACGTTCTGCACCTTTCTGGGCAGCTTTCCGCATACAGTATATGGTAACAGCGGGGGAAGGGCTATTACCAAAAACATGTACTCTCATTCTGTACTCTGTTACCTCTTTATCTATGTTGTTATCCTTGTACCACAGGAAACGCAGGTAGTCTCGATGGTCCTCTCTAACTAGAAAACAATAAAACATCTGTTGCACATCAGCTGTGAAGGCAATAGGCTCCTTTCTGAAGCGTACAAGGACACCCAGAAGTGTGTTATTTAGGTCTGGGCCACTCAGCAGTACATTATTTAGTGAAATGCCTTCCTTTTGAGCACTGGAATCGAACACAACTCTTATTTGATCTGGCTTGTGTGGATGGTAAACGCCAAACATTGGCAGATACCAGTGTTCTTTACCTTTATCCAGTGATGGTGCTAATTCATCATGATTATTGTCCAGCATCCTTTTGATAAATTCTGTAAAGTCTTTTCTCACTTCAGGCTTTCTTTGCAAAGTTTTGCGTAGTGTGTTTAAGCGCTTCATGGCTTGCTCTCTGTTACTAGGTAAATAACACCTTGGTGTGCGAAAAGGTAAAGGGGCTACCCAATTGTTGTTCTTATCTTGGAAAGTCTCTTTATCCATGATGTGGAGAAAGGTTTGATCATCTATGGACATTGCTTGTTTGTCATCATCTTTTGTCTTCTGGAACACTGAGTTCCCTAAATTGTCGGTCTTCAGACCACTACTAATATTCCTATCATAACTGGAAGGAGAGCCACAGTATGGTTTTAGGGTTTCTTTAACAACAAAGCTGTTTTGGCATGGACTGAGAAGAGACGTGCGTCCATTTGTTAACACAGATGTCTTAGAAGTGTTGACACTGTCAGGCCGATGAGCTGCTCCCAAACAAACTTCTCCTACTATAACCCACCCCGAGTCAAGTCTTTGCGCATAGGGGGCATTAAAGGGTCCATTAATTTGTTGGCGTACCTTATGCACCTGTAGAATGTCTCTTCCAAGAAGTAGAAGAATAGAGATGTCTGTCTGGACAGCTGGAATGAGGTGAGATATTGCATTAAGATGAGGATGATGAAGGGCCACTTCTGGTGTAGGGATTTCTGATTTATCATCTGGTATCATATCACACTCTATCAAAGTGGGAAGTGAGAGATGGATCCTCTTGTCAAGAGACTCAATAGTAAAGTCAGTAGCTCTTCTCCCTGAAGTTTCTATCACTCCTGCACATGTCTTTAGGGTGTATGGAACTGCACTTGATGTAATGTTGAAGGCATCAAAAAAGTCTGACCTTGCCAGCGACCTGTTACTTTGTTCATCCAGAACCACATACATCTTTACTGCCTTTTCTCTGGTTTATCTTTTTGCTCCCTGCCCTCATCTTTTGGGGTTTCAGTGACCTCTAATGGTTGATGCAAAGTATTGGGGTGCAGAGCTGAGATGTGTCTGTCACTGCCACATTCTGAGCAATTGGCTTGTATTTTGCAGTCTTTAGCTATATGTTTGGTGGATTCACAACACTTGAAGCATATGCAGTTTTGTCTAAGAAAGGCTAACCTTTCCTTGATAGGTTTAATTTTGAACCCTTTGCACTTGTTTAGGGGATGGGGCTTTTTATGAAGTGGGCAAAGTCTGTCAGGGCCTTCAAAGGTGTTTACCTTGTAGCTGCTTGAATCTCCTGGGTCCTCAGAGGGAACTGTTGTCTTGTGGGTGATCACTGAAGTCCTATTGTAGGATCTAGGTGGCTTTTCTGCCTTAGGCAGTTGGCTGCTGGTGATGAAGGAAAAACTGGGATCGCACCTCATCTTAGCTTGCTGCTGTCCAAACCTAGAAAACACAAAGAAAGGGGGGAAGGGGACACCATGTTCTTCTTTGTATTTATCTCCAACACTCACCCATTTCTCTTGCAGGTGGTGAGGTAGTTTCTCCACTAGAGGCTTAGTACTGTTGGCAGTATCTAAATGTGCAAGTCCCCTTAAATAACCTTCTTCTTTGGCACACTGGACTTCCCAAAGAATATCACCCAGCTCTTGCAGTTTTAAATTGTCTTTGCTGTTTAGCTTAGGGAAATACTCCAGTCTTTTCATCAGAGCACCTTCAATTGCCTCTGGGGATCCATATCTTTCTTCTAGCCTTTGCCAGGCTATATCGAGTCCTACTGAAGGGTTAAATAGGTGTATCCTGCGCATCCTTCTTGCATGCTCTGCAGACTCAGACCCAAGCCACTTTACCATCAGGTCTAGCGTCTCAGCTGCTGTTAAGTCCAAGTCTTTGACTGCATTCAGAAAAGAAGCCTTCCATGCCCAGTAATTTTCTGGGCAGTCATCAAACTTGAGGAAGCCTGCATTAACCATTTCTTTACGGATAAGATACTTAGTGACGTCTTGCATGCTCTGGTGTTTGGGATGCTGCGGTGAGGATTCTTCTTTTATCACTCTGGTACTGCCAGCCTCATGGGTTTGTTTTCGTGCGCTCAGGAGTTCTGATGGTTTTGGTTTAAATTCAGCTGACTTTGGATGGAGAAACGGTATTGTTGAACTGCCACTTGAAATATCTTGGACATACGCTCTAGTGCGTTCTGCAGAGGAAAGCGGTTTCTCGGGCACATCTGGGCCTTCGTGGATAGATTCCATTCCAGACCGCTCAATATCCGCATAAGCTGCTGCAGCGGCGGCTGCACACTGACGTTGAAGAATATGCAACTTTGCTTCCTGTTCAGTTTTTTCTTTTATAATGGCAGTCTCTTTCTCAGATCTTTCCTTCATAATGGCAGCCTCTTTCTCAGCAAATTCTAGCTGAACGCGAGCAGCCTCTGCTTTGGCGCGAGCCCTGGCAAAAAGGGCACTTGCTGATGAAATCTGACTGGACCTTGCTGATCTAGATGAGCGTGAGCGTACATCCTCCTGCTGGACACTTGGCGCGCTCTCCCTGCCTTGATGTGTCCCGGGAAGCTGATCTTCAGCATTATACTGACTTCCTGATCTAAGACTCATTCTGTCTGTGCAGAAACTCCTATCTCCAGGCTTGTTGTGCTATCACCTTTTCACTGTTCCGCTCTCAAAACACTGACTATGTGTGATTCTAAACGGACAGCTAAACACTTGTTATAGACTCCAGTACAGCCCATGCTTGTATTGTCTACCAGAGGAAACCAACTTTATTTTAGTCTGTGAAACTGCAATACAATACAATAACAACATATCAGTACACATGGAATCTTCATTAGCTTAGCATAAATGACAAATTACTAAGCAGAAAGGCACTTACAGGTGATGATGTCCCAAACCTCATGGGAGAGATAGATACATGCTGCCTGCACAGTGGAAGAGTGACCTCAAGATGGTGGAAGAACTTCCTGGAACAAAGGTCACTTCCTGTCTGTATAAACTATCTGTGTAAGTAAAGCTGATATTAATTTCTGCCACTAGATGGCAGTGGTACACTACACAACCTATCATTATAATGCAGTTAACCTAAAAAGGCAGCACACTATCTATCTCATATCTATCTATCTCATATCTCTCTATCAATCTATCTATCTATCTATCTCATATCTATCTATCTATCTATCTCATATCTATCTATCTATCTATCTATCTCATATCTATCTATCTCATATCTATCTATCTATCTATCTATCTCATATATATCTATGTCATATCTATCTCATATCTATCTATCTATCTATCTATCTCATATCTATCTATCTCATATCTCTCTATCAATCTATCTATCTATCTATCTCATATCTATCTATCTATCTCATATCTATCTATCTATCTATCTATCTCATATCTATCTATCTCATATCTATCTATCTATCTATCTATCTCATATATATCTATATCATATCTATCTCATATCTATCTATCTATCTATCTATCTATCTATCTGATTGGAGTATGTACCATCATCTATAATGTAACTTTTTTAGGCAAATCTGACTGAAGATGCTGGTAAAGCTCTAGCTCCAGCAGTAAGGAACGCTGTGAGGACTATGAAGGTAATGTTTCCTAGATAAGTAGAACTTCTATCATAGTTTATTAAGTTGGATATTGCTTTTAGTAGGAGGTTGTTATGCCATTATTGACCTATGACCTATGGTCACCAAAAATGTATAAAAATTATGACCTTATGAAATGCTGAAAAATTATTAACAATGCAATTCACAACTAAGCCGAATATTTCTCATATATGTTCAGTTCATTGTGATGTCAAGAATGATAGGAATGTAGTTTTGCCATATAACATAGCAACATAGTTTATAAGGTTGAAAATTAAGACGAGTCCATCAAGTTCAACCTAAACCCTAATGTGTTGATCCAGAGGAAGGCAAAAAAAAAACCATGAGGCTGATGCCAATTGCCCCATGACAAAGGAAAAATTCCTTCCCGACCCCAATAAGGCATCAGGATAAATCCCTGGATGAATGTTCTGTCCCTATAAATCTACTTTCCATAACCTGTAATGTTATTACGCTCTAGAAAAACATCCAGAACCCCCCCCCCACCCCCCATTGGACTTGTTTATTGAGTCAGACATCACAACATCTTGTGGAGAGAGTTCCATAGTCTCACTGCTCTTACAGTAAAGAATCTCTGTGATGATGGTGAAACCTTCTTTCCTCCAGACGTAGAGGACGCCCCCTTGTCATGGTTACCAGCCTAGATATAAAAAGATCTCTATAAAGATCTCTGTCCTGTCCATTCATATATCTGTACATTGTGATCAGATCCCCCTAAGATGTCTGTTCTCCAAACTAAATAACCTCAAGTGATAACCTGTCCTGGTCCTGTAATCCCCCATACCATTATTATCTTGGTCCTGTAATCCCCCCATATTATTATTATCTTTGTCGCCTCCTCTGCCCCCTCTCCAGTTCAGTCATGTCCTATACACAGGGGCCCTAAACTGTACACAATCCTCCATATGTGGTCTGACTAATGATTTATACAGAGGTAACTATGTCCTTGTCCTGAGCCTCTATCCCTCTCTATACATCACATGACTTTGTTATCCTTGGCAGCCGCTGTCTGGCACTGATCACTAAAGTAGAGTTTACTGTCCACCAGTCCCCAAAGTCTTTTTCGGTAGAAGTTTGACCTAATGTCTTATTATTCAGCTCATCATTGTACATTTCATTTTTATGGCCCAAGTCCATCACCTTACATTTATCCACATTAAATGTAATTTGCCATGTCTGTGTCCCGCGCCTCCAGCTTACCCAGATCCCTCTGTAATATTATGTTATCCTCCTTTGTGATAATCACCCTACCCAGTTTGGTGTCATCTGCAAATATAATATTCTCCTCTGAAATCCTTCTACAAGGTCATTTATATACATATTGAAAAGGGGACCCAGTACTGCCCCCTGTGGTCCCCACTAGTAACTGTCACCCAACCAGAGTAAGTTCCATTGATACTCACCCTCTGCTTCCTGTCACTGACCGGTTATAACCTATTTACATATGTCCTCCCCCAGTCCCAGCTCCTCATTTATGTACTAACCTTTTATCACAGTATCAAATGCTTTAGAAAACTCCAGATGTATAATATCCACCGCTTCACCCCGATCCAATCTATACCTGACCTCCTCATAGATGATTAGATTAGTCTGACCGATCCCTCATACACGGCCTCACCCCGATCCAATCTATACCTGACCTCCTCATAGATGATCAGATTAGTCTGACCGATCCCTCATACACGGCCTCATCCCCCCCTAATCTATACCTGACCTCCTCATAGATGATCAGATTAGTCTGACCGCTTCCTCATACACGGCCTCATCCTGATCCAATCTATACCTGACCTCCTCATAGATGATCAGATTAGTCTGACCGATCCCTCATACACGGCCTCATCCCCCCCCCAATCTATACCTGACCTCCTCATAGATGATCAGATTAGTCTGACCGATCCCTCATACACGGCCTCATCCTGATCCAATCTATACCTGACCTCCTCATAGATGATCAGATTAGTCTGACCGATCCCTCATACACGGCCTCACCCTAATCCAATCTATACCTGACCTCCTCATAGATGATCAGATTAGTCTGACCGATCCCTCATACACGGCCTCACCCTAATCCAATCTATAACTGACCTCCTCATAGATGATCCAATTAGTTTGACAGGACTGATCCCGCATAAACCCATGTTGTTACTGTGTCAGAAGGTTGTTTCCATTAAGATTTTCCAGAATAGCATCTCTCAGAAAACCCTCAAAAATAATACCCACAACAAATGATAAACTTACAGGCCTGTAGTTCCCAGGATCCATTTTTGACCCTTTTAGAATATTGGTGCCACATTTGCTGAGCACCAATCCTTGTCATTATAGAATATTTAATTATAAGAAATATGGGTCTGTCTAGCACAGTACTTGACTCTGGGACTGATGCCATCTGAGCCTGGTGAGTTTTTTTTTTTTTACTAAGACGGCACAGACCTTTTTGTTGTTTTAAACAGGTGAGAGTTGCTGGATAATTTACTTTGTTCCATCCCCTGTTATCTGACATTGGATTTTCCTGTGTAAATACAGAAGAGAAGAAGTAATTTAGTAGATTGACCTTTTCCTCATCCTCCTCCACCATTACACCCAGATAATTTCTTACGGGGCCAACATTTTCAGTTTTAAGTTTCCTATTATTTATGTGGGTGAAGAATATTTTGGGTTCTTTTTACTTTCTATGGCAATTCTTCTGTCTGTTGCAATTTTTGCTAGTTTTAATTTCTTTTTACAGACTTTTTTCCTCTACTTATAATTCTCCCTACATTCTTGTTTTAGTAGTCTGAACGCTTTCCTCTTATCATTTATTGTATCCTGAACTGTTTTGGTTAGCTAAATTGGCTTTCTCCTATTTCTAACACATTTATACCAGTAGAATTGTTCCTTTTAGCTTGTGTACTTTTATTACTGTTGGGACGGTCCCAATCTATGTCACTAAGGTTCTCTCTTAGTTGTTGAAAATTGGCCTTCTACAGTATACAAAATACAGCAATTTATAGAAGAGATGCTTTCTCCATAAAATAAAACTGTATTTTCTCCTCAAAATCTACAAATCCAATAGAGGATTGACTTATAAATATACGTCATACTTCTATTGGATTTGTGAAAATTGGCCTTCCTGAAGTTTCATGTTTTTGCAGCCCTACTAGTAGAGTTTTTCTTATAGGATAATCAAAAACGTATTATACTGTGGTCACTACTACCAAGATGACCCCCTATCTCTAGTTCTGATACTATGTCTGGCCTATTGATTAGTATGAGGTCCAGAAGCCCCCCACCTCACCAACTGCACTAGTTAGGAAAGGTTATTGTTTTTATCATTGCCAAACACCTGTTATAATATGCAGATTTACTGGTTATAATAATAAACATAAATTATTAAATAATTAACACAATGGATAGATAAAGAATATTAACGGAGGAGCTCGCTCCACCGTTTTTTCGTTCACCCCCGCCTCATGTCCGCACATGTATACCCAGCTCCTTATCGTGTCCTGTGATGTCCAGTATGGAATAAATACATCTTTTAAAACTATATGACCGGGGTGAGTGCTCCATTATTTCTTGAATTTTTCGTTGGAATTTATTTCTAAAAGAACATTAAACCCTTAAAGGGGTACTCCATCCCTAGACATCTTATCCCCTATCCAAAGGATAGGGGATAAGATGTCAGATCGCAGTGGTCCCGCTGCTTGGGACCCCCGGGATCGCCGCTGCGGCACCCCGCTATCATTACTGCACAGAGCGAGTTCATTCTGTGCGTAATGACGGGCGATACAGGGGGCAGAGCAGCTTGATGTCATGGCTCCGCCCCTCGTGACATCATGGCCCGTCCCCCTTAATGCAAGTCTATGGCAGGGGGCATGACGACAGCCACAGCCCCTCCCATAGACTTGTATTGGGGGCCGACCGTGATGTCACGAGGGGCGGAGCCGTGACGTAACGATGCTCCGGCCCCTGTATTGCCCGTCATTACGTGCAGAGTGAACTCACTCTGTGCAGTAATGATAGCGCGGTGCCGCACCTGCGATCCCCGGGATCCCCAGCAGCGGGACCGCGGCGATCTGACATCTTATCCCCTATCCTTTGGATAGGGGATAAGATGTCTAGAGGCGGAGTACCCCTTTAAGGACCACAATTCTTTTTTTAGTTTTTGCACTTTTGTATTTTCCACCTCACCTTCTAAAAATCAGAATACTTTTAATTTGGCACCTACAGACTCATATGAGGGCTTGTTTTTTTGTGCCACCAATTGTATTTTGTAATTATATCAATCATTTCACCCAAAAATTTATAGCAAAACCAGAAAAAAATGATTTGTGGAGCAAAAAAGAAAAAAAAGCTATTTTGTAAATTTTGGGTGCTTCCCATTCTACGCAGTGCACTTTTTGATAAAAATGACACCATATATTTATTCTGTAGGTCCATACGGTTACAATGATATCCAATTTAAATAGTTTTTATTTTATTTTACTATTTTAAAAAAATGATAACTACATGCACCATAATTATTATGTTTAAAATTGTCATCTTCTGACCCCTATAACCTTTTTATTTGATCTGAAGTTTTTATTGGTACCATGATTGTTTTGATGGGACTTTTTGTTTGCTTTTTATAAAAAATTTTTAGGGTATCCAAAGTGACCAAAAATACGCAATTTTGGACTTACATTTTTTTACGTGTACATCATTGACCGTGCAGTTTAATTAACATTATATGTTTATAGTTTGGACATTTATGCACGCGGTGATACCACATATGTTTATTTTTCTTTTTGTTAACATATTTTTTTTTTGTTATGGGAAAAGGGGGGGTGATTCAAACTTTTATTCAGGAAGGGGTTAAATCACATTTATTCACTTTATTTTTTATTTTTATTTTTTTACTTTTCTAACACATTTTTTTGCCCCCCTTGGGGACTATTACATGCAATCATTTGATTGAATACACTGAACAATGTTATGCCATAGCATAGCATTGATCAGTGTAATCTGTGCTCCAGCCTGGATCTAAGGCTTGGAGCAATGGAGCGACCAACGGACAGCAAGGAACAAGTTAAGTCGCCTCCCGCTGTCTTCTCAGCTGTTTGGGACACCACCAAACAGCTTCACTGAGGTAACTAGCAGCATTTTCTCCCAGTTTAGACGCCGCCATCAACTTTGATTGTGGCTTTTAAAGGGCTAAGTCCCGACATTAGCATGATCGGCGATGTCTGGTATTAGCCGCAATAGCAACCAGGACCCATCAGGTACCAGCTCCTGAGTGTGCTTCACATAACGGGAGCCGGCCACGGATGTAAATATATGTCCATGGTCGTTAAGGGGTTAATAAAGCATTATAAGCTTATGTTAGTCAGTAACCACATACCGTAGAACTACAAGTCACAGAAGTTAGTGACTATATCACAATATAACATCGGTTAGAATTGGCAACATTTAATTTCTAGATATATAAAAATAGAAGTGATAGGTTCACTCCACCCACTCCACCCACTTCTAACTGCATTACATGACTTTGGCAAATACTTTTAGAGGAGTTCTGTAGTGAAACATAACTTATCCCCTATCCAAAGGCCGTGGGTTCCTGCGTGGGTCGCAATGGCCACTTCCGGAAAACTGCCAGGGCCCCATTCTGTAGATCCCGTGGGGGTCCCAGTGGTCGGACTCATGCTATCTACAATGTATCCCCTGTCATTTGGGTAGGAGATAAGTTATGTTTCATTGCACTACTCCTTTAAAGACGCAGTACAAGATGGTACTCTAAATTATGAGGAATGCTTAAAATAAGCGTCTTTGTGGGAATATGATTAATACCAATTAGATAGTGAAGGATAAATGATCATAGCGTCATCTTGGTTCTTTTGTATAGACGAGGATAACAGATGCCTCTGCAGTAGAATATGGGAACCCCCCCCCCCCCCATCCTAAAAATACAATCTCAATATAGGGAAAATATGTTGTGGTGTCTGGGGTGTTGCAATGATATTACAGGGTCAGGTGGTAATAACCCTTAATTGTCGTGACGCCAGGGTGTGGTTTGCTTAGTATTGGAGGTCCTGCCGCCAACCAGCCCACAAACGGCAGAGATAATAAATGGAATGTCCACAGCAGATTTTATGAGATAACTGTAAACTTTTACTTGAACTTTTATGCAACAGTCTTTACAAGTATACAGTTCCTCACAGGCTTTGTTCTGACTGGTAGTAATGAGCTTCATGTAGGCCACTGTGCTATAGTAATAGTCACAAGGAATTGATAGATGGAGCTTTATAACTCACGTTTTGTAGTGGCTGCAGGATTCTTGGGTTTGGCCTAGGTGAATTGAGATTGATGCTGATTTGCTTATTGTGCTTGCTTGAGTGCCAGGAACAAGAGAGAGAATTTAGTGACTACAGTCCCTAATATACTAAGAAGGCTGGACTAAGCTCATTGGCCAGCAAACTTGTAGGTCCTGAACCCAGTGAACTCTGGGTACATCATATGACCCAGGAAGGTCCTTCAACATTTGCACAACCAAAACAATTACCAATCAAGTAAATCAAGGCTTATTGTTTCCATAGTGACTCGCTTGATGTCTTCCGTCCATCATTAGTAGAGCTATTAAATCATAGACAACAGATAAGAATGACGCTTTCTACCGATTAAACCTAAATGTTCCCAGACATTGTGGGCACCAGAACGCTTTTCCCAGACTATAAATTTATGGGAAGAAATTTAGGCCTGGACCCCCCAACATAAATGTGTAGTCTTATTGTTCATACAACGATCGATTAATGTTAAAAGCAACATATCTGACACACTAAGGAGCGGTGAGACCTGAAAGGAACCCGTCAGCTCCGGTCACAACCGTCAACCGAACGGCGATGCTGTGTTCACGTTTCGGTGTTTCCCGCGTTTTGTACCAAACAGCGACTGATATATATATATATATATATATATATATATATATATATATATATATATAATAAAAAAAACGTAATCCCCATATGAGTGCATGTACACTCAAATTTTAGCAATACAGTTCCCGTGTCAAGTTTTTGATGAAAAACTGATCCCTCAACATCTGACTAAACCTGACCACGTGGGGGGGCGGAGCTAGCCAGCAGAGCGTGAGGACGTGTTCTACCTCGGCTCCACACATAGACCTGCAAGAACCCTATTTTTGGGCCAACTGGCTAATTTCCAGAGACAGGACCTACACAATCGCGCTGATGAAACAGCCTGGAGCATTTTGAGACTACTCCTGACCCGCTGCGCCCCGGAACTGACCTGTGGTGAGGTGGGACGGTGAGCTCCACGTGGCGTGGCACGGAGGAGAGGCGCCATCTTCCCCGCGGCAATAGGCTCAGGGCCTGCCTGAATCTTTACCCACCGACAGCGCTCAGACTTATACAGCGCTGCTGCGGGGGATCGCTTGAGCCTGCGCTGCTACTGTGTGACCCCTGCCACCACGAGAAAGCAGAGGAGACGGAGCGGGAGCTAGGAGTTCAGTGGAGGATGCACAGACTGCTGACACGCTGCAGGTACCCTTCCTGACTAACTACAGAGCTGCTACACAGCCACCAAGTCCCTCTGTGTGCTGCTTCCTGGGGGCACAGCCTGCTGTCCCTGGCTGTCAGCCCCAGATCTGACTATTTGCTGCTATTGAGAGTGGAGTGCAGACGGCAGACTTCACAGGAGGAGGGAGAGGCCATCTTATAACACTCGGCACCCTGTAGTGAGCCTCTCCTTCATCATCATCCCCATCACATTAAACACCACAGCCTACCTGCTGTGAGGATCCCAGCAAACCTCCCTCTGTCCAGGACACCAAGTTGAGAGGGCCCACACAGTTCTCCAGAGACCCCTCCACCCAAGATTTCCAATCTGACATACCTGTGCGTGTCCTACAACTAGTACATAACAGGACTGGTAAACCTCCATTTCAGGGTCTCAAGATCTGTATTATCCTCTGCTGCCACCTAGTGGCCGTTCCTCAAACTGCACCTCAATTGTCTGGAATCTGCCTACAACTTGGTGTATGCTCCTATATTATAATACAATACCCCCAGGTGCATCTTCTGCTTAAAGCACCTGCTATCACCTCCCCCCCTGGCGTGCTGGCAGCCAATAGCTAGCGAAGTCACGAAGCTGCTGCGCTATTTACTTAACTGATCCTTATCTTTTCAAACTGCAACCTTATTGTCTGGACTATATCTACAGCTGGATGAATGCTTCTATATTATAATACAATAACTCCTGGTGCATCCCCTGTCCAAAGCACCTGCTCCCCCCTCCAGGCGTGCTGGCAGCCAATAGCTAGCGAAGTTACTGAACTACTACTAACTTAACTAATCCTCTCGACATATGACAATGATGATCTGAAGTAACATATAGTCAAATAGGGACTGTGAGATGCATACTGAATTCCTACCAGCGTTCTCCCACCTTTCCTGACGCAGAGAGACACTTTACTGCTTGGCTGAGGTTACAGGATGGTCAAGGTCGGTCCCCCCAAAACCAGAAACGATTCTCCTTACCGCAAAAAGGGAGGCCTGGATATTTTTATGAAGAGAGCTGGTCAATCTGATGCGGAAAAGTCTTCTGATATGGCAGCCACACAAGACAGACCTCAGACACCTAAAGCCCGTAAAGAAGTAGCACGGGACAGCGAAATCGAACCTGAGGACTTGGTACTTGATAACGCACTCCCTCTCTCCCGCACTTTTATGGACAGATTACTAAGAACGGCCCTAGAACCGGTCTCCAAGGACCTGCAGGAGCTAAAATCGGACATCAGGCAGATCGGCCACAGGGTCAAACAGTTAGAGGCTACGCAGTCGCAAGTTATATCATACACGATGGCATTTACTTCGGCTCTAACCTCATGCCAGACCTACCTCAACAAAGTAATCGACTGGTTGGAAGACCAAGATAACAGAGGTAGGAGAAACAATCTGAGGATCAAAGGTCTGCCGGAAGCCGTCTTACCAGAGGCCCTCACCTCCACGTTGAAGCTTATCTTTATACAGATCCTGGGAGATGCATACCCCCTGGAGATCCAGTTGGAACGGGCCCACAGGTCCCTACAGGCGAAACCCAAGCCACAGGAACCTCCGAGGGACGTCGTATGCCGCCTTATGAACTCCACAGTTAGAGACGACATACTGAGAAAAGCGAGATCTATACCAGACCTGATGTTTGAGGACGCCCATTTGGCCATATTTCAAGATTTGGCTAGAATCACCTTATCCAAAAGGAACATGCTCCGGCCGCTGACCTCACATCTGCGCTCCAGGAACATTGCCTATAGATGGCTCTTCCCTTTCGGGATTTCCTTTATGGTGGAAGGCAAAAGATTTACTATCAGAGCCCGACAGGAATTGACCCAAGCTCTGGAAGTGCTGGGGCCGAATGACATGGATATACCGGACTGGTCGGCTGTCAATGACTTGGTTGACCTCCCAGTGACCGCACCCCCCGCACTGTGGGAAGAAGCCGGACCCCAGAAATCACAAAAGGCCAAGAAAAAAGCCAACAAGATGACCCCTAAACGGATCGACATGGACTCGGTGTAAAGATGGCTCCAACCTTTTTTTTTTTTTTTTTCCTCTTATTTTGCAGGATCGATGCGGATGGACTACCTGCCTTTCTGGAGGATTCCCTCCTCTCGGATGCGTTGAGAAGAAGTAGCTGTCCTCCCTGTAAGCTGTTGATGTTGTATACCATAGTTTCCCCTTGTTCATAACACACCACTTGCACTACTATATGTAGCTGGACTGACCGTGATGTGGACGCCTGGCAGTCTAGCCGAGCATTAGAGACATGACGTCATGCCCCTCCATACCTATCTCCCCCTTCCCTCCCCTCTAGAGCTATATTAATATGCCATTGACTTTAGGGCCCCCCTGGCTCTGCCCTGACGAGGAGACAAGGGTCGGCTGGTATTCTCATAGACATTAAACATCGAGACCCCGCATTAGCCTCCTCTCTATCATCCACTTGCTAGTTAAATGTGAACGTTGTTTGCCCCCCCCCCTCCCCCTTTGCTGAACTAGATGGCTGAATTGAGGTGGAGCTGCTACACCTAATCTTGAACGCTGGGCCCTCCTATTTAATTATTCTTACCGCATCGCCATTATTGCCTGGCTACTGCTATATGTACTGCTGTAATGTTGTTCAAGCTGATTAGCTAACGCACTTATGTTTTCATGTGCCTACTCAGGTATAGCCTCTTGTCGTCCTATTCATACACAGGTCCCGCCGCACTTCGGCCTCCCTGGAGCCCTACACCCCAGGCAGTATCCCTCCACTATCCCTCCACTATCCCTCCACTACCCCTCCACTACCCCCCCCCTCCTACCCTCCATCCCTTCCCTCTCTATCTCCCCCCCCCTTCCCTCCTCCTCACCCCCCCCTCCTCCCTCTATCCTGCCGGGTGACCTAGTCCCTCAGATATCACAGGGGGCTGGGTGGCTGAGGTGGAGGTGGGTCTGTCGCACCCTATATTGCATTTAATGTTGATCGCTAGGCTCATCTGTTTCATTATTCTTGCCGCGTTAACATTGCGCCTTATTAATGTTATATGTACGTAGGTAATGTCGTTTTAGTTGATTAGCTAATGCACTTATGTTTTCATATGTTTATTCAGGCATAGCCTCTTGTCATTCGGTTCCTACACGGGATCTGCCTCACTCTGGCCTTCCTGAGACCCTGCGTCCCAGGCAGTGCCTCTCTACCCTCCTTACCTCCAGCCCATCATCCCTCCTCCTCCCCCACCTACCTCCCCCCCATCCTTACCCCTCCTCCCCCCCTTTTACCTTTTACCTCACCCCCCCCATCCCTCTTCCCCCTACGCACCTACTGGTAGGCCTACATGTTTAAAGTTCCTACACAGATAGTTCTCACAGTCCCATGATGTTAATATCTTACATAGAAGGAATAGAATAACTGAGGAGCCTTTTCCTCACTTAACTTGCCTTACAGTTAACAGGCACCTACGGGTTGCCGGTCAGGAAACGGACCGCTCCCGTCATCCCACCCTTAGGTAGTTTTTTGTCTTCACTTAGGGGTCTACCTGGACCCTGGCTGTGACCCTACTAAGGTCGACGATTTCTGCTTTATACATCTTTTCTTCTAAACCTACTTTCCTGCTTCTTCTTCCCTGCTATTGCTCTCTTCTCCTCTATTTCTCCTTAAGTCCCTAGCCCCTCTCTCCCTCCCCTCATACACATTTTCCCTGGACGGACCTCATTCCCCCACTTGCCAACTCCCCTCCCACCACACATTTGGGCGCTGATACATTTCCTTCACGCAGTTCGCTGATTGAGTCACCGACACCTTATGGCAAGGGTGACGTTCTGCTCATACAATGTCAAAGGGTTTAACTCCCCATCCAAACGTCATGGAGTCCTGTCCCCCCTGAAAAAGGACAAGATTTCAGTTTTGTTCTTACAAGAGACTCATTTCAAGCATGACAGAGTACCAAAGCTCCCTACTCAATATTTCTCTTCTTGGTTTCACTGTTGTAGCTCCAACTCATCATCCAGAGGTGTGGCTATTGCGTTCCATAGGGATGTGCCCTTCGTTCTGCGAGAAAGCTGCGATGGAGGAGATGGCCGGTCACTGTTTATTAAAGGTAAAGTGGGGTCGATGACGTACACCTTTGCCACCTTGTATGCGCCCAACACACATCAGGTTCGATGGCTGCTGGGGACCCTAGAGAGGCTACGGGTTTTCGCAGAGGGGCCGATAATACTCGGAGCAGATCTTAACTTGGCTCTCGATCCGTTGATAGACTCCTCCACTAAATGCTCCTCGGTGTCCCCGGTAGCCCTACAAGCCCTAAGGAACAAACTGACAGATCTAGGTCTTATAGATGTGTGGAGATCTCTACACCCCTCAGACCACACTTACTCCTTTTACTCAGCTCCTCACACGTCTTCTCATAGATTAGATTACATATTCTGCCATGATAGTGTTCTATCCACTCTGATTCAGACTGACATATCCACACGCACCCTATCAGACCACTCCCCTGTACAAGCGACTTTCTCCCTGCCTCACATTCCCATGAGAGACTGGACCTGGAGACTTAATGAGTCACTGCTGACGGACGAGGTCGAGGTTGGAAAGCTGACTGAACAATTGAGCTCCTTCTTCGCGTTAAATGTAACGCCTGATGTGCCCCTCCCAACAGTTTGGGAAGCACACAAAGCTTTTATGAGAGGCTTATTGATAGCCCTTGGTTCTAAGGTGAAGAGGGAGCGCAACAAAGTGATCTCATCCTTACTGTCCGACATTGCAAAACTTGAAAGGGCCCCACATAGGGCACCACAGAACGAAAATGACGGAGGGTTGACGCGACTACGAGAACGCCTCAAAGACATTCTAAACAAGCAACATGCTGCCAATGTAGTAAGATTTCAACAAAAGCTCTTCCTTCATGGAGACAAAGGGGGACGACTTATGTCGGCTATGATCAAAAAGAGACGCGATAAGGCGTTCATACCCAGGATTGTAGATAGTGTGGGGGGGGTCCCACACTGATACTAAACAAATAGCCAAAGCCTTTCAAAAATACTATAACTCTCTCTACAACATTGAACCGGAGGGTGGGTCAGGAGAAGAGCTCCTTTTTAGATGAGCTTAACCTGCCCCGACTCACTATTGAGGATGGTGTGGCCCTGCTGACCCCTTGTTCGTCAGAGGAGGTTCTTGCTGTACTGAACTCATTCCCCATTGGAAAAAGTCCCGGGCCAGATGGGTTTAGCCTTCTATACTATAAAAAGTTCCAACCGGTCCTCACACAACACCTTACTAAATGGTGCAATGACCTGCTAGGCGGCTCTAAACTCCCGAGACAATCTCTGGAAGCCCACATAACAATCTTGCCTAAGGAGGGTAAAGATCTGTCCCTCTGCTCAAGCTATAGGCCAATTTCTTTACTAAACTTAGATGTAAAAATCTGGGCCAAACTCCTCTCTAACCGCCTGGGCAAACATTTACCAGAGATCATACATCCAGACCAATCAGGGTTTGTTAGAGGAAGGGAGGGGAGACACAATGCTCTGAGAGTCCTCCATGCCATACATTTCGCTAATACTTCCAACACACCATTAGTCCTTCTCGGCACAGATGCTGAAAAGGCATTTGATAGAGTTGCATGGGATTACATGATGGCTGTTTTAATTAAGTTTGGCATACCCGTTGGATTCGTGAGGGCTGTTATGTCCCTCTATGGCGCACCCAGCGCTAGAATAAGGGTGAACGGCACTCTTTCCCCTTCCTTTGACATACACAATGGGACACGGCAGGGGTGCCCCCTGTCTCCGTCCCTTTACATTTTGGTTATGGAAACACTACTCCAAAGACTGAGGCAGGAGGGAGGTGTCCGGGGACTCACAATTGGAGGACACACACATTTAGCGGCTGCTTTTGCAGATGATCTGCTGCTGATGATCACCAACCCAGTAGAAGCGCTACCAAGAATCCAAAGTATATTATATAGTTATGGTGCACTTTCAAACTTTAAAGTAAACTATACCAAATCGGAAATTTTAAACGTATCAGCCCCTCCAGAAATGCTTGCGACACTAAAACGACATTCTCCATATAAATGGCCGACAGAAAGCATTAAATATCTGGGCATTGCAATTCCCCCTAACTTAAGTAGACTATACCAACTGAATTATCCCCCTTTACTCAATAAAATTAAAATACAACTTGATGCGTATAAACTTCTGTTCCTCTCCTGGATGGGAAGGAGGAATCTGCTCCAAACGTATGTGGTCCCATCTGTACTCTATTTACTCCGCATGGCTCCCCTGAAACTCCCACCTAGCCATCTTCGCCAATGGAAACAGGTGTTTTCTTCTTTTCTCTGGTCGTCCAAACGACCTCGCCTACCTCACTCGCTACTAACCAAACCCAAACATTTAGGGGGCCTGGGCATCCCAGACGTATCACAATTGTACACAATGACACACTTGCAGAGATGGATAGAGATTTCCTCTGGTACCAGCCTCCTACAAGGTATCATGTTAGAGACGTCACAACTGACTTCACCTGGTGTGTCCGACCTCCAAGCTACATGGCTGCCCACACGGAACCTCATATCAAAGATTTCAAACCCTCTGCTAGTAGGTACATTGACGGTGAAACAGGCCTATGACAAACAGAGACAGTGGGACGCCTTCACCTCGCACACAATCTCACCCTTACTACCCGGCTCTTTGATTCCAAGCATCTTACCTCACTCAACACATGCACAATCTGACATTTGGTCCAAATTAAATTCTATCCCAATCAAAGACATATGCCTGGAAAACTCACCCCCAACTCAAGAGTTACTACATTCCCTTCTACCGAATAGAACTCTACACTTTCTACACATACAGGCTATACAGGGCATGTGCCGGGCATTGCTCAAGGTGTACATCGTCAGGAAAGACCCCACTTGGTTGGAGACTAGACATGTGCAATTCGGTTCGGCACGAATGTCTAAATTAACGAATTTTACCGTTTTCGTGCATTCGGACCGAACCGAATGCACGAAAACATATTTTGAACATTCCCGAATAGCCACGATAATACGAATAGCAAAGTAACGAATACATTCGTTATTTCCCAACCATAATGCTGTAAATAACGAATGCATTCGTTATCTGTAAACGAACGTGAAGAATTCATTCTGATAACAAATATAATAAAAAGGATATAGATAGTTTGATTTTTCGGATACATTCGGTATTCGGGTACATTCGGTAAATCTTTTTATTCTTTTTTTGGACTTTAGCGATCCTAAAAAAATAATGGAGATACCTTTTTTATAAAAATTTCGTAGGGTATCATAAAAAAATCATAATAAAAAAGATACAGTGGTGATGGAAAAAATTGTATCTAATGAACTGTATCATTTTTATTATGAAATGTTTATTCATTTTTAAACAGGGATCAATTTATGTGAGCGGGTAAAGCACTAAAAATGTAGCCGACAATAATGAAAATGTAGTGTGTGCGTGTTTTTCACTTTTTTTTAAAACATTTTTTAGGTAGTACTACTACTCCCAGCATGGAACACACTCTTCCATGATGGGAGTAGTAGTTACCTGTACTAATTGACAGATCGCCAGGGTCCCTTGCGATCCTCTTGTATAATGTACAGATGCGGCGGCTGCTCTTCTATGGTCCCCTGCACTCACGTATATATACACATATTCATATTTCCCGCAGAGCTGTGATTGGCCAGATGGTTCCAGCCAATCACAGCTCTCTGTGAGAAATAGGAATATGTGTATATATACGGCCGTGCAGGGGACCATAGGAGAGCGGCAGCCGCATTCATACATTATACTGGAGGATCGCAGCGGGCGTCAGGAGTGATACCTGCAGTGATCTTTCCTTTACTACAAGTACTAATACTCCCAACATGGAGCACACTCTGCTCCATGCTGGGAACTGTAGTACCTGTATTAATAGACAGATCGCAGCGGTTACACTCGCTGCCATATGTCTATTAATGCAGGTACTACAGCTCCCAGCATGGAGCAGAGTGTGCTCCATGTTGGGAGTATTAGTACCTGCAGTAAGGGACAGATCCCAGGGATGTCACTCCTCCTGACACCCGCTGCGATCGTCCTTATGTGAATGTCGGGATCAGCTGTTCTCAGGGCTACAGAGCCGGGAGAACAGCTGACGCTGAGCCGTAGGTATACATCGTATATCTACTGCCCAGCAAGAACTTACAGTGAGCCTGCAATGTGTATACAGTATACACATTACTGGCTCACTTAACCCCTTGCTGAGCTGTGCGCTATGCGCAAGCCCAGCAAGGGAAGAGTTAACTTACACTGCTGGCCAGTGTAGGTTAACCCTTTGGGCGGTACACACTATATACAGCTATCTATAGATAGCTGTATACAGTGTATACAGAAGACGAAGTCCAGCTTACTTCCCTCGAGTCCCGGGCGGGGTTCGTGTAGCTCCGCCCTCTAGTGATGACGTCATTAGGGGGTGGAGTTACAGAAGGGAACAAGGCTAATTAATCTGAAGCTCTGTTCACATTGTACGTTTTGTATAATGTGAACAGACCCTTCTGGCAGTGTCCACCCAGACAGGGAGACTCCAGCTGTTGCTAAACTACAACTCCCAGCATGCCCAGACAGCCAAAGGCTGTCTGGGCATGCTAGGAGTTGTAGTTTTGCACCAATTGGTGGCTCCCTGTTTGGGTAGACATTGCATCATGGGTGCTCTCCCCAGCGGACAGCGCCAAAAATGTCATAACCAATTTTTTGTGTTTTTTTCTTCTCGTTTCAGATCCGTGTATGCAGAGGATTACTGCGGATTCGATGGATTACGGCGGATTATTTATTTTTTCCTTTAATAAAATGGTTAACGAGGGCTGTGGGGGAGTGTTTTTTTAAATAAAATAATTTTTCCAATGTGTTGTGTTTTTTTTTTTAATTGAATTTTCAAGGTTAGTAGTGGACGCTGTCTTATTGACGGAATCCATTACTAGGCCAGGGCTTAGTGCTAGCCCCAAAAACAGCTAGCGCTAACCCCCAATTATTACCCCGGTACCCACCGCCACAGGGGTGCCGGGAAGAGCCGGTACCAACAGGCCCGGAGCGTCAAAATGGCGCTCCTGGGCCTAGGCGGTAACAGGCTGGCGTTATTTAGGCTGGGGAGGGCCAGTAACAATGGTCCTCGCCCACCCTGGTAACGTCAGGCTGTTGCTGTTTATGCGTTTTTTTTTATTTATTTTTTTATTTAAATTTAAAAAAAAAAAAATGCATAGGGTTCCCCGTATTTTCATTCTCAGCCAACCAACCAAACAGCAACAGCCTGACGTTACCAGGGTGGGTGAGGACCATTGTTACTGGCCCTCCCCAGCCTAAATAACGCCAGCCTGTTACCGCCTAGGTCCAGGAGCGCCATTTTTGACGCTCCGGGCCTGTTGGTACCGGCTCTTCCCGGCACCCCTGTGGCGGTGGGTACCGGGGTAATAATTGGGGGTTAGCGCTAGCTGTTTTTGGGGCTAGCACTAAGCCCTGGCCTAGTAATGGATTGAAAATTTAAATGGATGAAAAATTAAAAAAATGGATGGATGAAAAATTAAAAAAAAACACAACACATTGGAAAAATTATTTTATTTAAAAAAACACTCCCCCACAGCCCTCGTTAACCATTTTATTAAAGGGAAAAAAAATAATCCGCCGTAATCCATCGAATCCGCAGTAATCCTCTGCATACACGGATCTGAAACGAGAAGAAAAAAAAACACAAAAAATTGGTTATGACATTTTTGGCGCTGTCCGCTGGGGAGAGCACCCATAATGCAATGTCTACCCAAACAGGGAGCCACCAATTGGTGCAAAACTACAACTCCCAGCATGCCCAGACAGCCTTTGGCTGTCTGGGCATGCTGGGAGTTGTAGTTTAGCAACAGCTGGAGTCTCCCTGTCTGGGTGGACACTGCCAGAAGGGTCTGTTCACATTATACAAAATGTACAATGTGAACAGAGCTTCAGATAAACTAGCCTTGTTCCCTTCTGTAGCTCCGCCCCCTAATGACGTCATCACTAGGGGGCGGAGCTACACGAACCCGGCCCGGGACTCGAGGGAAGTAAGCTGGACTTCGTCTTCTGTATACACTGTATACAGCTATCTATAGATAGCTGTATATAGTGTATACCGCCCAAAGGGTTAACCTACACTGGCCAGCAGTGTAAGTTAACTCTTCCCTTGCTGGGCTTGCGCATAGCGCACAGCTCAGCAAGGGGTTAAGTGAGCCAGCAATGTGTATACTGTATATACACTGCAGATCACTGTAAGTTCTTGCTGGGCAGTAGATATATATAGATGTATACTGTATACACATTGCAGGCTCACTGTAAGTTCTTGCTGGGCAGTAGATATACGATGTATACCTACGGCTCAGCGTCAGCTGTTCTCCCGGCTCTGTAGCCCTGAGAACAGCTGATCCCGACATTCACATCAGGAGGATCGCAGGGGGTGTCAGGAGGAGTGACATCCCTGGGATCTGTCCCTTACTACAAGTACTAATACTCCCAACATGGAGCACACTCTGCTCCATGCTGGGAGCTGTAGTACCTGCATTAATAGACATATGGCAGCGAGTGTAACTTCTGACACCCGCTGCGATCTGTCTATTAATGCAGGTACTACAGTTCCCAGCATGGAGCAGAGTGTACTCCATGTTGGGAGTGGTAGTACTTGTAGTAAAGGAAAGATCACTGCAGGTATCACTCCTGACACCCACTGCGATCCTCCAGTATAATGTATGAATGCGGCGGCCGCTCTCCTATGGTCCCCTGCACGGCTGTATATATACACATATTCCTATTTCTCACAGAGAGCTGTGATTGGCTGGAACCATCTGGCCAATCACAGCTCTGCGGGAAATATGAATATGTGTATATATACGTGAGTGCAGGGGACCATAGAAGAGCAGCCGGCGCATCTATACATTATACAAGAGGATCGCAAGGGACCCCGGCGATCTGTCAATTAGTACAGGTAACTACCACTCCCATCATGGAAGAGTGTGTTCCATGCTGGGAGTAGTAGTACTACCTAAAAAATGTTTTAAAAAAAAGTGAAAAACACACACACACTACATTTTCATTATTGTCGGCTACATTTTTAGTGCTTTACCCGCTCACATAAATTGATCCCTGTTTAAAAATGAATAAACATTTCATAATAAAAAAGATACATTTCGTTAGATACAATTTTTTTCATCACCACTGTATCTTTTTTATTATGATTTTTTTATGATACCCTGCGAAATTTTAATAAAAAAGGTATCTCCATTATTTATTAGGATCGCTAAAGTCCAAAAAAAGACTAAAGATTTACCGAATGTACCCGAATACCGAATGTATCCGAAAAACAACACGAATACCCGAATACCGAATGTATCCGAAAAATCTAAACCGAAAATATTGCCGAACCGAAATTTTTTTCCAAAACGAAAAAACGAAACGAAATTAAACGAAAATTTTTCTAGTGCACAAGTCTATTGGAGACAGCATCGCAGTCAGCAGCGGAATCTAAAATTAGACTCCCATTTATTTGTTCCCATATCAATAGAGAAGGGGGAAATGCTTATCCTTTGTACCTATTGTCCTGGGAGAAAGAATTGGGTTTGTCACTGACGACGGAGGAAAAGTCAGTGGTGTTCAAAAAACTCCCATGGCTTTTCAAAATGTGTGAAACTCCAAGAAAACCACTTTAAGCTCATCTCAAGATGGTATAGGACCCCTGAACGATTATATAATTGGGGCCTCTCCCCTACAGGTGAATGCTGGAGAGGCTGTAAGCAAACTGGCTCTCTATCACACTTGTGGTGGACTTGCCCGTCAATCACTGATTATTGGAAGGCAGTGGGACAACACATAGACTTGATTCTGGGCAGAAAAGTACACTTGACCCCACAGCTAGTGCTCTTGGGCTTACCCCATGGGGGAAATACCCTGCACAAGCACTCACTTCTGGCTCATCTGTTAGCAGCGGCAAAATTATTAATACCTCTCCACTGGAGACAGCCTAATCCCCCAACTTTGCAAGAATGGCTAGCAAAGGTAGCCAGTATTTGTAGATTAGAAGAACTATCTAGCTGGAGTATCCGCTCATACGACAAATACTTCAAAATGTGGTACCCTTGGATTCACTTCAAGGAGACAATACAGGCAAATATTGACACAGCAGGAGCTGGTGACACCTCAGTATCCCAGTGCAATCAGTAGACCCATGACATAGTCCATTGACCTACCCTTCACCCCCCCCCCCTTTCCCCCCCCCCCCCCTTTCCCCCACTTTTCTCTCATCTCCTACTCGTTCTCCTATACCTTTCACTTTACCTCTCTTCTTTTTCTTTCCTACTCGCTAATTGTTTACCTTAGCAATTTAGATACAAATGACTTTCAATAGTTTGTTGATTTAATTCGATAAGTGAAAGATACACAGAACGTCTTTTTACCGCTGCCCTTTGACGCAGTTTGAGGTAACGCTAGACAGATTACTTCTAATTCATATTAAGAAATGTATACCCATATGACAGCACCTTTAGTTGCCTTAGATTGTGAACAGGAGTTCATTGTATCTTCGAAGGTATTGACTTTTTCGATTCATGCTCAAGCAATGTTGATTTACAGCTTTGTCAATTTATGCTTCACAACTTTGTCTTATATTGGTTGAAAAAACTAAATAAAGATTTGAAAAAAAAAAAAAAAACAACATATCTTCTCATATACATCATAGCATGGCCAGAAACTTAAAGGGGATCTCCGGTGGAAAACATATTTTTTTTTTTTTTAAATCAAGAGAAAGTTAAACAGATTTGTAAATTGCTTCTTTTTAAAAATCTTAGTCCTTACAGTACTTATCAGCTGCTGTATGCTCCACAGGAAGTTCTTTTCTTTCTGGAGTTCATTTCAGTCTGCCCACAGTGCTCTCTGCTGACACCTCTGTCCATATCAGGAACTGCCCAGGGCAGAAGAGGTTTGCTATGGGGATTTGCTTGTACTCTGGACAGTTCCTGACATGGACAGAGGTGTCAGCAGAGAGCACTGTGGTCAGACTTAAAAGAACTCCAGAAAGAAATATAACTTCCTGTGGAGCATACAGCAGCTGATTAGTACTAGAAGGATTCAGATTTTTAAAAGAAGTAATTTACAAATCTGGCACCGGTTGATATGAAAAAAAAAAAAAATGTTTTTCCTTGGAGTACCCCCTTAATGTCAAAGTTCAGACTTTGAAGTAATATTCTCCCCACAACAATTATAATCTGTAGTTGTTTTATATTGTAATATAATTAACCAGGTGCCAATGATAACATGTGATTCTATGTATTTTGATAATGCAGAAAAAACCCATCTTCCGTGGCCTTTTTAAAAGCTTATTCTGTATGGCGGTGAGTATGGTCTATATAGTCGGCTCATATCTGATATTATCATTTTGGCAATACATGGGTCATCTTATGGGGTAGGTGCTGTCTGTCTTAGGTCACTTACACAAGAGGTAATTACACCCAAGTGTCCCACCCTGACCAGAGGGGCGACTGACCTGATCTCACACATTGCAGACCCCAATGATGCTGAGTCCAGGTCAGTAAAGCTGCAGTCAAGACGGGACACTTGGCCATAATACACACGTGTGAATCTGTATTGATGTATTTGTTGTGTGACTGATCCATAGAAATCTCATGCAGGGATCGTATACAGACATCTCTATGTGTTTCTGCATCGGAAAGTCTATGATAGTTTGACCTTCGGCTGGTCACACTCAGAAGGACGACTTCTCATTCATGGTCGGACAGTGAAATGAGACATAAGTTCAAATTTATCAGCATTTCTGATCCATCCATTTACCTGCTTTATTATTTATACGTCTGTCTAAGCAATATAGACCTCACTTCCTGTAGGTGACTTTTCTGCCCAACTTTGGTGTTTGTGATGATTTTCAATAATTTTTCAAATGGTCAATGCCATAAACTTGTATAAATATATTGATAAATTGTCCCATTGAGGTCTTCAGTACTAAGGTCGGGGCTGCACGGCTGTAATAAAGTCAACAGTAAAGAAGGGGACAGTCAAGACACAAATTATTTTGGTCACATGACTTAGATAGGATTTGCTGTTTGCTGTTTCAAAGTCATTGTGTAGCCCTATCCTAATACCAGGGCATGGCTGTGTGCATGATTGTATTCACCTGTATGTAACAGGAGTGGCTGAAACACCTGAACAATGAGGAGGGGGTTCACATACTTTTGGTCATAGAGAATAGATCAGTAGTTGGTTAGAGATGAGCAGAACAGGGGATATATCTCTATAAACAAGAACATTCACTAGAAGCAGCGGAAAGTTTGTAGATTGTGAGGAATAGAAATAAAGGAATATTCCACAATGTCATAGACAAGAGATTTTCCTCTTTTATTTTAATAAAATCTTTTTCTTTAACAGCGAGAACTTGTGGATGATATATTGAATGGAGGCGAAGGTGGTCTTAATGGTCTTCTTGGAGGAGGCGGTAATGGTGGTGGTGTTAGTCTTTTTGGTCGCATGCGCTAGGTCGGGCAAACAAACCTTCACATAGTTTTGGTGAGTATGAAACAAATTGTTACGCCTAGCGCTCCGGGTCCCCGCTCCTCCCCGGAGCGCTCACGGCGTCTCTCTCCCCGCAGCACCCCGGGCAGTCCCGCTGACCGGGAGCGCTGCACTGTCATGGCCGTCGGGGATGCGATTCGCACAGCGGGACGCGCCCGCTCGCGAGTCGCATCCCAGGTCACTTACCCATCCCGGTCCCCTGCTGTCATGTGCTGGCGCGCGCGGCTCCGCTCTCTAGGGCGCGCGCGCGCCAGCTCTCTGAGACTTAAAGGGCCAGTGCACCAATGATTGGTGCCTGGCCCAATTAGCTTAATTGGCTTCCACCTGCTCCCAGACTATATCTGATCACTGCCCCTGCACTCCCTTGCCGGATCTTGTTGCCTTAGTGCCTAGTGAAAGCGTTCCCTTGTGTATTCCTAGCCTGTGTTCCAGTCCTCCTGCCAGCCGGCATCGTGACAGTAGATCCGGCCATGGATCCCGCTGAGGTTCCCCTGCCAGTTGCCTCTGACCTCACTACGCTGGTCGCCCAGCAAGCTCGACAGATCGCCCAACAAGAGCACCAGCTGTCGTACTTGACCACCATGACACAGCAACTTCAGTCGCAGCTACAGCAGCTTCAGTCACAGCTACAGCAATTTCAGTCACACTACAGCAGCAACAACCATCTCCTCCGCCGGCTCCTGCACCTCTTCCGCAGCGAGTGGCCGCTCCTAGCCTCCGCTTGTCCCTGCCGGACAAATTTGGTGGGGACTCTAAGTTTTGCCGTGGCTTTCTTTCACAATGTTCCCTGCACTTGGAGATGATGTCGGACCAGTTTCCTACTGAAAGGTCTAAGGTGGCTTTCGTAGTCAGCCTTCTGTCTGGGAAAGCTCTGTCATGGGCCACACCGCTCTGGGACCGCAATGACCCCGTCACTGCCTCTGTACACTCCTTCTTCTCGGAAATTCGAAGTGTCTTTGAGGAACCTGCCCGAGCCTCTTCTGCCGAGACTGCCCTGCTGAACCTGGTCCAGGGAAATTCTTCAGTGGGCGAGTACGCCATCCAATTTCGTACTCTTGCTTCCGAATTATCATGGAATAACGAGGCCCTCTGCGCGACCTTTAAAAAAGGCCTATCCAGTCGCATCAAGGATGTGCTGGCCGCACGAGAGATTCCTGCCAACCTGCAAGAACTTATCCATTTGGCCACCCGCATTGACATGCGTTTTTCTGAGAGACATCAAGAGCTCCGCCAGGAAAAAGACTTAGATCTCTAGGCACCTCTCCCACAGTCTCCGTTGCAATCTACGCCTGGGCCTCCCGCCGAGGAGGCCATGCAAGTGGATCGGTCTCGCCTGACCCAGGAAGAGAGGAATCGCCGTAGGGAAGAAAATCTTTGTCTGTACTGTGCCAGTACCGAACATTTCTTGGTGGATTGCCCTATTCGTCCTCCACGTCTGGGAAACGCACGCTCGCACCCAACTCTCGTGGGTGTGGCGTCTCTTGGTTCAAAGTCGGCTTCTCCACGTCTCACGGTGCCCGTGCGGATTTCTCCTTCAGCCAACTCCTCCCTCTCAGCCGTGGCCTGCTTGGACTCTGGTGCCTCTGGGAATTTTATTCTGGACTCCTTGGTGAATAAATTCCGCATCCCGGTGACCCGTCTCGTCAAGCCGCTCTACATTTCCGCGGTCAACGGAGTCAGGTTGAATTGCACCGTGCGTTACCGCACAGAACCCCTCCTGATGTGTATAGGACCCCATCATGAAGTCATTGAGTTCTTCGTCCTTCCCAACTGTACCTCTGAGGTCCTCCTCGGTCTGCCATGGCTCCGGCTTCATTCTCCCACCCTTGATTGGACCACCGGGGAGATCAAGAACTGGGACTCTGCCTGCCATAGGAAGTGCCTCTCCCCCCCTCCCAGTCCCGTCAGGCAAGCCTCAGTGCCTCCTCATGGCCCCCGTTCTGGTGTCACACTGCCCCGTGCCAGGCTTCGCCCTCTGCCCCCCCTCCCCATTCCCACTCCTGCTGTACTGCCTGCCGTTGAGGAAACCCTCCATTCTTTCCCGGTGTCCTCATCCCAGGGGAGGCAGTTACCGGACAAAGAAAAGGGGAGACCTAAGGGGGGGGGGTACTGTTACGCCTAGCGCTCCGGGTCCCCGCTCCTCCCCGGAGCGCTCACGGCGTCTCTCTCCCCGCAGCGCCCCGGTCAGTCCCGCTGACCGGGAGCGCTGCACTGTCATGGCCGTCGGGGATGTGATTCGCACAGCGGGACGCGCCCGCTCGCGAGTCGCATCCCAGGTCACTTACCCGTCCCGGTCCCCTGCTGTCATGTGCTGGCGCGCGCGGCTCCGCTCTCTAGGGCGCGCGCGCGCCAGCTCTCTGAGACTTAAAGGGCCAGTGCACCAATGATTGGTGCCTGGCCCAATTAGCTTAATTGGCTTCCACCTGCTCCCAGACTATATCTGATCACTGCCCCTGCACTCCCCTGCCGGATCTTGTTGCCTTAGTGCCTAGAGAAAGCGTTACTGTGTTTGTCCATACTGTGTACTTGACCTCCTGCTATTGCCTTATTGACTACGATTCTTGCTGCCTGCCCCGACCTTCTGCTACGTCCGACCTTGCTCTTGTCTACTCCCTTGTACCGCGCCTATCTTCAGCAGTCAGAGAGGTTGAGCCGTTGCTAGTGGATACGACCTGGTTGCTACCGCCGCTGCAAGACCATCCCGCTTTGCGGCGGGCTCTGGTGAATACCAGTAGTGACTTAGAACCGGTCCACTAGCACAGTCCACGCCAATCCCTCTCTGGCACAGAGGATCCACATCCAGCCTGCCGAATCGTGACACAAATGCTGCAATTTAGCTCCTAAATAATTCCTCCAATAAATAGTAAGGAACAGGATCCGCTCCAGGAGAAGAAATTTGGGAAGAAATTTACAGTGTTAGGGAATTGTTCACATGACGGATTTTTTAAAGAGCGGAAAAAATGTTGTGAAAAAAGAGACAGAAATCCCTCGTGTAGCCTCAGATTATTGTCAATTATATTTCCCTCCTGACTGAACATCAAAACACAAATCGTCTCCATTCAGTAAGGAGGATGTTGTCCTGTATTTATGGGGCATTTACCCAAGAAACATCCAGAATAAGTGATTTGTCTCTTATCCCATCATATTCCCAAATGATTGGGGCCTCAGTATTTTTATACCGATGACACTTACTACAACATCATTAATGGCCCTCATTTACTAAGAAAATCGGGTTGTAAGTCTATGTTGCTTTCTTACCCGACTGCTTTTTTCCCCTGGTATTTATTATTATGTTGCATCCTGTTTGTCGCTCGTGGGTTTTGTAGGTTTTGGTTTCCAACTCCTCTGAGCTGTCGGGAAAAAATCCACAACAATTCAACAAATTCGGGTTGGAAACCTTAATAAATACGTGGGAAAGCTCAGAAATGTCAGGTTACGCCCCTTTTTCGGGTTTGGGTGAATCCACATCGGGTCTGTCGGGAAGAAATGTCGCATAGTGTCGCAGACTGGCGCACGATGTCTGCGACAGTTCGCAGACAAAGATGCGACAAAAAAACCCGACAAAAGAGGTCGGTTTAGAATAGTAAATGAGGGCCAATATCTTCACAATGTCCGGTGTTCATCATAAAACAGTTCTGTATGGCTCTATTCACACTGCGTCTTGTAGTGTCCATTAGAGGTATATGTAGGGTGATCCTGATATATATATCCTTGTGTCACTCTGTGTGCATTTTCTGCTGTATACCTCTGTATGGGGTAACACAGGAGACTGCACTATTCCGTACAGCTATAAACCCAACATATACCGGGCCCCGGAGGTCAGGAGGATGCTCTTTTGGCCTCCATCCAGTGAACAGGAGTCTATGTGTATATATAACCTATGTGCTGAGAACGTTCCAGGCACTTACAGCAAACACACAGGAGAAGCGCAGTGTGAATAGAGCCGGAGGTGAAATCTCTGTATTCTGAATCTGTTCCCGGTGACTTTGTCATCAGCTTCAGCTTTGTACATGACTCCGGACTCCATGTTATCTCTATAATCCAACATCTGCTCCTTTATATTCTACAGGAACTCAGGATCCCAACACCGATGAGTCCGACACCGAAGATTTTCTGAAAATTCTCTTAATCGTCTCTTTACAGATTTCTCTAATTCTTTATCGTTGATTGTTACCAAATTTTCTCTCTTCTAATCAAATCTTATATCAGAAAATTAATTTTCTTCTAATCAAACTTTAAATCAATACATTTCCTGCATATTGACTTGTGTGTCGTGTGGTTTAATGATCATTCAGTATTAGGACATATGGGCGTCATAGAAGGTCCATGTATTACACTGCGGGGGAACTCCGGGGGGTTGGTTCTCATTGGGGAGATCCAGTTGGTATATGGAGTCTCACAGACAATGCTCCATGGGGAAAAAAAGATGAGAATTTGGTCTCCTCCAGAAGGAAGAAAACTGTCTAATGCCGCCCTGTGGAGGAAGCCTCCCTGGACATGGAGTTTCTCATTTACTAAGAGTGGGGTGTCGTTTTCTTTGTGGGCTTTTGTTTCCAACAGGTATTTTTCAATGGTATTTACTATTGTATTTTGTATTTTGCGATTTTCACAATGTTTTTACTCTTTTCACACCAGTTCTGAGCTGACGGGTTTTCCAGAACTCAAATCGACCACATTTAGTAACATTAACAAATTTGTAGTTTTTTTTTTCCGAGACAGGCCCCTTTTCCCCGATGACCACGTGCGTTTTTGGGATTTTCTGAGTGGTGAAGAGTTAGTAGGGTTTTGTAAAAAAAAAGTTCTGACACAAGACACATTCGACATAAAAAAACCTACAAAAATCTACTCGGAAAAGCCTAAGTAAAAGAGGCCCAATGTCTGAATGAGCTTAAGTTAATAAAAACTTTAATTCTATAAAATATCTAGGCTGGAGTCACCATAGTGGAAGGACTTCAAAATATTTTCTTCATATTACTGGAGATTTATTGCAGTTGACTTGAAAAATTGTAGAAATTACAGAAATACAGAACAGTGAAATCCTCAGTGAAGAATCCATTATTTGAAAGGGGTTACGTTGAGATTAGTTATTGGGCTAAATATCTTGGGAGATCTCATCATCTGATCACTTCTTGTGAAGGACCTGGTGCTTTTTCTACTATGCTCCTGTCCGGTGGCTCCTAAGAGTCCTCATGTCTAAGGCTATGTTCACACTACAGAATGGCCACATAGATAATCTCTGTGCAGACATTTTGGAGACTGCTATGTGAGCAACAATGGGTTATAAACAGCTAAAACTGTGCCCCGGATCATGCTATATTGAATTATATAACAATTAAGCCTTACACACTCAAATCTATGAAAATGTAGTGAAAAGACTCTATTATGGTGCTGCTTTCCTAAGGAAGAGGACCTGAACTACTCATGAAGATTATTGTTAGATGTTTATTCCAAAAGAACAATAATACAAGACTATACCTGTTTTGGGGTATTCTCCCCCTTCATCAGATTGGTACAAGACGCAGTACAGAATTACACCAAATTCTAGTGGGTGGGCCCGTGTTAAAAAAATATGAAATATAAAGATGTTAAAATTGTGTTGTGAACATGACCAATATTAACTGAATAATGATAAAATAAATACAAGATCGATATAAAAAATGCATGTAAAATAATAACATTCAAAATAAAAACTATAGAGGGAAACAGAGGCATGATACAGAAGACAAACAGATGAAAATTGTGATGGAAACATAAAGCGTTAACCGCCAAAGAATGGAACAAGGGGTGTGAGCGTCACATGACTTGTTTATCGTCTTGGTAGGTATCGGAATCCTAAATTCAGACTGCGGGCACTGAGATGAAATCAGGGTAGCCCAGCATACCTTGCAGCTATCAGCAAGATCACATGACCCCAGGTTATCCAATCAATGCTTGCATTATGGCACATACAGCTCCCAGGCCAATCAGGAGACAACATGAGGGTGACTCTAAGAGGGGGATAAGACCCTATGCACTGCATTGCAGCATTGCTAATGCCCCTTTAAAATAATACAGGGTCGGCCATTTATATGGATACACCTTAATCAAATGGGAAAAGTTGGTGATAGTAACTTCCTGTTTGTGGTACATTAGTATTTGTGAGGGGGGAAACTTTTCAAGATGGGTGATGACCATGGCGGCCATTTTGAATCCAACTTTTGTTTTTTCAATAGGAAAAGGGTCATGTGACACATCAAACTTATTGGGAATTTCTCAAGAAAAACAATGATGGGCTTGGTTTTAACATAACTTTATTCTCTCATGAGTTATTTACAAGTTTCTGACCACTTATAAAATGTATTCAATGTACTGCCCATTGTGAACAATGTTGAGTATTGATGTAGTGACACCCACAGTCACTCTGTAATTAACCCTTGGTGGAAATATCGTATAATACCACAAACACTAGAAGACACACCAATTAGGTTTAGAAATAGAATAAAATCAATTTTAATTGATATAAACCATTAAAATTCAATGAATATATAATATATGAATTTTATGGCTACCAACTATCTTCATTAATGGCTATGTGCACTAACTCTTGTACTAATAGGATGTAAGGTAAGTCATCTGTACCTCCTTTTCGTGTGTGCAGACACATCATGACTTACAATATACTCACAAGATACTCCTATTTATCCATGTTTTGTTCTTTTTCTTTCTCAATAGTGGTCTTGAATACAATATGAATACATCTTGCTAGCCCCATTTTTGAATTGACCACCAAGACCATTTTCATCCATACTAACCCTAGTCATTTGGTCTTTTGAATTGCATATTGCTATATTTGCTTATTTTATGTTGAATTGGTTTCTCTGTGTCCTCTAAGTCTGGTATGATCTATGCTAAGAGCTTAGTCTCTTTGACTGACTATAACATTAAACATGTGAACCCTACTATCTTCTTTTGACCATATCTTTTCCTATTTTCAACACTATGACATGTGACCCCTTTGACGCTAACAAAATTACTATTGATTTATTTATGTATTAGAGTGCTGTTGTGTATCTGCAATTGTCTCATCTTGATTGCTTACATCATTTGTCCCATAAGATTCCAGGATTTCTCTCATCCCTGAGGAGCCCCAGACACCTTAATGGGTGAAACGCGTTGGTAAGAGAGGCCTGTTGATCTTTAGTCAATAGTACTTTGTTTTCCTTTTTTCCCTACCCCCATCCACACGTAGTGATAGGAGATCCCCACCTATATAGGTAGGGCTCTTAGTGTAGATTATCCCCTATAACCTTATCCCCTTTTCCCTATCTTGGCACTAATTTGTGTATCTTATTTTCATCATTTTTTGTAAAATTCATATATTATATATTCATTGTTTATATCAATTAAAATTGATTTTATTCTATTTCTAAACCAAATTGGTGTTTCTTCTAGTGTTTGTGGTGCTGCCCATTGTGTTGGATTGTCAATGCAACCCTCTTCTCCCACTCTTCACACACTGATAGCAACATCGCAGGAGAAATGCTAGCACAGGCTTCCAGTATCCGTATACACTGCTATATACTACTATATACACTGCAGGAGAAATGCTAGCACAGGCTTCCAGTATCCGTATACACTGCTATATACTACTATATACACCGCAGGAGAAATGCTAGCACAGGCTTCCAGTATCCGTATACACTGCTATATACTACTATATACACCGCAGGGGAAATGCTAGCACAGGCTTCCAGTATCCGTATACACTGCTATATACTACTATATACACCGCAGGAGAAATGCTAGCACAGGCTTCCAGTATCCGTATACACTGCTATATACTACTATATACACCGCAGGAGAAATGCTAGCACAGGCTTCCAGTATCCGTATACACTGCTATATACTACTATATACACCGCAGGAGAAATGCTAGCACAGGCTTCCAGTATCCGTATACACTGCTATATACTACTATATACACCGCAGGAGAAATGCTAGCACAGGCTTCCAGTATCCGTATACACTGCTATATACTACTATATACACCGCAGGAGAAATGCTAGCACAGGCTTCCAGTATCCGTATACACTGCTATATACTACTATATACACCGCAGGAGAAATGCTAGCACAGGCTTCCAGTATCCGTATACACTGCTATATACTACTATATACACCGCAGGAGAAATGCTAGCACAGGCTTCCAGTATCCGTATACACTGCTATATACTACTATATACACCGCAGGAGAAATGCTAGCACAGGCTTCCAGTATCCGTAGTTTCAGGTGCTGCACATCTCGTATCTTCACAGCATAGACAATTGCCTTCAGATGACCCCAAAGATAAAAGTCTAAGAGGGTCAGATCGGGAGACCTTGGGGGCCATTCAACTGGCCCACGACGACCAATCCACTTTCCAGGAAACTGTTCATCTAGGAATGCTCGGACCTGACACCCATAATGTGGTGGTCACCATCTTGCTGGCAAAACTCAGGGAACGTGCAGCTTCAGTGCTTAAAGAGGGAAACGCATCATCATGGAGCAATTTCACATATCCAGTGGCCTTGAGGTTTCCATTGATGAAGAATGGTCCCACTATCTTTGTACCCCATATAACACACCAGACCATCAATTGTTGTGTTCCAACAGTCTTGGAGGGATCTCTCCAATGTGGGTTAGTGTCAGACCAATAGCGGTGGTTTTGTTTGTTAACTTCACCATTCACTTAAAAGTTTCCTCATCACTGAACAAAATCTTCTGCGTAAACTGAGGGTCCTGTTCCAATCTTTGTTTTGCCCCTTCTGCAAATTCAGTGCGCCGATCTGGGTCATCCTAGTTGAGATGCTGTAGTAGCTGGAGTTTGTAAGGTGTCATTTGTGAGTAGCTAATATCTGCCGAAGGGATGTTCGACTAATGCCCCTCTCCAGTAACATGCGGCGAGTGCTACGCTGTGGGTTCTTGCTGAATGAAGCTAGGACAGCCACTGATGTTTCTTCATTAGTGACAGATTTCATGCGTCCACATTTTGGCAAATACAACAGTTTACTAACTGTAGCATGGGAGATGGGTGGTCTCGTAGGGTGTCTTGCATTGAAATCTGCTGCAATGACCAGGTTACTGCGTTCACCAGACATCAGAACAATTTCTATCCGCGCCTCACGTGTTAACCTTGACGGCATGTCAATGGCTGTAAACAAAGAGAAACTTGTAAATAACTCATGAAAGAATAAAGTTACATTAAAACCAAGCACATAATTGTTTTTCTTGTGAAATTACCAATAAGTTTGATGTGTCACATGACCCTCTTCTTCCTATTGAAAACACAAACGTTGGATTCAAAATGGCCGACTTCAAAATGGCCTCCATGGTCACCATCCATCTTGAAAAGTTTCCCCCTCACATATACTAATGTGCCACAAATAGGAAGTTAATATCACCAACCATTCTTATTTTATTAAGGTGTATCCATATAAATGGCCCACCCTGTACAAAGCAAGCTGAGCAAAGCATTGAGCAGTCGACTGACCACAGACAGTGACCACCTGTCCCATTCCTGCATTACTGTGTCCACTTGGTGCACTACAGATCCCAGCAATGTCACTGCAGAATGAGAAGCTATTACATTATATTACAAATCAAGCTCATCACAGCAGTGGACTGTCCTGTAATTTTACATGAATGCGCATTAAAAGCATTGTGAATGTGGAATAATTTTAGGCCAAGTTACATCTATTTTCTAGCTTAACCCCTTAAGGACCAGGGGTTTTTTCGTCTTTGCACTTTCGTTTTTTCCTCCTTACCATTAAAAAATCATAACCCTTTCAATTTTGCACCTTAAAAAAATATTTTTTGTGCCACCAATTCTACTTTGTAATGACATCAGTCATTTTACCCAAAAATCTACAGCGAAAAAATCATTGTGAGACAAAATTGAAAAAAAGAAAAAAATTGGTAACTTTTGGGGGCTTCTGTTTCTACGCAGTAAATTTATTGGTAAAAATGACACACTCTCTTTATTCTGTAGGTCCATACGATTATAATGATCCCCTACTTATATAGGTGATTTTGTCGCACTTCTGAAAAAAATCATAACTACATGCAGGAAAATGTATACGTTTAAAATTGTCATCTTCTGACCCCCATAACTTTTTTATTTTTCCGCGTATGGGGCGATATGAGTATCATTTTTGCGCCGTGATCTGAAGGGTACCATTTTTGCATTGATTGGACTTATTGATCACTTTTTATAAATTTTTTCATGATATAAAAAGTGACCAAAATACACTATTTTGGACTTTGGAATTTTTTTGTGCGCACGCCATTGACCGTGCGGTTTAATTAATGAGATCATTTTATAATTCAGACATTTCTGCACGCGGCGATACCACATTTGTTTATTTTTATTTACACAGTTTTTTTTTTTAAATGGGAAAAGGGGGGGTGATTCAAACTTTTATTAGGGAAGCGGTTAAATGACCTTTATTCACTTTTTTTTTCACCTGTTTTTTGCAGTGTTATAGCTCCCATAGGAGACTATAACACTGCACACACTGATCTCTTACACTGATCATTGTTATCCCATAGGGGCTATAACACTGCACACACTGATCTTTTACATTGATCATTGTTATCCCATAGGAGGCTATAACACTGCACACACTGATCTTTTGCATTGATCATTGTTATCCCATAGGAGGCTATAACACTGCACACACTGATCTTTTGCATTGATCATTGTTATCCCATAGGAGGCTATAACACTGCACACACTGATCTTTTACATTGATCACTGGTTTCTCATAGGAAACCAGTGATCAATGATTCTGCCGCTTGACTGCTCATGCCTAGATCTCAGGCACTGAGCAGTCATTCGGCAATCGGACACCAGGAGGCAAGGTAGGAGACCCTCCTCGTGTCCCAGAGCTGTTCGGGATGCCACGATTTCGCCGCGGCGATCCCGACCAGCGCCCTGAGCTACCTGGCATGGTTTTACTTTCACTTTAGACTTTCAACTTTGAACGCCGCGCCTAAAGGCTTAATAGCGCGTGGCACCGCGATCAGTGCTGCGCGCTATTAGCCACGGGTCCCGGCCATTGTTAGAGACCGGGTCCGACCCGCTATGATGCGGGGCCACGCCGTGGCCCTGCGTTACAGAAAGGGAAAGGACTCAGGCCGTACCGATATGTCCTTGGTCCTTAAGGGGTTAAGTCAAAAATATGGGGGGAGATTTATCAAAACCTAGGCAGAGAAATGTTGCCCAGTTGCCCAATCAGATCACTTCTTTCAATTTTAAAAGGGCCAGTGCAATATGTGCAACATTAACAGGGTTTTTTTCCGTTTTTGCATTTTCGTTTTTTGCTCCTTGCCTTTAAAAAATTATAACTTTTTCAATTTTGCACCTAAAAATCCATATGATTGCTTATTTTTTGCGCCACCAATTCTACTTTGTAATGACGTCAGTCATTTTGCCCAAAAATCTACGGTGAAATGGAAAAAAAAAATCATTGTGCGCCAAAATTGAAAAAAAAAACGCAGTTTTGTAAATTTTGGGGGCTTCTGTTTCTATGTAGTACATTTTTCGGTAAAAATGACACCTTATCTTTATTGTGTAGGTCCATATGATTGAAATGATTCCCTACTTATATAGGTGATTTTGTCGGACTTCTGGAAAAAATCATAACTACATGCAGGAAAATTAATATGTTTAAAATTGTCATCTTCTGACCCCTATAACTTTTTTATTTTTCCGTGTATGGGGCGGTATGAAGGCTCATTTTTTGCGCCGTTATCTGAAGTTTTTAACGGTACCATTATTGCATTGATAGGACTTATTTATAGCTTTTTATTCATTTTTAAATGATATAAAAAGTGACCAAAAATGCACTATTTTGGACTTTGGAATTTTTTTGCGCGTACGCCATTGACCGAGCGGTTCAATTAATGATATATTTTTATAATACGGACATTTCCACACGCGGTGATACCATATATGTTTATTTTTATTTTTATTTACACTGTGTTTTTTTTTTTATGGGAAAAGGGGGGTGATTCAAACTTTTAATAGGGGAGGGGTTAAATGATATTCATTCACTTTTTTTTTCACTTTTTTTTTTGCAGTGTTATAGCTCCCATAGGGAGCTATAACACTGCACACACTGATCTCTTACATTGATCATTGTTATCCCATAGGGACCTATAACACTGCACACACTGATCTCTTACATTGATCATTGTTATCCCATAGTTACATAGTTAGTTAGTACGGTCGAAAAAAGACATATGTCAAGTTCAACCAGGGAATTAAGGGGTAGGGGTGTGGCGCGATATTGGGGAAGGGATGAGATTTTATATTTCTTCATAAGCATTAATCTTATTTTGTTCCAGGAATGTATCTAATCCTGTTTTAAAGCTGTTAATTGTTCCTGCTGTGACCAGTTCCTGAGTTAGACCGTTTCATAAATTGACAGTCCTCACGGTAAAGAAGGCGTGTCGCCCCTTGAGACTAAACTTTTTCTTCTCCAGACGGAGGGAGTGCCCCCTCGTCCTTTGGGGGGGTTTAACCTGGAACAGTTTTTCTCCATATTTTTTGTATGGGCCATTAATATACTTATATACATTTATCATATCCCCCCTTAAACGTCTCTTCTCAAGACTAAACAATTGTAACTCCTTTAATCGCTCCTCATAGCTAAGATGTTCCATGCCCCATATTAGTTTAGTCGTGCGTCTCTGCACCCTTTCCAACTCCGCAGTGTCCCTTTTATGGACAGGTGACCAAAACTGAACAGCATATTCCAGGTGAGGCCATACCAATGCTTTATAAAGGGGGAGTATTATGTCCCTGTCCCCTGAGTCCAGGCCTCTTTTGATACATGACAATATCCTGTCGGCTTTGGAAGCAGCAGCCTGACATTGCATGCTATTCTGTAGTCTGTGATCTACAAATACACCCAGATCCTTCTCTACCAGTGACTCTGCCAGTTTAATCCCCCCTAAGACATACGGCGCATGCAGGTTATTAGTACCCAGATGCATAACTTTACATTTATCCACATTGAACCTCATTTGCCAAGTGGATGCCCAGACACTTAGTCTATCCAAGTCATCTTGTAACTTATGCACATCCTTTATAGACTGTACTGTGCTACAAAGCTTGGTGTCATCTGCAAAGATAGAAACAGAGCTGTTAATACAATCCTCTATATCATTGATAAATAAATTAAACAACAGCGGACCCAGTACAGAACCTTGGGGTACACCACTAATAACCGGGGACCAATCAGAGTACGAATCATTTACCACCACTCTCTGGGTACGATCCATGAGCCAGTGTTCAATCCAGTTACAAACTAAAATTTCCAAACCCAAAGACCTTAACTTACCTGTCAGACGTCTATGAGGGACAGTATCAAATCCTTTAGCAAAATCCAGAAACACTATATCCACAGCCATTCCTCTATATACAGAGCCCCCCTCTATATCCACAGCCATTCCTCTGTCAAGGCTTCTACTCACCTCTTCATAAAAGCAAATTAGATTGGTTTGACAACTTCTATCCTTAGTAAACCCATGCTGGCTATCACTTATAATACAATTATCCCCTATGTATTCCTGAATGTGATCCCTTATAAGTCCTTCAAACAATTTACCCACAATGCACGTTAAACTTACCGGTCTATAGTTTCCTGGGGAAGACCTAGAGCCCTTTTTGAAGATTGGCACCACATTCGCCTTGCGCCAGTCCCTTGGCACAATACCAGACACCAGAGAATCTCTAAATATCATGAACAGGGGTACAGATATTACTGAACTTACCTCTCTAAGAACTCTTGGGTGTAGTCCATCCGGTCCTGGGGATTTGCTTACATTTATATCACTTAACTTACCTTGTACCATCTCTACATTAAGCCAGTTCAGTACATTACATGATGTGTTACCAGCACTGACCTGTACATGATGTGTTACCAGCACTGACCTGTACATGATGTGTTACCAGCACTGACCTGGCCAATGTCAGCTCCTTTTTCCCTAGTATATACAGAACTAAAGAACCCATTCAGTAGCTCCGCCTTCTCTTGATCGCCTGTGACAACCTCCCCATTATCATTATTAAGGGGTCCTACATGCTCTGTCCTTGGTTTTTTTGCATTTATATTTCTAAAAAAATATTTAGGATTAGTTTTGCTTTCTTTGGCCACCTGTCTCTCATTTTGAATTTTTGCTGTTTTTATTACATTTTTACAGATTTTATTAAGCTCTTTGTACTGTTTAAATGTTATCGCTGACCCATCAGATTTGTATTTTTTGAAGGCTATTGTTACGCCTAGCGCTCCGGGTCCCCGCTCCTCCCCGGAGCGCTCACGGCGTCTTTCTCCCTGCAGCTCCCCGGTCAGCGCTGACCGGGAGCGCTGCTCTGCCATGGCCGTTGGGGATGCGATTCGCACAGCGGGACGCGCCCGCTCGCGAATCGCATCCCAGGTCACTTACCCGTTCCCGTCTCCTGCAGTCATGTGCTGGCGCGCGCGGCTCCGCTCTCTAGGGCGCGCGCGCGCCAGCTCCCTGAGACTTAAAGGGCCAGTGCACCAATGATTGGTGCCTGGCCCAATTAGCTTAATTGGTTCCCACCTGTTCCCTGGCTATATCTAGTCTCCTCCCTTGCACTCCCTTGCCGGATCTTGTTGCCTTAGTGCCAGTGAAAGCGTTCCTTGTGTGTTTAATAGCCTGTGTACCAGTACCTTTGCTATCTCCCCTGACTACGAACCTTGCCGCCTGCCCCCGACCTTCTGCTACGTCCGACCTTGCTACTGCCTACTCCCTTGTACCTCGCCTTTCTTCAGTATCTTCAGCAGCCAGAGAGGGGAGCCGTTGCTAGTGGATACGACCTGGTCACTACCGCCGCAGCAAGACCATCCCGCTTTGCGGCGGGCTCTGGTGAAAACCTGTAGTGGCTTAGAACCGGTCCACTAGCGCGGTCCTCACCAATCCCTCTCTGGCACAGAGGATCCACCTCCTGCCAGCCGGCATCGTGACAGTAGATCCGGCCATGGATCCCGCTGAAGTTCCTCTGCCAGCTGCCGCCGACCTCCCTACATTGGTCGCCCGACAAGAGCACCAGCTGTCGTACTTGACCACCATGACACAGCAACTCCAGTCGCAGCTACAGCAGCTCCAGTCACAGCAACAGCAGCAACAGTCACAGCTACAGCAAGTTCAGTCTCAGCTACAGCAGCAACAACCATCTCCTCCGCCAGCTCCTGCACCCCTTCCGCAGCGACTGGCCACTCCTAGCCTCCGCCTGTCTTTGCCAGACAAATTTAATGGGGACTCTAAGTTTTGCCGTGGCTTCCTTTCGCAATGTTCTCTGCACTTGGAGATGATGTCGGACCTGTTTCCTACTGAAAGGTCTAAGGTGGCTTTCGTAGTCAGCCTTCTGTCTGGAAAAGCCCTGTCATGGGCCACACCGCTCTGGGACCGCAATGACCCCGTCACTGCCTCTGTTCACTCCTTCTTCTCGGAAATTCGAAGTGTCTTTGAGGAACCTGCCCGAGCCTCTTCTGCTGAGACTGCCCTGCTGAACCTGGTCCAGGGTAATTCCTCCGTTGGCGAGTACGCCATACAATTCCGTACTCTTGCTTCTGAACTATCCTGGAATAATGAGGCTCTCTGCGCGACCTTTAAAAAAGGCCTATCCAGCAACATTAAAGATGTTCTGGCCGCACGAGAGACTCCTGCTAGCCTGCATGAACTCATTCATCTAGCCACTCGCATTGACATGCGTTTTTCTGAGAGGCATCAAGAGCTCCGCCAGGAAAAAGACTTAGATCTCTGGCCACCTCTCCCACATTCTCCACTGCAATCTGCGCCTAGGCCTCCCGCCGAGGAGGCCATGCAAGTGGATCGGTCTCGCCTGACCCTGGAAGAGAGGAATCGCCGTAAGGAAGAGAATCTTTGTCTGTACTGTGCCAGTACTGAACATTTTCTGGTGGATTGCCCAATCCGTCCTCCACGTCTGGGAAACGCACGCTCGCACTCAGCTCTCGTGGGTGTGGCGTCTCTTGATGCCAAGTCGGCTTCTCCACGTCTCACGGTACCTGTTCGGATTTCCACTTCAGCCAGCTCTCCCCTCTCAGCCATGGCCTGCCTGGACTCTGGAGCTTCTGGGAATTTTATTCGGGACTCCTTTGTGAATAAATTCCGTATTCCGGTGACCCGTCTTGTCAAGCCACTCCGCATTTCCGCGGTCAACGGAGCCAGGTTGGACTGTACCATACGTTTCCGCACGGAGCCCCTTCTTATGAGCATCGGATCTCATCACGAGAGGATTGAACTTTTGGTCCTCCCCAATTGCACCTCGGAGATTCTCCTTGGACTTCCCTGGCTTCAACTTCATTCCCCAACCCTGGATTGGTCCACTGGGGAGATCAAGAGTTGGGGGTCCTCTTGTTCCAAGAACTGTCTAAAACAGGTTCCCAGTAACCCTTGCCGTAACTCTGTGGTTCCTCCTGTATCCGGTCCCCCTAAGGTCATTAAGGACTCTGCCTGCCACAGGAAATGCCCTTCCCCCCCTCCCAGTTCCATCAGGCAAGCTTCTGTGTCCCCTCATGGCCCTCGTCCTGGTGTCACACTGCCCCGTGCCAGGTCTCGCCCTCTGCCCTCTCTCCCCATTCCTACTCCTGCGGTTCTGCCTGCCGTTGAGGAATCCCTCCATCCTTTCCCGGTGTCCTCATCCCAGGGGAGGCAGTTACCCGATAAAGAGAAGGGGAGACCTAAGGGGGGGGGTACTGTTACGCCTAGCGCTCCGGGTCCCCGCTCCTCCCCGGAGCGCTCACGGCGTCTTTCTCCCTGCAGCTCCCCGGTCAGCGCTGACCGGGAGCGCTGCTCTGCCATGGCCGTTGGGGATGCGATTCGCACAGCGGGACGCGCCCGCTCGCGAATCGCATCCCAGGTCACTTACCCGTTCCCGTCTCCTGCAGTCATGTGCTGGCGCGCGCGGCTCCGCTCTCTAGGGCGCGCGCGCGCCAGCTCCCTGAGACTTAAAGGGCCAGTGCACCAATGATTGGTGCCTGGCCCAATTAGCTTAATTGGTTCCCACCTGTTCCCTGGCTATATCTAGTCTCCTCCCTTGCACTCCCTTGCCGGATCTTGTTGCCTTAGTGCCAGTGAAAGCGTTCCTTGTGTGTTTAATAGCCTGTGTACCAGTACCTTTGCTATCTCCCCTGACTACGAACCTTGCCGCCTGCCCCCGACCTTCTGCTACGTCCGACCTTGCTACTGCCTACTCCCTTGTACCTCGCCTTTCTTCAGTATCTTCAGCAGCCAGAGAGGGGAGCCGTTGCTAGTGGATACGACCTGGTCACTACCGCCGCAGCAAGACCATCCCGCTTTGCGGCGGGCTCTGGTGAAAACCTGTAGTGGCTTAGAACCGGTCCACTAGCGCGGTCCTCACCAATCCCTCTCTGGCACAGAGGATCCACCTCCTGCCAGCCGGCATCGTGACAGCTATTTTTTTGTTGTTTATTGCTCTTTTAACCTCATGTGTCAGCCATGTAGGATTTAGTTTTAATCGTTTATACTTGTTCCCCTTTGGTATATATTTAGCTGTATAGTTATTTAGAGTTGATTTAAAGATGTCCCATTTACCTTCTGTATCAGTATTTGACAACACCTCCCCCCAGTCTATATCCTGTAGTGCAGATCTCAGCCCAGGGAAATTTGCCTTTTTAAAGTTATATGTTTTTGCCTTCCCCGCCTGTCTTTGTTTTCTACATTTTAAGTCAAAAGTAACTATATTGTGGTCGCTATTACCAAGGTTTTCCCGCACAGTTACATTACCAACCAGCTCTGCGTTGTTGGAAATGATCAGATCCCACAAGGCATCACTTCTTGTTGGGTCCTCCACAAACTGGCCCATAAAATTATCCTGCAATAAATTTAGGAATTGTCGCCCCTTTGTAGTTTTAGCCAACCCCGGACCCCAATCTATATCTGGATAGTTAAAATCTCCCATTATTACCACTGTACCTGCCCGGGCGGCCCTCTCTATTTGTTTATGAAGCCGAACTTCTATCTCTTCAGTGATATTAGGGGGTCTGTAGATTACACCAAATACTATTTTTTCAGTATTTCCCTCCTTTTGTAATTCTACCCACAATGATTCCACCTCCTCAGAATCATCACACACTATGGCATCGTTCACACTGACTTTCATACCACTTCTTACATACAGACAGACTCCACCACCTTTTCTGTTCATTCTATCCTTGCGAAACAATGTAAACCCCTGCAGATTGACAGCCCAGTCATGCGAGGAGTCCAGCCATGTCTCAGTGACCCCAACTATATCAATATGTTCCTCCTGTATCAAGGCCTCAAGCTCCCCCATTTTATTTGCTAGGCTTCTGGCATTTGTGAACATACACTTTACATTTCCATCCTTTATGTTATTGGGGTTAATGGGATTCAAGGGTGTAATTTTTATTTTCCTATGAAGCCTATTCCTATTAACTATTCTAACCCCTCCCTCCGCTCCACCCCCAGGTACATTTATAATTCCCACCTCTCTATCTACACTATCTTCCCCCTCTTTGCTGTAGGTTCCCTCCCCCCAAGTCCCTAGTTTAAACACTCCTCCACCCTTCTAGCCATCTTCTCCCCAAGCAAAGCTGCACCCTCCCCATTGAGGTGCACCCCGTCCCTACGGTAGAGCCGGTAACCGACAGCGAAGTCAGCCCAGTTCTCCATGAACCCAAACCCTTCCTTCCTACACCAGCTTCTGAGCCACTTGTTTACCTCCCTGATCTCCCGCTGCCTCTCTGGTGCGGCTCGTGGTACTGGTAGTATTTCAGAAAAGACTACCTTGGAGGTCCTTGCCTTAAGCTTGCGGCCTAAGTCCCTGAAATCATTTTTAAGGACACTCCACCTACCTCTTACTTTGTCATTGGTGCCAATATGTACCATGACTGCTGGGTCCTCTCCAGCCCAGCCCAACAACCTGTCAACCCGATCCGCGATGTGCCGAACTCGTGCGCCAGGCAGACAACACACTGTTCGGCGATCCCGGTCTTTGTGACAGATTGCCCTGTCTGTCCCCCTAATAATTGAGTCCCCCACCACTAGTACCTGTCTGGCCTGCCCTGTACTCCTCCCTCCCTCCTTACTGGAGCAGACACCACCCTGGCGGTCAGAGGCGGTATCCTGCTGCAGTTCTGCTAGCTCTGTAATGGCATCCCCCTCATCTGCCAAGCGGGCAAACTTGTTGGGGTGTGCCAGTTCAGGACTAGCCTCCCTGACACTTTTTCCCCTACCCCTCTTTCTAACTGTAACCCAGCTAACTGCCTGACTGTCCTGCAACTCCGTCCCACTGTCCTCCCCCACCTCTACTCCCGAGAGTGCCTGCTCAGTGAGCAGGAGACTCCTCTCCATGTTGTTAATGCTTCTCATTGTTGCCAGTCGCCCCTCTAGATGCAGGATCTGGGCTTCCAAACGGACAACTAGCACACATCTCGCACAACAATATGCACCCTCAAACTTTTGTTCAAGGATTGCATACATTGAACAGGATGTACATTGGACTGCATTTTCCAACATGGAGGCCATCTAATTATGGGGATTTCACAAATGTATAGCAAAAAACAGACAGTCAAAATTACACTTAAAATTTTTTGTAGACCTTGTGGGTTCAAAAATTAAAACTCACAGCGATCTCAATCTCCTGCTTTTAAACTCCAGTTTTTGAAACTCCTCTTTCACGCCCCCTCTTACACAGCAACACTCAGAAAGAGCAAGCTCTCAATAAGAGTCCCAAGCTAAGATTTATACACCTGTGCCCAATCTCCTCCTCCTCCCCCTAGAGGTGGAACAGAGAAAAAAAAAATAAAAAGGAAAAAGGGTGTTTAAACTCTAACAGTTATCCCACTATGTGCAAAAGAGAAAAACGTACCCAAAATATGAATGTGGGCTATAGGCAGTCGCACCCACTCCACAGATTCACTCCGCACAACAGATAATCACAGTTTTTGAAACTCCTCTTTCACGCCCCCTCTTACACAGCAACACTCAGAAAGAGCAAGCTCCGCAACACTCAGAAAGATCAAGCTCCGCAACACTCAGAAAGAGCAAGCTATAACCTATAACACTGCACACACTGATCTCTTATAGTGATCATTGTTATCCCATAGGGACCAATAACACTGCACACACTGATCTCTTATACTGATCATTGTTATCCCATAGGGACCTATAACACTGCACACACTGATCTTTTTCATTGATCACTGGTTTCTCATAGGAAACCAGTGATCGATGATTCTGCCGCTTGACTGCTCATGCCTGGATCTCAGGCACTGAGCAGTCATTCGGCGATCGGACAGCGAGGAGGCAGGTAGGGCCCTCCCGCTGTCCTGTATGCTGTTCGGGATGCCGCTATCCCGAACAGCCCACTGAGTTAACCGGCAGCTTTTACTTTCACTTTTAGCCGCGCGGCTCAGTTCTGAGCGCGCGGCTAAAGGGTTAATAGCGTGCGGCGCCGTGATCGGCGCTGCACGCTATTAGCGGCAGGTCCCGGCTTCACTATGACGCCGGGCCTGCCGTGATATGATGCCGGGTTACCGTGTAACCCCGCGTTATATCACGAGAGCAGGACCAAGGACGTACCTGTACGTCCTTGGTACTTAAGGGGTTAAAGAAGCAATTTGATTGGCTGGTGTGGGCAACTGGGCAACTTTTCCTCTGCACTGGTTTTGATATGCGAATCGAACTTGACGAACCCGAATTCATTACGAATTTCATGAAAAATTCGATTTGTAACGAATACGAATATCGCCGCGATTCTATCGCACGAATCGCTTAATTAAACTCCATTTTACAGCGTTCCAGGCTATTGTAGAGCTAAGATGGCGGATCCACATGTGAGTACATGGGGCAGGGGATTATGGGAGGGTGGGAAACAGCGGCGGGAATGAAGGTAGGCGGGCTGACCCTGAATCACATGTGAGATGCAGCCTGTTCACTGACCCCTGTGATGTCACAGCCCCTATATAATCGGCAGCCATCTTGCCTCTCTTCATTTCATCTATGCAGTCAGATGGAGAGGACGGGACTGCGTGTGTGTGAATAGCTCATACCACAGCGTTACACTGCAACTGCTAGTCACATCAGCATTAGGGAAAGGCAGGAGTGCAGAGTGCTTTGCTGTTACTCTGAGAAGGATCATTGATTGCTAAACCTCCTATTCACGTTATTGAGCATTGCAGCAGAGAGAGGCAGATAGCTGTCAGCTGCCTCATACAGATCTCCAAGCTGCCGGAACTTTCTGAAGCATCTTATCTCCTCATTTTTCAGCCCAATTGAGTGTTTTTTTGCTCCACAAATCTTCTGCTGCTCAGAATTGTGTGACAGAGTCAATTTAGGGTTTAATCCCTGGATAATTTTTTTTAATTGTGCTGCACTGTTGGGTCCTGCTGCTGTTCAGAAATAAGTCATATTAGTGTGGACTTTAGTGCCTTTTTACCATTTTTCACCTGTTATTCTGTCTCTGTGCTAAATTCAGTGTTAGACCACACGTTATACACCTGCCGGTGTATTAAAGAAAAAAAAGGTTTTCCTACGTAAAAATTCGCTTAACAGTGCGCTTATCATTGCAAAGGGCCGAAATTCAAGCAAATAGCGTACCATATACCACCTTTTTTTCTGTCTCTGTGCTAAATTCAGTGTTTTATACCACACGTTATATGCCTGCCAGTGTATTAAAGAAAAAAAAAGTTTTTCCTGAGTACAAATACGCTTTTTCAGTGGCCTTATCATTGCAAAGGACCTACATACAAGCAAATAGTGTACCATATACTACCTTTTTTTCTGTCTCTGTGCTAAATTCAGTGTTATACCCGATGTTATACACCTGCTGGTGTATTAAAGAAAAAAAAGGTTTTCCTGCGTAAAAATACGCTTAACAGTGGCCTGATCATTGCAAAGGGCCTAAATTAAAGCAAATAGTGTACCATATACCACCTTTTTTTCTGCCTCTGTGCTAAATTCAGTGTTATACCACACGTTATATACCTGCCAGTGTATTAAAGAAAAAAAAAGTTTTTTCTGCGTACAAATACGCTTAACAGTGCGCTCATCATTGCAAAGGGCCTACATACAACAAAGGAGTGTACTATTTAGTAACTGTTATTCTGTCTAGGGTCTATATACTTTGAAAGGACAGCCGTAAGTAATCCCCTGCTGCTGTTCTATACCCTCATAAATGGGAAAATCAGCTACTCTGCGGTGTGTTTGTTCTTCATAAAGAATCCGGAGGACCTTAGCGTAGTCACATGCAAAATCTGTGGGCAGAAAGTGAAGCGTGGCCAGGGTCATAAGCTCGGCACCACGGCCCTGAGTCAACACATGATTCGCCACCTTAAAGCGGCCTGCGATAACCGTGGATCCGATGTAGTGGTCCAGCCTACCGCATCACCCAGTGGCCATCCGCTCCCTCCGTCATCCAGCCAAGGCTCCACCACCTCAGCCGAAGCAAACATTGTGTCAAACCCTCCTTCTTGAGCTCCTGCTTCTTCCGCTCGTAGTCAGCCATTCTGCCAACAATCGATCGGCAAAGCCATGTCCAAGAGACAAAAGTATGCGCCCACTCATCCAACGGCGCAGAAGTTGAATGTGCTCCTGTCCAAGTTGCTGGTATTGCAGTCCCTCCCTTTCCAACTGGTGGACTCTGCAGCTTTCAGGGAATTGATGGCTTGTGCCGAGCCGAGGTGGAGAGTCCCAAGCCGTCATTTCTTTGCGAAGAAGGCAGTACCAGCCCTGCATAAGTTTGTACAAGAGAAGGTGGGCCAGTCCTTGAGCCTGTCGGTGTGTTCAAAAGTGCACGGCAGCGCCGACGTGTGGAGCTGTAACTACAGGTAGGGACAATACATGTCTTTTACGGCCCACTGGGTAAATGTTGTTCCTGCACTGCCACAACAGCAATTTGGACAGGTCACACCGCTTCCTCCTCCACGCTCTCGCTCCCAGGCAGTTGGTCCTTTTACAGTGTGTTCCTCCTCCTCCTCCTCCCCCGTGTCCTCGGCCTCCACTGCACATCCAAATCTCGGTGGCCCTTCATCATACCATGTGAGTAGGGCACAGCGGTGTAAAGCCGTCCTTCACATGGTTTGCCTTGGCGAACGGAGTCACACAGGGGAGGAACTGCTGAAGTTCATTAGGGAAGAAATCCGAGTATGGCTTACTCCACAAAATCTGGAAATGGGAACCATGGTGACCGACAATAGGAAGAACATTGTGTCCGCGCTGCGACAAGGAAGTGTGAACCATTCGCCCTGCATGGCACACGTGTTGAATCTGGTTGTCAAGAAGTTCATCAAGTCTTCACCCCATTTGCAAGATGTCCTGACAATGGCAAGGAAACTGTGCATGCACTTCAGCCACTCGTACACCGCCAAGCACACTTTGCTTGAGCTGCAGCGTCAGAACGGTATCCCACAACATAGTCTCATTTGTGACATTGCCACACGTTGGAATTCCACCCTCCATATGTTGAACAGATTATACGAACAACGAAAAGCCATCACAGATTTTTTGATGATACAAGCAGATAGGAGTATTCCCCTGTGTAACTTCAATGTGAACGAGTGGCAGCTCATACGTGACACCTGCCGTTTGCTGAGGCCCTTTGAGGAAGCCACATTTTTTGTTAGTCGCTCGAATTACCCCATGAACAACGTAATTCCACTCCTACATTTACTCCAAAAAATGATTGAAAACATGGCTGGTCACGGCAATGGAGATGTTGCGCCTACATCAGAAGGCTACATGAGTCCTGTGGGGGATGAACTGGAGGAGGATGATGAGGGGCAGAGTGGAGCACAGTTTACGGTGGATGAGATGGCCGGTGTTTCTGGTCATTGGACAGGAGAGGAGGAGCAGTAGCAGAAGAGGAGCTGGAGGATTATTACGAGGGAAGCGAGACAGAGGACCCAGACACACCGTGGAGATGGAGGCAGGTAGTCCCAGCGAGTCACTGTCACAAATTGCACGATGCATGCTGAGTTGTTTGCGTAGTGACCCCCGAATTGTCAAAATTCGTCAGAGCGATGACTTCTGGATCTCCATCTTAATAGACCCTCGCTACCGGCCCAGAATGGGGGCCTTTTTTACACCCACTGAGTGGGAGGACAAACTGACCTACTTCAGGGAGCTTCTACGTAGTCGGTCAGCCAAATGGTCCATCCACTCGCAGGTCTGACTCGGGGGGCCCTCTGCGCTCACATTCCACTGCCACGGCTGCTGGGGAGGGGAGGGGGGGCAGGAGCAGTACCAGCTCAATCAGCAGTAGCCTGAGTCTACAGTCGCTGATGAGTAGCTTCCTTCAGCCGCATAGTGAAGCTACTCATCAGCAGCAGGTGGACATGGAGCAGGACCTGAACCAGCAGGTGATGGCTTTCCTCGACATGACCCTGCCAACAACCATTGAAGATCCGCTGGACTTCTGGGCAGCCAAACTTGATTTATGGCCACAATTAGCAGAGTTTGCCCTGGAAAAGCTGTCCTGCCCGGCCAGTAGTGTGCCATCAGAGCGGATGTTTAGTGCGGCCGGGGCCATAGTCACCCCAAGGCGAACTCGTCTGTCCACTAAAAATGTGGAGAGACTGACGTTTGTCAAGATGAATCAGGGATGGATCAACCAGGATTTCCAGCCACCAATGACAGATGGGTCTGAGTAGATTGACCAAGCTCCTACAACAAAATTTTCTCTATTGTGGTTGGTTATGAAACCCTCTGGGGCAGACCTTGGGATTGTACGGCCCGCTTGACACATACGGCCCTTTGATTGGCTCTGACCGGACCGCGCTGATTGGGGGACAACTATGCTGCCTAATCTGGTTGACATCTATGCTGCCTACTCTGGGGGACAAGTATTCTCCTAATCTGGGGGACATCTTTGCTGCCTAATCTGGGGGACAACTATGCTGCCTAATCTGAGAGACAAGTATGGTCCTAATCTGGGTGACCTCTATGCTGCCTAATCTGGGGGACAACTATGGTCCTAATCTGGGGGACATCTTTGCTGCCTAATCTGGGGGACAACTATGCTCCTAATATGGGGAAAACTGAAGCTTATGGCTTTGTGCCTATAATTTTTTGAAGTTTAGCAGTAGCTAAATACATGCTTAATGCAAATGTCAACATTGATCTTTAAAAGTAAGGGGTTATGAAACCCTCTTGGGTACTGCGAATGACTTCTCCAGACTTATTCTGTGTCTTTCACAAACTACTTGCCTCCCTGGTGCCTCAGGTCTTGGGCCTATAATTGTTTGAAGTTTAGCAGTAGCTAAATACATGCTTAATGCAAATGTAAACATTGATCTTTAAATGTAAGGGGTTATAAAAACCTCTTGGGTACTGAAAATGCATGCTCCAGACTCATTCTGTGTCTTTCAGGAACTACTTGCCTCCCTGGTGCCTCTGGCCTTGGGCCTTAAATTTTTGGATGTTTAGCAGTAGCTAAATACATGCTTAATGCAAATTTCAACAATGATCGTTAAATTCTCGACACTCTACCAGGGCCTTCTCCTACCCCGCCTGGGCCGATCCGAGGACCTCACTAACAAACTCACTAACTAATCCAATCGCTTATAGCGACGGGCGGTGTGTACAAAGGGCAGGGACTTAATAAACGCCAGCTTATAACCCTCACTTACTGGTAATTCCTCGTTTTAAGATTAAATAATTGCAATCACAGATCCCTATCACGAACTGGTTTCAGCGTGCAACACGCAACACCTGTCCTGGAAAGATAGAGAGATGCTAATCCGTTCAGTGGAGCCCTAGTGCGGCCCAGGACATCTGAGGCCATAACACACCTGTTATTGCTCGATCTCGAAATTGATCGGGCAAGGTAAGGGGTTATTAAAGCCTCTTGGGTACTGCTGAGGCCTACTCCTGACTGCTCCTGGTGCAATGTATGGGGTAATTAAACACTCTTGGGTAGTGTTATTCTAAATTTACTGGTAATTCTATCAGTAATAAAATAGAATTTTGCAGAATGCTAACCGTTACACAAAGGAACGCTTGTTGCGTGTGATTTTTTAATGAAATAAAAAAATAGATGGAGAGGGATTAACTCTGCTTAATCATTTTTGGCGAATAGAATCATTTTGCCATCTGATTTTTTGGAGACAGATGCACTAACACACATGTAATAAATTTTTTTAACCAAATTTCAAACATTGTGTGGTTTATTACTTTTGAGAAGAATGTCTTTGGGTGGTCCACCATCCTGCATTATAGAGTCTTCTGAACTGCTATATATGCGCTTGTTTTTTAAAAAAAAAAAGGTATTTTGTCCGACAATTTCGATAAAATTTTGCGTTTTTTGGGGGGTGGATTGTGAAGCCCGGGTGACGGGTGTGTAGTGTGTACTCGTGCATCAGTCAACTCCAGTCTGTGTCAGTTAGGCAATATATGGGTTACTGATGCAGCAGAGGTGGGGCCTTGGTCTTGGAATTTCAATTATTTAAAAAAAATTGAACATATTGTGTGGTTTATTATATTATAGAAGAATGTCTTTGGGTGGTCCACCTTCCTGCATTATAGAGTCTTCTGAACTGCTGTATATGCGCTTGTTTTAACAAAAAGGTATTTTATCAGGCAATCTATGGGTTACTGATGCAGCTGAGGTGGGGCCTGGGTCTAGGAATTTCATTTTTTTTTTTTTTAAATTCAACAATTATGTGGTTCATTATTTTTGAGAAGAAAGTCTTTGGGTGGTCCACCGTCCTGCCTTATAGAGTCTTCTGAAATGTTGGATATGTGCTTGTGCTTACACAAAGTTGTAAATAAAAAAAAATAAAAAATGTATACAATTTTGTTGATTTTGGGGCGGATTGTGAAGCCCTGTGTGTACTGGTGCATCAGCCAACTTCAGGCTTTGTCTTTAGGATTGCGGGTGCTACAAAAAAAGATGGACACACCCTAATCGGTTTAGTGGAGCGCGCTTGCGGCCCCGGACATCTGAGGGCATAACACACCTGTTATTGCTCGATCTCAGGAGAAGGGGGTTCATCATCGGGAGAAGAGAGTTGCAGGTTGCCCTTGAGTCAGCAAGGCGGTAGCACGGTTGGCAGTCAGCGTGGTGTGGCAGTAGTGGAAATTCTGGAGCCAAACGTGCCCGGGGGAGACCACCTGCTTCGCGGCAGCTTACCTTTCCGGAAGTTAGCGGGTTACCAGCACCTGTCGATGAAAGATAGACACGCTAATCCGTTCAGTGGAGCGCGCCTGCGGCCCCGGAAATCAGAGGGCATAACACACCTGGTATTGCTCGATCTCGCAATTGATCGTGCAAAGGTAGGGGGTTATTAAAGCCTCTTGGGTGCTGCTGAGGCCTACTCCTGACTGCTCCTGGTGCAATGTATGAGGTAATTAAACACTCTTGGGTAGTGTTTTTTAATTTATTTACTGATAATTTTATCAGTAATAAAATTGAATTTTCCAGAATGCTAATCATTACACAACGGAACTCTTGTTGCGTGTGATTTTTTTTATGAAAAATAAAATACGGATAGGGATTAACTCAGCTCATAATTTTTGGCGAAAAAAGTCACTTTGGTGATCTGATCTTTTGGAGACAGATGCGCTTACACACATATTGAATTAGTTTTTGTAAAAAAAATTCAAACATTGTGTGGTTTATTATTTTTGAGAAGAATGTTTTTGCGTGGTCCACCGTCCTGCATTATAGAGTCTTGTGAACTGTTGGATATGTGCTTGTTCTTACACAAAGGTATTTCTTTAAAAAATTTCTAAAATGTTGTTGTTTTTTGGAGGGGATTGTGAAGCCCGGGTGTCTACTGGTGCATCAGCCAAATCCAGGCTGTGTCCTTCAGGCAATATATGGGTTCCTGATGCCGCAGGGGTGGGGCCTGGTTCTGGAAATTACAAAATTTTGGGATAGCGGGTGCTACCAATGAGAAATCTTTGACAAAAATGTCATATATTGTGTTGTTTTTTTTTTTGGGGGGGGGGATTGTGAAGCCCTGGTGTGTACTCTTGCATCAGCCAACTCCAGGCTGTGTCATGCAGGCAATATATGGGTTACTGATGCCACAGGGGTGGGGCCTGGTTCTGGAAATTTCAAATTTTTAGATAGCGGGTGCTATCAATGAGAAATCTTTGACAAAAATTTCTCATTGTGTTGATTTTGGAGGGGGGATTGTGAAGCCCTGGTGTGTACTGGTGCATCAGCCAACTCCAGTCTGTGTCCTACAGGCAATATATGGGTTACTGATGCCGCAGAGGTGGGGCCTGGGTCTGGAAATTTCTAACTTTTGGATAGCGGGTGATACCAATGAGAAATCTTTGTCAAAAATTTCATATATTTTGTTTTTTTTTTGGGGGGGGGGGATTGTGAAGCCCTGGTGTGTAGTGTACTAGTGCATCAGCCAACTCCACGCTGTGCCATTCAGCCACTAAATGGTCTCCTCTTGCCACGCTATGTCCACGCTATGTCATTCAGTCACTATATGGTCTCCTGACACTGATGCCACCACCAGGCTCTGTCATTGTGCTGCTGTGCGGCAGTGATTCTAAGAGCGATGCCGGTAATCTGCATGCTATTCTGAATAACAGTATTATTTCACTACCCCAGCACACTCCATATGCGTTTTACGACACAGCAAAGTGTTCTATACCCCTATAGAGGCTGTATATAGGCTAGAAATAGCCTTTTTAACATTGATTTGCCGCGAATAAATTCGGATCGAAACAAACTTTTCGGGAAAATTCGGCGAATCGGCCGAATCGAATTTAAGAAAAGTTCGCTCATCTCTAGTTAGGCATATTACTGCCCTCATCAGTGCATGCCGCATAAGTAGATCCAAGTATTGTACCATTTAGTACCTGTTAAGCTGTCAAGATTCTCCATACCGTCAAAGTCCAAACACTAGTATCCACCGGCTGGTGTTTTGCATAAAGACAGAGTTTTTTCTGCTAATAGTTAGGCATATTACTGCCCTCATCAGTGCATACCGTATAGGTACATCCAAGTATCATACCATTTAGTACCTGTTAATCTGTCAAGGTGCTCCAAACCGTTAAAGTCCAAACAGTAGTATCCACCGGCTGGTGTTTTACAAAAATACAGAGTTTTTTCTGCTAATAGTTAGGCATATTACTGCCCATCAGTGCATACCGTATAGGTACATCCAAGTATTGTACCATTTAGTACCTGTTAAGCTGTCAAGGTGCTCCATACCCTCAAAGTCCAAACAATAGTATCCACCGGCTGGTGTTTTACAAAAATACAGAGTTTTTTTCTGCTAATAGTTACGCATATTACTGCCCTCATCAGTGCATACCGCATACATACATCCAGGTATTGAACCATCTAGTATCTGTTAATCTGTCAAGGGCCTACATACTGTTCAAGGACAGCCGTAAGTAATCACCTGCTGCTGTTCTAGACAAATACTGTTTAAAGAGTAGTGTAGCATATTGTAATACCCTCATAAACGCACTAAGTATGTCAGGCAGAGAAGTGCCAGGAGGGGCAATTGCCTAAATACTTCAGGCAGAGTTGGCAGCAGACTTGGGGCGAGTGGCAGCAGGAGTCACAGCGAGAGGCCTGAGCTCCCGTTATCAGCCAGCGGTCGTGTCTCCACCAGCAACCCATCTGCCATCGTGGATTGGTTAACACGCTCATCCACATTATCACAAGTGACATCTGACACCCCCAGTCAACAGTCGGTGGGTTCCTCAGACACAACCCTCAGTTGGCATGGCCCGGGAGCAGTCCGTGTCCTCCCATTGCCTTTGTCCTATGCTGTTCCCTCTCTTAAAGAAGTATCTTATGCTGTGGGTTCAGCTCCACTATTTACTGAGGACGATGTAATAGAGGACAGTCAGCAGCTACTGGATAGCCAAGAAGGGGAAGAGACATGCGCCACTTGCTCGGCGGCCAAGTAGTGATGCGGAGAGTGACGTGGGAGGCGGTGTTGCAAGTGTTCAGGGTCCTGAAGCAGACACTGTTGGGGAACCTGAGGAGGACATCAGTGACGTGCACACAACTGTTGATGATGATGAAGCCGATCGCAATTGGGAGCCGGGTGCAGAAGGGGCTTCATCATCATCAGGAGAAGAGAGTTGCAGGTTGCCCTTGAGGCAGCAGGGCGGTAGCATGGTTGGCAGTCAGCATGGTGGCAGTAGTGGAAATTCAGGAGCCAAACGTGCCCGGAGGAGAACACCTGCTTCGCGGCAGCCTACCTTTCCGGGAGGTAGTGGAACAGGGGTTCCTGGAGACGGCACCAGTAGCAGTCAATTAGTGCGGACTGCGGGTGGGAAAATCAGCTACTCGGCGGTGTGGAAGTTTTTCATAAGGCATCCGGAGGAGGTTCACGTAGCCACATGCAAGATCTGTGGGCAGAAGGTGAAGCGTGGCCAGGGTCCCAATGTTGATACCACGGCCCTGAGTCAACACATGCTTCACCACCATAAAGCGGCCTGGGAGAACCGTGGCTCCGATGTAGTGGTCCAGCCTGCTGCATCACCCAGTGGCCATCTGATCCCTCCTTCATCCAGCCAAGGCTCTACCACCTCAACCAAAGGGAGTTGTGTGTCAAACCCTCCTTCTGTCGCTCCTGCTTCTCCAGCTTTTAGTCAGCCATTCCGCCAACAATCCATCGGCGAAGCCATGTCCAAGAGACAACAGTATGCGCCCACTCATCCAATGGCGAAGAAGTTGAATGTGCTCCTGTCCAAGTTGCTCGTGTTGCAGTCCCTCCCTTTTCAAGTGGTGGACTCTGCAGCTTTTAGGGAATTGATGGCTTGTGCCGAGCCGAGGTGGAGAGTCCCAAGCCGTCATTTATTTTCGAAGAAGGCAGTACCAGCCCTGCATAAGTTTGTACAAGAGAAGGTGGGCCAGTCCTTGAGCCTGTCGGTGTGTTCAAAAGTGCACGGCAGCGCCGACATGTGGAGCTGTAACTACAGGCAGGGACAATACTTGTCTTTTACGGCTCACTGGGTAAATGCTGTTCCTGCACAGCCACGACAGCAACTTGAACAGATAACACCTCTTCCTCCTCCACGCTCTCGCTCCCAGGCAGTTGGTCCTGTTACAGTGTGCGACACCACCTCCTCATCCTCCACCGTGTCCTCGGCCTCCACTGCATGTCCAAATCTTGGTGGCCCTTCATCGTACCATGTGTGTAGGGCACAGTGGTGTAAAGCTGTTCTTCACATGGTTTGCCTTGGCGAACGGAGTCACACAGGGGAGGAACTGCTGAAGTTCATTCATAAAGAAATCCGAGTATGGCTTACTAAACGAAATCTGGAAATGGGAACCATGGTGACTGACAACGGGAAGAACATTGTGTCCGCGCTGCAACAAGGAGGTGTGAAAAATGCGCCCTGCATGGCACACATGTTGAATCTGGTTGTCAAGCACTTCCTCAAGTCTTCACATTCGCAAAACATCCTGAAAATGGCAAGGAAACTGTGCATGCACTTCAGCCACTCGTACACCGCCAAGCACACCTTCCTTGAGCTGCAGCGTCAGAACGGTATCCCATAACATAGTCTTATTTGTGACGTTGCCACGCGTTGGAATTCTACCCTCCATATGTTGGACAGACTATACGAACAAAGAAAAGCCATCACCGATTTCTTGATGATACAAGCAGATAGGAGTACTCCCCTGTGTAACTTCAATGTGAACCAGTGGCAGCTCATACGTGACACCTGCCATTTGCTGAGGCCCTTTGAGGAAGCCACATTATTTGTGAGTCGCCTGGATTACGCCATGAACAACATAATTCCAGTCCTACATTTCCTACAACAAATGATTGAAACCATGGCTGGTCATGGCAATGGAGACGTTGCGCCTACATCTCAAGGCTACATAAGCCCTGTGGGGGCTGAACTGGAGGAGGAGGATAATTGTTACGCCGAGCGCTCCGGGTCCCCGCTCCTTCCCGGAGCGCTCGCAACATCCTCGCATTTGCAGCGCCCCGGTCAGACCTGCTGACCGGGTGCGCTGCAATACCTCTCTCAGCTGGGATGCGATTCGCGATGCGGGAGGCGCCCGCTCCCGATGCGCATCCCGGCTCCCGTACCTGACTCGCTCTCCGTCGGTCTTGTCCCGGCGCGCGCGGCCCCGCTCCTTAGGGCGCGCGCGCGCCGGGTCTCTGCAATTTAAAGGGCCACTGCGCCACTGATTGGCGCAGCTGGCTTAATTAGTGTGTTCACCTGTGCACTCCCTATTTATACCTCACTTCCCCTGCACTCCCTCGCCGGATCTTGTTGCCATTGTGCCAGTGAAAGCGTTTCCTTGTGTGTTCCTAGCCTGTGTTCCAGACCTCCTGCCGTTGCCCCTGACTACGATCCTTGCTGCCTGCCCTGACCTTCTGCTACGTCCGACCTTGCTCTTGTCTACTCCCTTGTACCGCGCCTATCTTCAGCAGTCAGAGAGGTTGAGCCGTTGCTGGTGGATACGACCTGGTTGCTACCGCCGCTGCAAGACCATCCCGCTTTGCGGCGGGCTCTGGTGAATACCAGTAGCAACTTAGAACCGGTCCACCAGCACGGTCCACGCCAATCCCTCTCTGGCACAGAGGATCCACCTCCAGCCAGCCGAATCGTGACAGTAGATCCGGCCATGGATCCCGCTGAAGTCCCACTGCCAGTTGTCGCCGACCTCACCACGGTGGTCGCCCAGCAGTCGCAACAGATAGCGCAACAAGGCCACCAGCTGTCTCAACTGACCGTGATGCTACAGCAGCTACTACCACAGCTTCAGCAATCATCTCCTCCGCCAGCTCCTGCACCTCCTCCGCAGCGAGTGGCCGCTTCCGGCCTACGATTATCCTTGCCGGATAAATTTGATGGGGACTCTAAGTTTTGCCGTGGCTTTCTTTCGCAATGTTCCCTGCACTTGGAGATGATGTCGGACCAGTTTCCTACTGAAAGGTCTAAGGTGGCTTTCGTAGTCAGCCTTCTGTCTGGGAAAGCTCTGTCATGGGCCACACCGCTCTGGGACCGCAATGACCCCGTCACTGCCTCTGTACACTCCTTCTTCACTGAGATTCGAAGTGTCTTTGAGGAACCTGCCCGAGCCTCTTCTGCTGAGACTGCCCTGCTGAACCTGGTCCAGGGTAATTCTTCTGTTGGCGAGTACGCCATCCAATTCCGTACTCTTGCCTCCGAATTATCCTGGAATAATGAGGCCCTCTGCGCGACCTTTAAAAAAGGCCTATCCAGCAACATTAAAGATGTGCTGGCCGCACGAGAAATTCCTGCTAACCTGCATGAACTTATTCATCTGGCCACCCGCATTGACATGCGTTTTTCCGAAAGGCGTCAGGAGCTCCGCCAGGATATGGACTTTGTTCGCACGAGGCGTTTTTTCTCCCCGGCTCCTCTCTCCTCTGGTCCTCTGCAATCCGTTCCTGTGCCTCCCGCCGTGGAGGCTATGCAAGTTGACCGGTCTCGCTTGACACCTCAAGAGAGGACACGACGCCGCATGGAGAATCTGTGCCTGTACTGTGCCGGTACCGAACACTTCTTGAAGGATTGTCCTATCCGTCCTCCCCGCCTGGAAAGACGTACGCTGACTCCGCACAAAGGTGAGACAGTTCTTGATGTCAACTCTGCTTCTCCACGCCTTACTGTGCCTGTGCGGATATCTTCCTCTACCTTCTCCTTCTCTACTATGGCCTTCTTGGATTCCGGATCTGCAGGAAATTTTATTTTGGCCTCTCTCATCAACAGGTTCAACATCCCGGTGACCAGTCTCGCCAGACCCCTCTACATCAATTCTGTTAACAATGAAAGATTGGACTGTACCGTGCGTTACCGCACGGAACCTCTCCTAATGTGCATCGGACCTCATCACGAAAAAATTGAATTTTTGGTCCTCTCCAACTGCACTTCCGAAATTCTTCTTGGATTACCGTGGCTTCAATGCCATTCCCCAACCCTTGATTGGTCCACAGGAGAAATCAAGAGCTGGGGTACTTTTTGTTTCAAGGACTGTCTTAAACCGGTTCCCAGTACTCCCTGCCGTGACCCTGTGGTTCCCCCTGTAACCAGTCTTCCTAAGGCTTATATGGACTATGCTGACGTGTTTTGCAAAAAGCAAGCTGAGACTTTACCTCCTCACAGGCCTTATGACTGTCCTATTGACCTCCTCCCGGGTACTACTCCACCCCGGGGCAGAATTTATCCTCTGTCTGCTCCAGAGACTCTTGCCATGTCAGAGTACATCCAGGAAAATTTAAAAAAGGGGTTTATCCGCAAATCCTCCTCTCCTGCCGGAGCTGGATTTTTTTTTGTGTCCAAAAAAGATGGCTCCCTACGTCCTTGCATTGATTACCGCGGACTTAATAAAATCACGGTAAAGAACCGCTACCCCCTACCTCTTATCTCGGAACTCTTTGATCGCCTACAAGGTACCCACATCTTTACCAAACTGGACTTAAGAGGTGCTTATAATCTCATCCGCATCAGGGAGGGGGACGAATGGAAGACTGCATTTAACACCAGAGATGGACACTTTGAGTATCTGGTCATGCCCTTTGGCCTGTGCAACGCCCCTGCCGTCTTCCAAGACTTTGTTAATGAAATTTTTCGTGATCTCTTATATTCCTGTGTTGTGGTTTATCTGGACGATATTCTGATTTTTTCTGCCAACTTAGAAGAACACCGCCAGCATGTCCGCATGGTTCTTCAGAGACTTCGAGACAATCAACTTTATGCCAAAATGGAGAAATGTCTGTTTGAATGTCAATCTCTTCCTTTCCTAGGATACTTGGTCTCTGGCCAGGGATTACAAATGGACCCAGATAAACTCTCTGCCGTCTTAGATTGGCCACGCCCCTCCGGACTCCGTGCTATCCAACGTTTTTTGGGGTTCGCCAATTATTACAGACAATTTATTCCACACTTTTCCACTATTGTGGCTCCTATCGTGGCTTTAACCAAGAAAAATGCCAATCCCAAGTCCTGGTCTCACCAAGCGGAAGACGCATTTAAACGTCTCAAGTCTGCCTTTTCTTCTGCTCCCGTGCTCTCCAGACCTGACCCATCTAAACCCTTCCTATTGGAGGTAGATGCCTCCTCAGTGGGAGCTGGAGCTGTCCTTCTACAAAAAAATTCTTCCGGGCATGCTGTTACTTGTGGTTTTTTTTCTAGGACCTTCTCTCCGGCGGAGAGAAACTACTCCATCGGGGATCGAGAACTACTGGCCATTAAATTGGCGCTTGAGGAATGGAGGCATCTGCTGGAGGGATCAAAATTTCCAGTTATCATATACACCGATCACAAGAATCTCTCCTATCTCCAGTCTGCCCAACGGCTGAACCCTCGCCAGGCCAGGTGGTCGTTGTTCTTTGCCCGTTTCAACTTTGAAATTCATTTTCGCCCTGCCGACAAGAACATTAGGGCCGATGCCCTCTCTCGTTCCTCGGATGCCTCGGAAGTAGAGCTCTCTCCGCAACACATCATTCCTCCTGACTGTCTGATCTCCACTTCCCCAGCCTCCATCAGGCAAACTCCTCCAGGGAAGACCTTCGTTTCTCCACGCCAGCGTCTCGGGATTCTCAAATGGGGACACTCCTCCCACCTCGCAGGCCATGCGGGCATCAAAAAATCCTTGCAACTCATCTCTCGTTTCTATTGGTGGCCGACTCTGGAGACGGATGTTGTTGATTTTGTGCGGGCCTGCACTGTCTGTGCCTAGGATAAGACTCCTCGCCAGAAGCCTGCTGGTCTCCTTCATCCTCTGCCTGTCCCCGAACAGCCTTGGTCACTGATTGGTATGGACTTTATTACAGACTTACCCCCATCCCGTGGCAACACTGTTGTTTGGGTGGTCGTTGATCGATTTTCCAAGATGGCACATTTTATTCCTCTTCCTGGTCTTCCTTCAGCGCCTCAGTTGGCAAAAAATTTTTTGTACACATTTTTCGTCTTCACGGTTTGCCCACGCAGATCGTCTCGGATAGAGGCGTCCAATTCGTGTCTAAATTCTGGAGGGCCCTCTGTAAACAGCTCAAGATTAAATTAAACTTCTCTTCTTCTTATCATCCCCAATCCAATGGGCAAGTAGAAAGAATTAACCAGGTCCTGGGTGACTATTTACGGCATTTTGTTTCCTCCCGCCAGGATGACTGGGCAGATCTTCTACCATGGGCCGAATTCTCATACAACTTCAGAATCTCAGAATCTTCTGCTAAGTCCCCATTTTTCGTGATGTACGGCCGTCACCCTCTTCCCCCCCTCCCTACTCCCTTGCCCTCTGGTTTGCCCGCTGTGGATGAAGTGACTCGTGATCTTTCCACCATATGGAAAGAGACCCAAAATTCTCTTTTACAGGCTTCATCCCGCATGAAAAGGTTTGCCGATAAGAAAAGAAGAACTCCCCCCATTTTTGCTCCCGGAGACAAGGTATGGCTCTCCGCTAAATATGTCCGCTTTCGTGTCCCCAGTTACAAACTGGGACCACGCTATCTTGGTCCTTTCAAAGTCTTGTGCCAGATTAATCCTGTCTCTTACAAACTCCTTCTTCCTCCTTCTCTTCGTATTCCCAATGCCTTCCATGTCTCTCTCCTTAAACCACTCATCATTAACCGCTTCTCTCCCAAACTTGTTTCTCCCACTCCTGTTTCCGGTTCTTCTGACGTCTTCTCCGTGAAGGAGATTCTGGCCTCCAAGACGGTCAGAGGGAAAAAAAATTTCTTGGTGGATTGGGAGGGCTGTGGTCCAGAAGAGAGATCCTGGGAACCTGAGGACAACATCCTAGACAAAAGTCTTGTCCTCAGGTTCTCAGGCTCAAAGAAGAGGGGGAGACCCAAGGGGGGGGGTACTGTTACGCCGAGCGCTCCGGGTCCCCGCTCCTCCCCGGAGCGCTCGCAACATCTCGCATTTGCAGCGCCCCGGTCAGACCTGCTGACCGGGTGCGCTGCAATACCTCTCTCAGCCGGGATGCGATTCGCGATGCGGGAGGCACCCGCTCGCGATGCGCATCCCGGCTCCCGTACCTGACTCGCTCTCCGTCGGTCTTGTCCCGGCGCGCGCGGCCCCGCTCCTTAGGGTGCGCGCGCGCCGGGTCTCTGCAATTTAAAGGGCCACTGCGCCACTGATTGGCGCAGCTGGCTTAATTAGTGTGTTCACCTGTGCACTCCCTATTTATACCTCACTTCCCCTGCACTCCCTCGCCGGATCTTGTTGCCATTGTGCCAGTGAAAGCGTTTCCTTGTGTGTTCCTAGCCTGTGTTCCAGACCTCCTGCCGTTGCCCCTGACTACGATCCTTGCTGCCTGCCCTGACCTTCTGCTACGTCCGACCTTGCTCTTGTCTACTCCCTTGTACCGCGCCTATCTTCAGCAGTCAGAGAGGTTGAGCCGTTGCTGGTGGATACGACCTGGTTGCTACCGCCGCTGCAAGACCATCCCGCTTTGCGGCGGGCTCTGGTGAATACCAGTAGCAACTTAGAACCGGTCCACCAGCACGGTCCACGCCAATCCCTCTCTGGCACAGAGGATCCACCTCCAGCCAGCCGAATCGTGACAATGATGAGGGGCAGAGCGGAACACAGTTTGAGTTGGATGAGATGGCCGGTGTTTCTAGTCTTCGGACAGGAGAGGAGGAGCAGGAGCAGCCAGAGGAGCTGGAGGGTTAAGAGGAAGATGAGACAGAGGACCCAGACACACCGTGGCAGTATGCAGTGGAGATGGAGGCAGGTAGTCCCTCCGAGTCACTGGCGCAAATGTAACGATGCATGCTCAGTTGCTTGCGTAGTGACCCCCGGATTGTCAAAATTCGTCAGCGGGATGACTTCTGGATCTCCACCCTCGCTACCGTCCCAAAATGGGGGCCTTTTTTACACCCACTGAGAGGGAGGACAAACTGACCTACTACAGAGAGATTCTACGTAGTAAGTTGGCTGATGCCTATCGGCCACATGTTCCACCCACTCGCAGGTCTGACTCGGGGGGCCCTCTGCGCTCACCTTCCACTGCCATGGCTGCTTGGGAGGGGAGGGGTGGGAGGAGCAGTACCAGCTCAATCAGCAGCAGCCTGAGTCTACAGTAGCTGAGTAGCTTTCTTCACCTGGATAGTGAAGCAACTCATCAGCAGCAGGTAGACATGGAGCAGGACCTGAACCAGCTGGTGGTGACATACCTTGACATGGCCATGCCAACAACCATTGAAGATCCGCTGGACTTTTGGCAGCCAAACTTGATTTATGGCCACAACTAGCAGAGTTTGCCCTGGAAAAGCTGTCCTGCCCGGCCAGTAGTGTGCCATCAGAGCGGATGTTTAGTGCAGCCGGGGCCATAGTCACCCCAAGGCGAACTCTTCTGTCCACTAAAAATGTGAAGAGACTGACGTTTGTCAAGATGAATCAGGGATGGATCAGCCAGGATTTCCAGCCACCAATGCCAGATGCCTCAGAGTAGATTGACCAAGCTGCTACACCAACATTTCCCAATTATGGTTGGTTATGAAACCCTCTTGGGTTATCAATTAGAATTATGAAACCCTCTTTGGTACTGCGACTGCCTGCTCCTGGCTCATCCTGTGTCTTTCAGGAACTACTTGCCTCACTGATGCTTCTGGCCTTGGGCCTTTAATTTTTGGATGTTTAGCAGTAGCTAAATATATGCTTAATGCAAATGTCAACATTGATCTTTAAATGTAAGGGGTTATGAAACCCTCTTGGGTACTGCGAATGCCTGCTCCATCCTCATTCTGCGTCTTTCAGGAACTACTTGCCTCCCTGCCCTCAGGCCTTGGGCCTTTAATTTTTGGATGTTTAGCAGTAGCTAAATACATGCTTCATGCAAATGTCAACATTGATCTTTAAATGTAAGGGGTTGGTTATGAAACCCTCTTGGTACTGCGATTGCCTGCTCCTGGCTCATCCTGTGTCTTTCAGGAACTACTTGCCTCACTGATGCTTCTGGCCTTGGGCCTTTAATTTTTGGATGTTTAGCAGTAGCTAAATACATGCTTAATGCAAATTTCAACATTGATCTTTAAATGTAAGGGGATGGTTATGAAACCCTCTTGGGTAAAGCGAATGACTTCTCCTGACTCATTCTGTGTCTTTCAGGAAATAATTGCCTCCCTGATGCCTCAGGCCTTGGGCCTTAAATTTTTGGAAGTTTAGCAGTAGCTAATACATGCATAATGCAAATTTTAACAATGATCTTTAACCCCTTAACCCCTTAAGGACTCAGGGTTTTTCCGTTTTTGCACTTTCGTTTTTTCCTCCTTACCTTTTAAAAATCATAACCCTTTCAATTTTCCACCTAAAAATCCATATTATGGCTTATTTTTTGCGTCGCCAATTCTACTTTGCAGTGACATTAGTCATTTTACCCAAAAATGCACGGCGAAACGGAAAAAAAAATCATTGTGCGACAAAATCGAAAAAAAAACGCCATTTTGTAACTTTTGGGGGCTTCCGTTTCTACGCAGTGCATATTTCGGTAAAAATTACACCTTATAATTATTCTGTAGGTCCATACGGTTAAAATGATACCCTACTTATATAGGTTTGATTTTTTCGCACTTCTGGAAAAAATCATAACTACATGCAGGAAAATTTATACGTTTAAAAATGTCACCTTCTGACCCCTATAACTTTTTTATTTTTCCACGTACGGGGCGGTATGAGGACTCATTTTTTGCGCCGTGATCTGAAGTTTTTTGGTGTGATTTTTGTTTTGATCTGACTTTTTGATCACTTTTTATAAATTTTTTAATGTTATAAAAAGTCACCAAAATACGCTTTTTTGGACTTTGGAATTTTTTTGCGCGTACGCCATTGACCGTACGGCTTAATTAATGATATATTTTTATAGTTCAGACATTTACGCACGCGGCGATACCACATATGCTTATTTTTATTTATTTTTTACACTGTTTTATTTTTTTTATGGGAAAAGGGGGGTGATTCAAACTTTTATTAGGGAAGGGGTTAAATGAACTTTATTAACACTTTTCTTTTGCTTTTTTTTTGCAGTGTTATAGGTCCCGTAGGGACCTATAACACTGCACACAATGATCTCTCATCCTGATCACAGGCGTGTATTAACACGCCTGTGATCAGCATTATCTGCGCTTGACTGCTCCTGCCTGGATCTCAGGCACGGAGCAGTCATTCGTCGATTGGACACCGAGGAGGCAGATAAGAGCCCTCCCGGTGTCCGATCAGCTGTTCGGGACGCCGCGATTTCACCGCGGCGGTCCCGAACAGCCCGACTGAGCAGCCGGGATACTTTCAGTTTCACTTTAGAAGCGGCAGTCAGCTTTGACCGCCGCTTCTAAAGGGTTAATACCGCACATCGCCGCGATCGGCGATGTGTGGTATTAGCCGCGGGTCCCGGCCGTTGATTGGCGCCGGGACCCACGCGATATGATGCGGGATCGCGGCGCGATCCCGCTTCATATCGCGGGAGCCGGCGCAGGATGTAAATATACATCCTGTGTCGTTAAGGGGTTAAGGACCCAGCCATTTTACATCTTAGGACCCGGCCATTTTTTGCACATCTGACCACTGTCACTTTAAACATTAATAACTCTGGAATGCTTTTAGTTATCATTCTGATTCCGAGATTGTTTTTTCGTGACATATTCTAATTTAACTTAGTGGTAACATTTTTTGGTAACTTGCATCCTTTCTTGGTGAAAAATCCCCAAATTTGATGAAAAATTTGAAAATTTTGCATTTTTCTAACTTTAAAGCTCTCTGCTTGTAAGGAAAATGGATATTCCAAATATTATTTTATTTTATTCACATATACAATATGTTTACTTTATATTTGCATCATAAAATTGACGAGTTTTTACTTTTGGAAGACATCAGAGGACTTCAAAGTTCAGCAGCAATTTTCCAATTTTTCACAAAATTTCCAAAATCACAATTTTTCAGGGACCAGTTCAGGTTTGAAGTGGATTTGAAGGGTCTTCATCTAAGAAATACCCCACAAATGACCCCATTATAAAAACTGCACCCCCCAAAATATTCAAAATGACATTCAGTCAGCATTTTAACCCTTTAGGTGTTTCACAGGAATAGCAGCAAAGTGAAGGAGAAAATTCACAATCTTCATTTTCTATACTCTCATGTTCTTGTAGACCCAATTTTTTAATTTTTACAAGGGGTAAAAGGAGAAAATGTATACTTATATTTGTAGCCCAATTTCTCTCGAGTAAGCACATACCTCATATGTCTATGTAAAGTGTTCGGCGGGCACAGTAGTGGGCTCAGAAGGGAAGGAGCGACAAGGGGATTTTGGAGCGTACGTTTTTCTGAAATGGTTTTTGGGGGGCATGTTGCATTTAGGAAGCCCCTATGGTGCCAGAACAGGAACGTAACAAGGAATAAAGTGAGCCTTAATACCCCACAGGTGTTTCACGACTTTTGCATATGTAAAAAGAAAATTCAATAAAATGTGTGTTTCCCCCCAAATTTCACATTTTTGCAAGGGTTAATAGCAGAAAATACCCCCCAAAATTTGTAACCCCATCTCTTCTGAGTATGGAGGTACCCCATAAGTTGACATGAAGTGCACTATGGGCGAACTACAATGCTCAGAAAAGAAGGAGTCATATTTGGCTTTTTGAGAGCAAATTTTGCTTGGGGGCATGTCGCATTTAGGAAGCCCCTATGGTGCCAGGACAGCAAAAAATACCCACATGCCATACCATTTTGGAAACTAGACCCATTGAGGAACGTAACAAGAAATAAAGTGAGCCTTAATACCCCACAGGGGTTTCACGACTTTTGCATACGTTAAAAAAAAAAATTTCACTAAAATGTGTGTTTCCCCCCCCAAATTTCACATTTTTGCAAGGGTTAATAGCAGAAAATACCCCCCAAAATTTGTAACCCCATCTCTTCCGAGTATGGAGGTACCCCATAAGTTGACCTGAAGCGCACTACGGGCGAACTACAATGCTCAGAAGAGAAGGAGTCATATTTGGCTTTTTGAGAGCAAATATTGCTCTGGGGGCTTGTCGCATTTAGGAAGCCCCAATGTGCCAGAACAGCAAAATAACCCCCACATGGCATACCATTTTGGAAACTAGACCCCTTGAGGAACGTTACAAGGGGTACAGTGAGCATTTACCCCCCACTGGTGTCTGTCAGATCTTTGGAACAGTGGGCTGTACAAAATTTTTTATTTGCGCAGCCCACTGTCCCAGACACCAGTGGGGGCGTAAGATCTGTCAGACACCAGTGGGGTGTAAATTCTCACTGCACACCTCATTAAATTCCGTGAGGGGTGTAGTTTCAGAAATGGGGTCACATGTGTTTTTTGTTTTTTTTTGCGTTTGTCAAAACCGCTGTAACAATCAGCCACCCCTGTGCAAATCACCTCAAATGTACAAGGTGCACTCTCCCTTCTGAGCCTTGTTGTGCGCCCCCAGAGCACTTTGCGCCCACATATGGGGTATTTCCGTAGTCGGGAGAAGTTGCATTACAAATTTTGGGGGGCTTTTTTCCCTTTTACCTCTTGTCAAAATGAAAAGTATAGGGCAACACCAGCATGTTAGTGTAAAAAATTTATTTGGTTGGTGTAGACCCCAACTTCACCTTTTCATAAGGGGTGAAAGGAGAAAAAGCCCCCCAAAATTTGTAAGGCAATTTCTCCCGAGTATGGCGATACCCCATATTTGACCCTAAACTGTTGCCTTGAAATACGACAGGGCTCTGAAGTGAGAGCGCCATGCGCATTTGAGGCCTGAATTAGGGATTTGCATAGGGGTGGACATAGGGGTATTCTACGCCAGTGATTCCCAAACAGGGTGCCTCCAGCTGTTGCAAAACTCCCAGCATGCTTGGACAGTCAACGGCTTTCCGGCAATACTGGGAGTTGTTATTTTGCAACAGCTGGAGGCTCCATTTTGAAAACAGTGGCGTACCACACGTTTTTCATTTTTATTGGGGAGGGGAGGGGGGCTGTGTAGGGGTATGTGTATATGTAGTGTTTTTTACTTTTTATTTTATTTTGTGTTAGTGTAGTGTAGTGTAATGTCTTTAGGGTACAGTCACACAGGCGGGGGTTACAGCGATTTTCCCGCTGCGAGTTTGAGCTGCCGTGCAAAATTTGCTGCATCGCAAACTTGCAGCCTGATACTCACTGTAAGCCCCCTGCCCATGTGAATGTACCCTGTACATTCACAAGGGGGGGACCTCCAGCTGTTGCAAAACTACAACTCCCAGCATGCACAGTCTATCAGTGCATGCTGGTAGTTATAGTTTTGCAACAGCTGGAGGCACACGGGTTGGGAAACACTGAGTTAGGAAACAGACAATGTTTCCCAACCAGTGTGCCTCCTGTTGTTGCAAAACCACAACTCCCAAACAATCTCAGGCATGCTGGGAGTAGTAGTTCGGCAACATCTTTAGAGCCAGATGTTGCCCAACTACAACTCCCAGCATGCTTGGAGTTTTAGTTTGCAACACCTGGAGGACTACAGTTTGCAGACCACTAATACATCACCAAAGGTACATATAACCCTACATATATAGTAGGTAAAGGTATGTGATTGTAATTATAACACCGAAAAGAGAACCATACCACAGAATAAACAGCAAGATAATAGAATATACAAGATCAATCTTTATTAATACAATTTAGTGATAAAAAATATATTAAAATTTGAAAAAAAGAGAATAAATAGGCACTGGTGGACATACAAAGATATAGGACAATGGTAGGACACAAATACATCAAAATATGCAAATATAAGGAATAAATGCCACAATAGCTGGTAGGATACAAGGGTGATGCCTGCCAAAAATATGCAATAAAGGGTGCCAAACCATACCTACACCTGAACCCCAACGATCGTTTCGCTGTTATGCCGCTTCTTCAGGGGGCGTGACTAACCTGAGAGAGTCTGTAACCTTTATATCCTGCCCTAACCAATGGGATCCTCAGTATTATGATCGGCATCTATATACTCCAATTGTAGCATAGCCCGTAGTTAACACACAGGTGCTACCACTAACCTCACTTCCTATTGTGCATGTGAGCACATATCTCCGTGGCGTGCTTTCCAGCGTGGAACGCAGGAATCCCTATAGTGCGCAGGCGCAACCGGAAGTCTCCAGTGCGTCCGTGATGGTGACATGTCACGTGACCGCATTCTGCGGTCACATGACCTGTCAGCACGAGATCTCTGGAAACACAAACCAGGTGGGCGTAGCCAGAAATCTCCAACACGGCTGCATTGACAGCATATCACGTGACCGCTAAGTGTAGTCACATGATAGGGTCTCAGCCGAAAAAAATTGTAACTTTATTGATAGCGAACAGTAGTCGCAAGCGCAGAAAACCTAACACCAACAATACAGCAAACCACCAGGTGAGTAATCAAATAAACTGGTGAATAAATAAAGGTGACAAGAAGTGACAAGTGATAGTGAATACATAGTAAAGCATACGAATATAATAAATAAAAGACCAACAACCAAAAATAAATTTAAAAGGGAAAAAAAATAATGATTATACCTAAAAATAATAAAGAAGAAAAATTGTTATTAAACATAATCAAATTGTTAAAAATTGTAAAAAATTAATAATAGATGAATTAAATGTGTGGTGGAAAAAAAAATATATATATATATAATAAAACAATCATGATATATATATATATATGTTATGTATATATATATATATATATATATATATATATAAAAAGAATGTAGTGAAAGAAAACAAAGAATTAATTCAATAGCAGATGGGGAACAGTAAAACCCCATAGTATGTGTAATTAATATCTTATAGTACAAATAAATGTATAGAATAAATAGATTAGTGACCAAATTCATGGGGTATATAAATTATAATAAAACAGATTGATTTATAAAGAAATTGATAAAAGGACAGTGAAATAAATAATTAGAGGATGTGTATTTAGTTGTATGAATAAGCAGCTAATAAGTGTGTGAAAATATAGGTATGTGTGGAAATAGTATACATGAGTAATGTGCACAAAGGCATATGTGAATGATACAAGTGGATCATGACATAGAGTATATCACTCGTGTGTATGTAAACATACGCGTACATGCGTATATAGTAGAGATGAATAAAGTGCAAAACGTGCAAATATATGCATATGTGGACAATATATGCAAAGAAAAACATACGTAATATTTTTAATACACAATGAATATAAGAATAAAAATTATTAAAAAGTTATATTTTTTAGAAGTAAGGTTATGGTCTGGCACCCTTCAGAGATATTATAAAACAATGTTCAAAAAGAGGGGGGGGGGGAAAGGGGGAGAAAAGGGGGGATGGAAGAACGGGAAGGGGGAAGGGGAAAAAATGGATGTATGCGATCATGATGGACAAAACATGAACAGGATTCTCAAAGAACGGTTATTCAAGACAGGCTTCCAACTCTCAAAACTAAACAAAAGAGGAAAGGAAAGAAAAATTAAAAACAGATAATATAAATTAAAAAGTGAACAACCTGACGGTTAGTCACAACACTGGAGGTATCCGATCAAGAGAAATATAAGAGTAATAAATTCAACAAGCGCATGAAGGAGGATGGAATCAGGTATTATAAAAATGGAGCAAAGGACAAATTCTCATTCAAACCAAGTGGATGTAAAGTTTTCAAGCGGTGGATCCACTGTGTTTCTCTTTGGGCTAGAAGTTTTTTCCAGTTTCCTCCACGAGGGCTTAGAAAAATCCTGTCTATGCCTCTTACCTGTAGATTTGTGGGATCACATGAATGCTGAAGTTTGAAATGGCGTGGAATTGTAGTAAGTCTAGATAGATCTTCTTCTTCTTTGGCTGATATAATCCCCAAGACATGCTCACGCACCCTTCTCTTCAATTCTCTTGATGTGAGGCCTATGTAAACCAAATTACAGGGACAGGTAGCATAATATATGACACCGACTGTACTGCATGTGATTGCATGTGTGATCTTATATTCTTTTATCCCACTAGAATCAAGGAAGCTATTGCTTAGGAGAATATTCGGGCATGCCACACAGGATCCACATGGTTTACATCCCCACTGTGGACCTTTGGATCCAAATAGTTTTGGTGGTTGTTTGCCCCCATAATGGCTATGGACGAGCATATCCCTGAGGTTCGGTGCCCTCTTATACGTAATGGAGGGATGTGGTTGCAGATACAGTGACAGTGTGGGGTCTAAGCATAGGATGTCCCAGTGCTTTGCCAAGATGTTGCGAACTTGGTCTGATTGTGAGTGATACATAGTAATGAACCTCACCTGGTTGTCCCGTCCTTTTGGGGGTTTGGTCTGGAGGAGAAGGTCACGATTCGTATATTTGGCCCGTTTGTATGCCTTCCTGATGCATCTTTCGTTGTAGCCTCGCTCTCTAAATCTCATACTTAATTCTTTGGCTCTACATTCAAATGTTTCCATGGTGGAGCAGATCCAGCGAATTCGTAGGAACTGCCCGGTCGGAATACTCTGTATTAGTTTGGTTGGATGGGAAGAGTTGGCATGAAGGAGGGCATTTGTAGAAGTTGGTTTTCTGTAGAGATCAGAATGGAGAACGCCTTGGTCATCAACATGGAATAAGATATCCAAAAATTCCATGTTTTGCCTGCCAAATTTGTATGTGAGTTTGATATTACGCTCATTAATATTTAGAGCATCAATGAATGTCTGAAGTTCATCAGCTGATCCCTTCCACACAAAAATGATGTCGTCAATGTACCTTGCCCACAGGTGGACCTTGTCCACCTGTGGGTAGGTTTGTGAGAGAAAAATGTCCCTTTCCCATGCCCCCAAAAACAGGTTGGCGTATGAGGGCGCACAAGCTGCCCCCATCGCAGTTCCCTGTGATTGGAGGTATATGGACTGCCGGAAAAAGAAATAATTGTGTCAATGAGAACCACAGAACATCCAAGTTAAACTCACCTATAGATTCCTCAAATTCTGACATCTGAAAGAACCTCTTCACTGCCTCCATTCCATCTGTGTGTCGAATCGACGTATATAGAGATTCTACGTCACAGGTCACCACCATCATGTCCGGATCCATGTGAATCCCCTCTAGTCTGCGAAGTGCGTCCGTCGTATCTTTGAGGTAAGAGGGCAAAGTTTCAACCATTTGTCTTAAAACATGGTCAACCAGTTTACAGATCTTCTCACAAATGTTATTACAACCTGAAACTATTGGCCGCCCAGGGGGGACACTGGGGTGCTTATGTATCTTCGGAAGTAGATAAAACGTTGCTACTGTGGGATCCTTCACCAATAAATAATCAACCTCCTTAGGGGAAATGATTCCTTTTTCTTGAGCATTGAGCAAAATATCCTTGAGTTCAGCCTGAAATTTCAGAGTAGGGTTAAATGTAAGTTTTTTATAGCAGTTTTGGTCCCTTAACTGCCTAAGTGCCTCTTTTTCATAAAGAGTGGAGGGCCAAACCACAACGTTTCCCCCTTTGTCAGAGGGCTTAAACAATACATCTTTCATTTGTTTCAGCTCCTGAATGGCTCTATTTTGGGCCACAGTACAATTTTTTACTTCAGTGGTGGGTTTTAACTTTTCAATATCTCTAGAGACTAGCTGGACAAATAGATCGATGTTTGAACAAAATGAAAGAGGGGGAAACTTACATGATCTTGGAGTCAGGGTGGATGGAAACCATTTCTTGTCATTAGAGATGTTACTTTCCGCAGCCAGCTCCTCCAGCATCTGTAAGGTATGAAGATCTTCTCTTGTAGAGCAAACAGCAGATGATGATTGGGAATGAAACATTTTCTTAAAAATAAGTTTTCTCGCAAAAAGATGTAGGTCCTTTATAGTATCAAATGTATTAATGCTGCAAGATGGAGAAAAGGACAAACCCAAACTCAGTACTTCACACTGTGTATTTGTAAGCGTTATATCCGACAGATTAATTACCTTAAGAACAGATTTAGATGTTTCTGCTTGACTTGTATTTTGAAACCGTCTACGTCTATCAGATCCTCCATGTTGGTCCTTCTTTCTTTTCTGCGATTGAGAGACAAATCTCTGGATACCAGAGGCTGATGAATCAGATTCACCTCCATATGAATTTGTAGAAGACATAGAGTAGGATCTATTACGTGTGGTTTTAGTTATGTATTTCCATCTATAAACCCTTTGATTTTCATAGTCAGTCTGATCCCTCAGAAATTTTTTACATTTCTGTACTTGGATTTGTTTTTCCCATGAATCCTGCATATCATCCATTTCCTTTTTATAGGTTTCTAGATCCGATGGAGTCAATACATCATAGATAGCTTTCGTGGTAGAGTCAATTTGTAATGAGATTTCAGAGAGACTTCTAGTATTCAACTCAATGATCAGTTGCATATACATCAGGGAACTTTTGGTACTAACCTCCTCCCATTTTGTACAAAATTCTTCGTCGTCACGACCATAGGAAGGAAACGTTTGAATCCGTAGGCCACGTGGGATAAAATTCTTTGTAAGGTATTGCTCCAAAGTAGAGCGATTCCACCAAATTTTCATGCGCTTGTGTAAAAGATTTTTTAAAATGATTTTGTTTGATCTCAGAGCATCTTGATCGGAAATTGATGTATGCCCAGTGCCAAACAGGTTAACCGCCTGTGCCTTCCAGGCAGTTTCTCGTACTGAGAAATCCATAGAGGAAAGAAGTATCTGTAAACACAGAAGAATATGTCACCAAAGGTACATATAACCCTACATATATAGTAGGTAAAGGTATGTGATTGTAATTATAACACCGAAAAGAGAACCATACCACAGAATAAACAGCAAGATAATAGAATATACAAGATCAATCTTTATCAATACAATTTAGTGATAAAAAATATATTAAAATTTGAAAAAAAGAGAATAAATAGGCACTGGTGGACATACAAAGATATAGGACAATGGTAGGACACAAATACATCAAAATATGCAAATATAAGGAATAAATGCCACAATAGCTGGTAGGATACAAGGGTGATGCCTGCCAAAAATATGCAATAAAGGGTGCCAAACCATACCTACATCTGAACCCCAACGATCGTTTCGCTGTTATGCCGCTTCTTCAGGGGGCGTGACTAACCTGAGAGAGTCTGTAACCTTTATATCCTGCCCTAACCAATGGGATCCTCAGTATTATGATCGGCATCTATATACTCCAATTGTAGCATAGCCCGTAGTTAACACACAGGTGCTACCACTAACCTCACTTCCTATTGTGCACGTGAGCACATATCTCCGTGACGTGCTTTCCAGCGTGGAACGCAGGAATCCCTATAGTGCGCAGGCGCAACCGGAAGTCTCCAGTGCGTCCGTGATGGTGACATGTCACATGACCGCATTCTGCGGTCACATGACCTGTCAGCACGAGATCTCTGGAAACACAAACCAGGTGGGCGTAGCCAGAAATCTCCAACACGGCTGCATTGACAGCATATCACGTGACCGCTAAGTGTAGTCACATGATAGGGTCTCAGCCGAAAAAAATTGTAACTTTATTGATAGCGAACAGTAGTCGCAAGCGCAGAAAACCTAACACCAACAATACAGCAAACCACCAGGTGAGTAATCAAATTAACTAGTGAATAAATAAAGGTGAAGAAGCGGCATAACAGCGAAACGATCGTTGGGGTTCAGGTGTAGGTATGGTTTGGCACCCTTTATTGCATATTTTTGGCAGGCATCACCCTTGTATCCTACCAGCTATTGTGGCATTTATTCCTTATATTTGCATATTTTGATGTATTTGTGTCCTACCATTGTCCTATATCTTTGTATGTCCACCAGTGCCTATTTATTCTCTTTTTTTCAAATTTTAATATATTTTTTATCACTAAATTGTATTAATAAAGATTGATCTTGTATATTCTATTATCTTGCTGTTTATTCTGTGGTATGGTTCTCTTTTCGGTGTTATAATATATCTATTATATTATATACCATGATGAGGAGATAAGTGTCATCAATAATCTGTATATTATATATCTATTATAATATATACCGTGATGAGGCGATAAGTGTCACCAATAATCTGTATATTATACATCTATGATATTATACTCCATGATGAGGAGATAAGTGTCACCAATAATCTGTATATTATACATCTATTATATTATACACCATGATGAGGAGATAAGTGTAATCAATAATCGGTATATTATACATCTATTATATTATACACCATGATGAGGAGATAAGTGTCACCAATAATCTGTATATTATACAGTTATTATATTATATACCATGATGAGGAGATAAGTGTCACCAATAATCTGTATATTATACAGTTATTATATTATACACCATGATGAGGAGATAAGTGTCATCAATAATCTGTATATTATACATCTATTATATTATATACCATGATGAGGAGATAAGTTTCATCAATAATCTGTATATTATACATCTATTATATCATACACCATGATGAGGAGATAAGTGTCATCAATAATCTGTATATTATACAGTTATTATATTATACACCATGATGAGGATAAGTGTCATCAATAATCGGTATATTATACATCTATTATATTATACACCATGATGAGGAGATGAGTGTCATCAATAATCTGTATATTATACATCTATTATATTATATACCATGATGAGGAGATAAGTGTCATCAATAATCTGTATATTATACATCTATTATATTAAACACTATGATGAGGAGATAAGTGTCACCAATAATCTGTATATTATACAGTTATTATATTATACACTGATAAAGGATATAGGGAAATGGATATATACCAAAGGGTATCCTAATGATAAAGGATATCGCCAATGATAAAGGGAATGTATACATATATTATACTATTCCTCCTTCCTTCCTTCCTTCCTTTTCCAAGTGTTAACAACTTACTATTGTTTCCCTTTGTAGATGTGCGGTTTAAGTAATTCCCAACACAGGGTTAATAATACAAAGGTTTATTCACTAACACACTATATAACTTTAGCTAACATATATACATATCCGTATAATATCAATGTATCTCAGTGTATACAACAATGGCAACTTCAATACATTAACATTATACTAGTCACATTACAATTTAACCCAATACAATATCTTACCCACCCACCTAATTACACACCAATACACTCACACAGGCGCTCAATCCAGAAAAGCTTTCTGTCCCTAAGGCTATAGGAGTTAGTGATAGTAATGAGAGGGTCAGTGCTTGAACAGGGAGAGAAGGGGTTTGTGAGTCTTGGGATAGGAAGGATAGGGTTAGACTGTGGAGTGGAGGTTACTAAGAGAGGGAAGTTGGGGCAAAGTTATAGGTTGCAGGGAGGAAAGAGGATGAGATTACTAAGAGAGGGAAGTTGGGGCAAAGGTAGAGGAGGAAAGAGGGTGCCCAGGATTATACTTAGCAGATTATCGGAGTGTTGGGAGATGAGGCAGGACAGCAGTCTATATTTCTTGGGCCTGGATCCTCAGTGCCTCATGGAGTTGTTCCCGTGTTGGTGGCTGCCTCTCAGGATAACTCCTTCCCTCCCATTCAGCTTGGTATATATATCTAGCGTTATACAATATCCTAAGACCCTCCTATCTGGCCAGATATCCCCAGGCACCAACACAGGTTTGGTGGGCCCATACCAGAAACAATGCCACCTGTGCTTTGGCCTCTCTATGAACTGGCCAGATATCCCAAGGCTACCATGATACATATAGGAGACAGGTTAGGCCAGAATGTTTTACAACACATCCCAAAATATGCCCCTGGTCTAATGACCATTATATTGCATTTCATGACATGCCCCAAGTCATGTAAGAAAGGTCATTTATAGGGCATAGGCTGATGTGCGATAGATTGATATAAATATGATGATATGACGCTTCCCTTCACAATCCCCCTGTTGTCGGGAACTCGACAATGCAATTTGGGAAGTGTCATATTGGGATGTATTTACCTTGTCAACCCTGTATGTTGTTGGTAATGGTCCAGGATGGAATGAAGTATAATTTTACATTAAGGTACTTAGACACCACCCATTTCCACAGGTGCACTTTTACTGCCAGTCACCATAACCCACCATCTCTATCCACAGAACACACAGTCTTTGCATTGATCTTCCTTCTTCTTTGTTGGGTCTAGATTGAAGTCCTTTTAATATGAGTCCTAACTTTGCCCGGACATTTTCTGTGTCTGTCAACAGCCTATCCTGATGTTGTCTCCATTTAAGTTTATCTGGTCAGACTCAGGAATGGCCTCATTAATTCAACAGCAGAGTCTTTGAGTCAATCTGGGCAGCTTTAACCTTGGCTTGTTACCCAGTCAACATGACAGTCCATAGTGCTGACACATGCGGCACCACCTTGGTCCTCAGGTGTCATTAGCGCAGAGTGGCATCTTTACGACTTGTTGCAGGCATGACTCTTTTTTTAAAGCTTCTCCTTGTCACTTTGATTGAAGTAGGGATTATCACCGGTTTGGTAGTCTCCATGGACAGATAAGCAGGTCTTTACCAAGGCAGATCAGAGCTCCTAAGTAGTGGGGAATGTCTCAGTACCTAAGGCCTAATTTTGGGGAGGAATACCACCTTCCATTCCCCTGTTGCTGACACTCAATCCATCCCTTATGAACCATACCATTCTGAGGGTTGAAGTGGCAATTACCTTGAATAGTGTGGGTACCTTACCTGTCCCTATGGGTCCAAACACACCTACAGTACACTCGGACATAATGGGGACTACCCACACACACACCCATATATCTTTAAAGAATATTTAAAAACAATACACCCAACCCAAGTCAAACAATGGTTATTTACTCCGGTACACATAGAGACTCATGCCAAATAGCATTTCTGGTCTACACATCCAAAAACACGTGGGTCACAAACCCTTGTGTAATTGGGCTGTAAATGTATGCACACCCATGTAGGTGGTCACCCATTTACACCTAGAGTGTCTATATGTACTCTTTAAAGTAAGAATGCAACATAGATAAAAATAATATAATTAACATTTACAATAGATTAATAGATATCTTAATATTTTGGGGCCGCAGGACTGTATCAGTATAATGTCCTTGACCCCTGTCTACGCAAAAGTTCATGATGCTGTGTCTGACCGTGCTGTAATTGGTCAGCCAGCCTCTTTGTTCTTCTGTAAATTAAGAAGAGTCCTATATACATGAGGGCAACCAGGATTAGGAGAATGATGATTGGATGAATAAACAAGTTAAAGAAAGATGTGGCTTTTGGGCTGTATCCAAAAAGGCTCTCCCACCAGGACACAGAAGAGTCTCTTTCTAAAGCATGCACAACCCCTGTAATCTTGGTTGTGTCATGTTGTAACTGGATAGTGGCTTGACTCTCCGTCTCTCTCAGCTTCTGCACAATCTTCTCTTCACTGCTAAAATCTAAAAGAAGACGCTTTAATTCTGTGCCGAAGCCGAGAGGAATCTTCTGAAGCCTCACTGGGGTGTCAGGGCGGATGTCGAGTCTCTTCTCTGGAGTTATTGGAGTTCTCCCTTTTTGATCAGCTACATCAATTCCTAGAACGGGATTAAGGGTACAATATGCTCCTGGGAGGAGTTCTCCTCTTTCGGTGCAGTTAGTGGCATAAACAGCATAAGATGCATTCCCTGTTTGGTACCAACACCAATATCCCTGACCCAGATATTTAAGGTTGGAAGAAGGGATTAAGTTTGCCTTCATCTCACAAGACCCCTCAGAATTCCAACATTGGTGTCTAAGCACCCGGTCATACCTATCTTGACAGAGGATAGCATCCACTCTCTTCCAACATCCTTCTGTATCAAACAGATAAGGATGGCCGGCCTCATAAGTTAGAATATCTGAGGAGAGTTGTGGATGAAGTACAGTTTGGTTGCTCACTACCACCCCCAGATTGATAGTATTAAACCCCATCCTGATACTACCAGAGGTGGGCACCAGGGATGATGCGGTACAAGTAAAATTATAACAACCGTGCCACTGAGTTACCCACCATTTAGTATGGTTTACAGCAAAAGAGGGGATGAGTGTGCTCACTTTTCGAAGGAGGTTAAATGGATAGTGGCCGTGGTACAAAGAAGATACAATATGTTTCAGGTTGCCTGAGAGTTCACTTTGGACCTGCGTACATGCCAGGCCGAGCTGAGCTTTGTCTTGCTCCTCTAGAAGACCCACAACTAACCTTCTAAACTTCTCTCGTAGAGCAGAAGACAGAGAGGTTGTAGCATCTATGTGCGAATGTTGTAAACCCTTCAAAATGTGGTTTACATCAAGCTGGGTCTTAAATCCTTCACTGGCATGTCCCGCCAGATCCCCAAGTTTGCTCCGCAGGACTTCCAAGTCTATTGTGTTTAAGGCCCCTATTCCCATAGCTCCTCCTCCTAGACCCATAGCAATCAAATCTCTTTTCCCCCGGTATGTCCTGTATCTGCGTACTTGCCCTGCCTCTACCCAACCTTTTAACATGTCAATTTGATTTCTAAGAAACTCCTCACAACGGTGATCCCACTGATCCACCCTAAAATCATTTACAGAAATCCTCCAGGTATACAATGTAAACTTGGCTTCTGTAAGTATCGTCCATGGTGACGATAACTGAGGAGTTATAGGATCTGCCAATCTATGGGTAGAGGCATTGCAAGGGTATGTATGTAATTCTACCGGTTGGAGATCCTCTGTGTCTGAAGGGACTCTGACTACCGTTACACATATCTGCCCCTTTCCTTTAAACCGATACCACTGATCATTGTCACCTGCCTGTAGAGCCACATCAGGAACAGGTGTGATTCCAGAGAGGTAGACCCACTGAGTGAAAGTCCAGCACCCTTCATCTGCCGCCTCACAATATGGCCATTCAAACATCCCATCTATGTTGATATTGAGGTTAATATCTTTACCGTGTGGATCCCTCCAATCTGAGGATACATATATGTTCCGGTATTCCTCAGTCATAGGGGTGCCATCCATCCATACATCGATTATAGGAGAATCTACACCATTACATACGATGTCCCACCTCCAAGGGTTGGCATCTGAAATTACCATTTGTGTATCAGGCCCCCAATGGGCATAGGTGATGAAATAATATCCTGTCACCTCTGGTACACAATTATCTCTCATAATGGTTATCATAAAAGATCGTATGGATGGTGATCCCTTCACCTGAGTATACCTGGGGCTTTTTGCATCGGTCCTGACTTTTAGGACCTTTGCACGATACAGGCCTTTGAGCTGTAAGGAGCCACCTTTATCGTTCCAAAGCACCTGTCCGGTCTTACTACAATTTAACTTCAACATCAACACACTGGTTTGCAGAAAGTCAGTGGGGACATGGCCTTGTGGATAACTTGATTCCCTAGTTATCAACATCTGAGAGTCTCTCAACATACAATATGCTTTCAGAGTACCCATGACCGGCACTGGTCTATCAAAATATGTCCTTTCCCTTAGATCCTCCCGTCTTTCCGAATGTGAAAAGACAACCTTTAGGATATACCAACCATTGTACTCTGCCCCCGTGGCATCCTCTGGACTCAGGATACCTTCCCTGGTGCATAGTACCTCAGTTGTATTCCTGACCGCATCCCCATAGGGGTGCAAATATGGGCTCTTAGAGACCCACCTAGTGGATCTAATGGGAGTTGGATCGGAGTCTATGTAGTACTTGTACTCTCTTAAGCACAGGTCATGCAAATCATATTGTAATGCTGAGGTGTTCTCTGCAGGGGAGTAATGCTGGACTACACCATCAGCAAACCCATCTCTCTGGAAACCATATACATACCAATGTCCTGGTGTAAATACAAAATTAGTGTATGGCTCTAATATTTTACCCTCTAGACATTGCACCATTAGTAAGGGGCTAGATATTGATGTATCAGTGTTCTTACCTCTGTCATCGTGTCTCTCACTGTGGGTGGTTTGGTCTGCTAGGGTCACTAATACCATAATTAGGAAAACCTTTAATGTCTGTTTCCATCTGGATCCTGTCATCTGGTAAGGGATAAGTTATTTAACATGCCTATCCTTACCACCTGAGTCTATATGTGTGTATGTAGAATTGAAAAGCTGGAACCACCTTGACTCATATATCTACTCCCCCCCTTCCCCAACTTATATTGTGTGGTATTAAGTTGGGGAGGCTTGGGTGGCTTTTGCCTGGTCGATGTGGATCCAAAAGGTTGCCTGCCTTCTATGTGATTTCTTTTTCGCAGTCATCGGTCTTTGCACTTTTAGCATTGTGTCGCCCATTGCCTCCAGGACCTGATATGGTCCCTCCCAGTTTGCATCCCAGGGTCCAGCCTTACGGAACACCTTGACCATAACCATATCACCTACAGAGGGCATGGGAGTCTCCCCCTGTAGATACGGTTTGTGCATTCTTATTGCTGCATGTGGCAGTAACTCCTTCAGGTTCTGTTGAACCTGTTGGAGAAACACATCTCTGGCAATGGCGTTTTTCATCGGTTCCGATATTTGTGGCTCATTAGGAAAGCAGAGCGGCATCTTGCGCCCTGTCATGAGCTCGAAGGGTGTTACACCGGTGGTGGATGATTCCGAGGCTCTGATTCCCATAAGCACAGCTGGGAGAGAGGCTACCCAAGAGGAACCCCTTTCCATCAATGCCTTGGATAGTCGCATTTTGATGGTACGGTTCATCCGTTCCACTATGCCTGCAGACTGGGGATGGTAAGGTACATGAAACCTCTGCTTTATGTCCAAAAGTCCACAAAGAGATTTCATTACCTTGCCTGTGAAATGGGTCCCCCGGTCAGATTCAATCACTCTGGGCATCCCCCATCGTGACAGAACCTGCTCCCAAAGGACTCGGGCAGTAGTGGTGGCTGTGTCATTCGTGGTTGGGATCACTTCTACCCATTTGGAGAAGACATCCACAACCACTAGTGCATAGCGACACTTACGACTGCCAGCTGGCAGTGGTCCTATGAAATCAATTTGTATTGACGACCACGGTCCATCAGCTGGAGGAACACGTTGCAACACTGGCTTAAGGGCTGGAGCTCTTGGATTTATCTGGGCACACACCAGGCATTGTTGGGTGACTTCCTCCACCGTTTTGGACATTCCTGACCAGTATAATTTGTCCTTTAGAAGGGACAGAAGCTTATCCCGGCCAAGGTGTCCCAACAATTGGTGGTTAAGTCTTGTCAGCTCTGCTTGCAGATGCTGTGGGACCACAGGCAGAGGGAGTTGATGGGTGCCAGTGTCATAACACAAGATTCCCTGACAGATCCTCCAGGGATCCTGTGGGTTGGTAAAATGTGCTGCCAGAAGAGGATCCTTTGACTGTTCCTCTTCAAATGACACTGGGCCCTCCTTGAGACCTTTCTTTCTCACAGCAACCTGGTATGAAGGATTGTCCTGGGCATCTGGTTCCCTCAGGACTCCTTGCACTGCAGCCAGTTTGGCCAATTCATCAGCCTGATTGTTACCCAGGACCAAGGGTCCATCCCCTCTCTGGTGTGCTGGGATTTTAATGAGTGCAGCCTCTCCAGGATGTGCCATTCCCCATTCCCACAATTCTTTCAGGACAGTCACATGAGCCAAGGGTTTGTTCTGGCTGTCGACAAACCCTCGTCTTTTCCATGTGTCCAGGTGCAGGGTGAGGGATCGAACTGCATATGAGCTGTCACTATATATAGTACGATTCCCTTGGGGCTGAAGGAGGAGGGCTTCTTTGATAGCCTCCAGCTCAGCCCGCTGCGCTGACAAGTGGCCTGGCAACCTGACAAGGCTCTGGTTACCTGTGGTCTCATCCAGCACAGCAAACCCTGTCACATAGGTGCCATCCAAACAAAAGCGAGAGCCATCAACAAAGATGATTCTGTCATCCGGATGTGATGTTGTCCTGAACAGTTGGGGAGCAGTGACGTGCATTGGTTGTCCACAGTCATGTTCAGTCCCTGTCATATTCAACAACTGGGACAAAACATACCTTGCCTTTTGTGTCACGGTCAGATTCCTTCCACTCAAGTCCATGATCCACTTCCCGAATCTCTGTTGTGAGACTCCAGGGAGGGTATCACGAAGCAAGAGGGCTAAAGGTGAATGTGGAGTCTGAACAGTGAGGGGCTTGAAGCCTACAATATGCTCAGTTGCTTTAACTGCATAATGCACGGCTGCAAGTTGCTTGGCACACTCATCAAACCCTCTTTCAACTGGTGAAAGAAGCCTGGAGAAGTATCCCAGTGGTCTATACTCTGATCCTATTTGTTGAAGCAGGACCGCCGAGATAGACTCTGCACCAGCATGGGCCTGAATTGCCATTTCTCCTTCAGGGTGAGGGGTTGCTAAGACTGGGGCCGAGGAGAGGTCTCTTTTCAGAGTTGAAAATGCCTCTTCCTGTGGTTCTGACCAGTCTTTCAAGGAAGGTTCTTCCCCTCTGAGAAGTTCATAAAGGGGCTTCGCTTTTGCAGCAAAATCCTCTATGAACTCTCTCATAAAGTTGGCTACTCCCAGGAACTTGCGCAGGTCCTGAAGAGTGCCTGGTCTGGGTAGTTTCACCATGGCTTCCACGCGGGCAGCCATGATGCCTTTGGCTCCATGGGAAATTTGGACGCCAAGGAAGGTTACTTCTGACCTAGCCAAGTTTGCCTTGTGAGGGTTCAGTTTGAGCCCTGCTTGGACCAGGAGTCCCAGCAGTTCCCTCAACAGAGCCAAGTGCTCTTCCATGGTCTCTGTGTGAAGGAGCAAATCATCTACATATTGCAGCAGACATTCTGGCCGTGAAAACACACTTAGTACGGCCGCCAATGCCTGGTGAAAATATGTAGGGCTGCTGTGAAACCCCTGAGGGAGTACACAAAACATGTACTGTTTGTCCCCCACAGTGAAAGCAAACTTGTACCTACAGCTCTCTGTCAGTTCAATGGAAAAGAACCCGTTGGCAACATCAATGGTCGAGAATACGCGACTTTTGCCACTTATTCTTGCCATTATGTCGGGAGTCTGTGCAACTACTGGGGCAGACATGGGGGTGTATTTGTTAAGGACTCTTAGGTCTACAGTCAACCTGAAAGAATTAGTGTCCTTCTTTTTCACCGGCCAGAGGGCATTGTTGCATTTAGAATTGCCCTCTATGACCATGCCCCTTTCTTTCAAATCCTGGACTGTGTCCAGTATTGACTCCATTGCCTCTGGTGGAAAACGGTATTGTCGTTGAGGCGGTGGGTCTGGCCCTTGGATGTCCACCTGAACACCTACCATTTTCCCACAGTCATTTTTACTTTGGGCCCACAAACCTGGATGCTCATACACAATGGGTTCAAGGTCTATGTTATGTGAGACCTCTGGCCATTTGTGTTCCAGCATGTTGGTAGAATTTTCAATTGCAGGCAGGGGTGGTCCCAGACACTGGCGTTGTATGACACACACCTTTGCTTGTCTGGGGCCCCTCCACACAATGCAGTTTGCCAAATCAATGATCCATCCGTTCTGTGTCATTACATCGGTACCAATGATGTTATCAGAACCTGGGTAATACCACATTGGGATCTTCAGTGTCATATGTCTGGCAATCTGGATGACAACTTCCTCTATTCTGTGGGCTCTCACCCCCCCTTGTTGGTGATCAAATCCGATCACCACACAGTGAGGGCTGTTGGGGTGTAGATCATGTTTCACATTAGTAATGGAAATTTCCGCACCAGTGTCAAGCATGATCTTAGTGTCCTGATTTTTTATTCTGGCTTCAATGTGGGGTCTCCCTGAAGAATCCAATATGATGTCACATATTGGAGCCAGATGTTTAGGGATCCCTGACCGTCAGTCAAGGTGCACCAAACTCCCAGTAGGTACTTTTGTGGTACATACTGCCACTTGAGAATGTTCAGCTGGAACATTCTCCATAGCTTCTAACCTTAACGAGTTTTCAGCTGGTTTGCTTGGGACATTTACAAGTGCAACATGTCTAGTTTGCCATTGTAAATTCTCCAAATTTTTTTCTGTCTGTACCCCATGTTGTTTGACATAATTGGGTTTCACTTTGAAACCGTTATTATTGCCAGTTTTATCGTGGGCAATTGTTTTGAAGGAACTTTGTGGACAGTTCCTTTTCATGTGCCCATATTGCAGACACAGGAAACAACGAATGTGTCCTGACTGCTTGTTTTCCAATGGTGGAGCTGTGGGGTAGACAGGTCTGTATGGCTTAGCATGGTGTCCACGTGCTTCCTGAGATCTAAAAGGGACATTCCCACGCTCCCTAATTTTTACAGACTTTCTATTTTGCAGCAGATCTCGTCTGTACTGGTCAATAATCATAGCTGCATCCGTGAGTGAAGATTCTTTCGCTGCACTTAACCGGATCGCAGTTTCCAGGTAAGGGAATCTTTCCACAAACATACGCACCATGCCCTGTGGAACTCCTCTACCTTGATCTTTTGTTACCTTCCTGTACATTGCTTCAAACCTTCCACACAGAGACAAGGGCTCATCATGTATGGTGGGTTTGAATTTAGTCAGGATATCCGGGGTAACATCCCAATGGCCAGTTGCTAATTTCATAAGTATTGAAAGGCGTTCTTCCTCATTATGAAATTTGCCATTTTTGGGGTCCATTTTCCCTGTTGCCTCATACCTCTGGATAAGGTGTGTAGGCAACCACAATTTAAACAACTCCATGCGATTTTGTGGGGCCACTGAAAACTTGTTGCAATGCCCCTCAAAAATATCGCATGAGGTAAATGGATCTACATTGGGATCATAACTAGGGATCTCTTTGCAGATCTTTAACAGGAAATTTATCCTTTCCATACTGTTGTGGTTAGGATAAAATTCCGGCACCCTTCTTGTTTGCCTTGGTAGGCTGGAAGCTGAGTTTACAGTTTCCCATCCGCTACCAAATAGCACACTTGTTCCCTCCCTATTACAGGGACTGTTATCCATATTCTCCATAGGTGTTGGAGGATATGATAACCCACGCTCCACCTGTCGCCTATCATCCAGACTTGGAGATTGAGGTAGTCGACCCCCATCAGGCACTGGAGCCATTTCTCCTGTCTCCCCCTCTGCCAACTCCGTAACACAGACGTGTTTCCTTGGCAAGGGCAACTTGCTATGTGCACTAGGCCGAGACAGATTAGTGATGATCTGCTGCAGGTTAGCAATCATCTGCGACTTTGCAGCCAGATCTTCCTTAAGTGTTGCTATCATTGTATCAGTAGATGTCATTCTATTTTTATACTGATTGATCTCAGTGTACAATTGAAGAAGTTCTTTGTCCATGTCAGAGCAATACCTCTCCTGGTCAGAGAGTTTTGATTCCAACATACAAATTTCCTTGCCTCTTTCAATTGTACACTGGGCTTCTTCTTCTAACTGGTATTCCAGTGTACACACTTGTTTAACCTTATCTAAGCAGCTATGGCAGTGATAATTATGTATATCAGCTACCGTGTCTGCCTTCCTGTTAGCAGCAATTGTTTCACTGTGTTCAGGCTTCCAAATGGTGTCCTCAAAGCAATACACTAGCTTTGCCAACATCTTAAGCCGTTTAGAAGTTTTGTTCAGAACACATCTTTTGCTAATATGCATTTTATCATATTTATATGCTTGATCTAATAAAGCGGACCATAACATTTCTGCTGATTTGTATGCGGTGGGGGGTATAGGGTCAAAACTACTATGTTGTGCTAAATCTTTTAGTGTGGAAAAGTCCATACTCACGTTTTCCTTTGCCATCTTGGTTAGTGTTGTCCTTCTCATCCCTTTCGTGCTGCTTGAAAAAGGTCCTTTTCTTCCGGAACGCCTTTTCCCGACCAGCTGGACGTCACCTTAGGAACACTACCGTCTATGGTTGAAAGTATGTGTATGGAATTCTTTTACTTAGTGAATCGTTCGCCGTTTTACCCGCAAAGGAAAAAAAAAATTGTTAACACCTTAGAAAAAAAATTAAACAAATAGGTTCGCTGTTCCTAAATATATTCCTGTGTCCTGTTTTAAATAAAACTATGCTATCTGTCCAAACTTCAAGGCCTAGACGCACAGTATAACATAACACTTCCCCGTGTACGTATGTTACCTGTCCACGCCTCTCCGCCTATCTTCGTTCACAATATAACACAATCCTACTAAAACAACAACACAAAGAAATAAATAAAAAACAGTCGGGCCGGACTCGCCAATGATAAAGGATATAGGGAAATGGATATATACCAAAGGGTATCCTAATGATAAAGGATATCGCCAATGATAAAGGGAATGTATACATATATTATACTATTCCTCCTTCCTTCCTTCCTTCCTTTTCCAAGTGTTAACAACTTACTATTGTTTCCCTTTGTAGATGTGCGGTTTAAGTAATTCCCAACACAGGGTTAATAATACAAAGGTTTATTCACTAACACACTATATAACTTTAGCTAACATATATACATATCCGTATAATATCAATGTATCTCAGTGTATACAACAATGGCAACTTCAATACATTAACATTATACTAGTCACATTACAATTTAACCCAATACAATATCTTACCCACCCACCTAATTACACACCAATACACTCACACAGGCGCTCAATCCAGAAAAGCTTTCTGTCCCTAAGGCTATAGGAGTTAGTGATAGTAATGAGAGGGTCAGTGCTTGAACAGGGAGAGAAGGGGTTTGTGAGTCTTGGGATAGGAAGGATAGGGTTAGACTGTGGAGTGGAGGTTACTAAGAGAGGGAAGTTGGGGCAAAGTTATAGGTTGCAGGGAGGAAAGAGGATGAGATTACTAAGAGAGGGAAGTTGGGGCAAAGGTAGAGGAGGAAAGAGGGTGCCCAGGATTATACTTAGCAGATTATCGGAGTGTTGGGAGATGAGGCAGGACAGCAGTCTATATTTCTTGGGCCTGGATCCTCAGTGCCTCATGGAGTTGTTCCCGTGTTGGTGGCTGCCTCTCAGGATAACTCCTTCCCTCCCATTCAGCTTGGTATATATATCTAGCGTTATACAATATCCTAAGACCCTCCTATCTGGCCAGATATCCCCAGGCACCAACACAGGTTTGGTGGGCCCATACCAGAAACAATGCCACCTGTGCTTTGGCCTCTCTATGAACTGGCCAGATATCCCAAGGCTACCATGATACATATAGGAGACAGGTTAGGCCAGAATGTTTTACAACACATCCCAAAATATGCCCCTGGTCTAATGACCATTATATTGCATTTTATGACATGCCCCAAGTCATGTAAGAAAGGTCATTTATAGGGCATAGGCTGATGTGCGATAGATTGATATAAATATGATGATATGACGCTTCCCTTCACATACACCATGATGAGGAGATAAGTGTCACCAATAATCTGTATATTATACATCTATTATATTATATACCATGATGAGGAGATAAGTTTCATCAATAATCTGTATATTATACATCTATTATATTATATACCATGATGAGGAGATAAGTGTAATCAATAATCTGTATATTATACATCTATTATATTATACACCACGATGAGGAGATAAGTGTCATCAATAATCTGTATATTATACATCTATTATATTATACACCATGATGAGGAGATAAGTGTCATCAATAATCGGTATATTATACATCTATTATATTATACACCATGATGAGGAGATGAGTGTCATCAATAATCTGTATATTATACATCTATTATATTATATACCATGATGAGGAGATAAGTGTCATCAATAATCTGTATATTATACATCTATTATATTAAACACTATGATGAGGAGATAAGTGTCACCAATAATCTGTATATTATACATCTATTATATTATACACCATGATGAGGAGATAAGTGTCATCAATAATCTGTATATTATATACATTATACACCATGATGAGGAGATAAGTGTCATCAATAATCTGTATATTATACATCTATTATATTATACACCATGATGAGGAGATAAGTGTCATCAATAATCTGTATATTATACATCTATTATATTATACACCATGATGAGGAGATAAGTGTCATCAATAATCTGTATATTATACATCTATTATATTATACACCATGATGAGGAGATAAGTGTAATCAATAATCTGTATATTATACATCTATTATATTATACACCATGATGAGGAGATAAGTGTCATCAATGATCTGTATATTATACATCTATTATATTATATACCATGATGAGGAGATAAGTGACACCAATAATCTGTATATTATACAGTTATTATATTATACACCATGATGAGGAGATAAGTGTCACCAATAATCTGTATATTATACAGTTATTATATTATATACCATGATGAGGAGATAAGTGTCATCAATAATCTGTATATTATACATCTATTATATTATACACCATGATGAGGAGATAAGTGTCATCAATAATCTGTATATTATACATCTATTATATTATATACCATGATGAGGAGATAAGTTTCATCAATAATCTGTATATTATACATCTATTATATTATATACCATGATGAGGAGATAAGTTTCATCAATAATCTGTATATTATACATCTATTATATTATATACCATGATGAGGAGATAAGTGTAATCAATAATCTGTATATTATACATCTATTATATTATATACCATGATGAGGAGATAAGTGTCATCAATAATCTGTATATTATACATCTATTATATTATACACCATGATGAGGAGATAAGTGTTATCAATATTCAGTATATTATACATCTATTATATTATATACCATGATGAGGAGATAAGTGTCATCAATAATCTGTATATTATACATCTATTATATTATACACCATGATGAGGAGATAAGTGTTATCAATATTCAGTATATTATACATCTATTATATTATACATCATGATGAGGAGATAAGTGTCATCAATAATCTGTATATTATATATCTATTATATTATACACCATGATGAGGAGATAAGTGTCATCAATAATCTGTATATTATACATCTATTATATTATACACCATGATGAGGAGATAAGTGTCATCAATAATCTGTATATTATACATCTATTATATTATATTCCATGATGAGGAGATATTATACACCATGATGAGGAGATAAGTGTCATCAATAATCTGTATATTATATATCTATTATATTATACACCATGATGAGGAGATAAGTGTCATCAATAATCTGTATATTATACATCTATTATATTATACACCATGATGAGGAGATAAGTGTTATCAATATTCAGTATATTATACATCTATTATATTATACACCATGATGAGGAGATAAGTGTCATCAATAATCTGTATATTATACATCTATTATATTATACACCATGATGAGGAGATAAGTGTCATCAATAATCTGTATATTATACATCTATTATATTATATTCCATGATGAGGAGATATTATACACCATGATGAGGAGATAAGTGTCATCAATAATCTGTATATTATATATCTATTATATTATACACCATGATGAGGAGATAAGTGTCATCAATAATCTGTATATTATACATCTATTATATTATACACCATGATGAGGAGATAAGTGTCATCAATAATCTGTATATTATACATCTATTATATTATATTCCATGATGAGGAGATAAGTGACACCAATAATCTGTATATTATACAGTTATTATATTATATACCATGATAAGGAGATAAGTGTCACCAATAATCTGTATATTATACAGTTATTATATTATACACCATGATGAGGAGATAAGTGTCATCAATAATCTGTATATTATACATCTATTATATTATATACCATGATGAGGAGATAAGTTTCATCAATAATCTGTATATTATACATCTATTATATTATATACCATGATGAGGAGATAAGTGTAATCAATAATCTGTATATTATACATCTATTATATTATATACCATGATGAGGAGATAAGTGTAATCAATAATCTGTATATTATACATGTATTGTATTATACACCATGATGAGGAGATAAGTGTCATCAATAATCTGTGTATTATACATCTATTATATTATACACCATGATGAGGAGATAAGTGTCACCAATAATCTGTATATTATACATCTATTATATTATACACCATGATGAGGAGATAAGTGTCATCAATAATCTGTATATTATACATCTATTATATTATACACCATGATGAGGAGATAAGTGTCATCAATAATCTGTATATTATACATCTATTATATTATACACCATGATGAGGAGATAAGTGTAATCAATAATCTGTATATTATACATCTATTATATTATACACCATGATGAGGAGATAAGTGTAATCAATAATCTGTATATTATACATCTATTATATTATACACCATGATGAGGAGATAAGTGTCATCAATAATCTGTATATTATACATCTATTATATTATACACCATGATGAGGAGATAAGTGTCACCAATAATCTGTATATTATACATCTATTATATTATACACCATGATGAGGAGATAAGTGTCATCAATAATCTGTATATTATACATCTATTATATTATACACCATGATGAGGAGATAAGTGTAATCAATAATCTGTATATTATACATCTATTATATTATACACCATGATGAGGAGATAAGTGTAATCAATAATCGGTATATTATACATCTATTATATTATATATCATGATGAGGAGATAAGTGTCATCAATAATCTGTATATTATACATCTATTATATTATACACTATGATGAGGAGATAAGTGACACCAATAATCTGTATATTATACAGTTATTATATTATACACCATGATGAGGAGATAAGTGTCACCAATAATCTGTATATTATACAGTTATTATATTATACACCATGATGAGGAGATAAATGTCATCAATAATCTGTATATTATACATCTATTATATTATACACCATGATGAGGAGATAAGTGTCATCAATAATCTGTATATTATACATCTATTATATTATATACCATGATGAGGAGATAAGTTTCATCAATAATCTGTATATTATACATCTATTATATTATATACCATGATGAGGAGATAAGTGTCACCAATAATCTGTGTATTATACATCTATTATATTATACACCATGATGAGGAGATAAGTGTCATCAATAATCTGTATATTATACATCTATTATATTATACACCATGATGAGGAGATGAGTTTTATCCATAATCTGTATATTATACATTTATTGTATTATACACCATGATGAGGAGATAAGTGTCATCAATAATCTGTATATTATACATCTATTATATTATATATCATGATGAGGAGATAAGTGTCATCAATAATCTGTATATTATACATCTATTATATTATACACCATGATGAGGAGATAAGTGTAATCAATAATCTGTGTATTATACATCTATTATATTATACACCATGATGAGGAGATAAGTGTAATCAATAATCTGTATATTATACATCTATTATATTATACATCATGATGAGGAGATAAGTGTCATCAATAATCTGTATATTATATATCTATTATATTATATACCATGATGAGGAGATAAGTGTCATCAATTATCTGTATATTATACATCTATTATATTATACACCATGATGAGGAGATAAGTGTCATCAATAATCTGTATATTATACATCTATTATATTATACACCATGATGAGGAGATAAGTGTAATCAATAATCTGTGTATTATACATCTATTATATTATACACCATGATGAGGAGATAAGTGTAATCAATAATCTGTATATTATACATCTATTATATTATACACCATGATGAGGAGATAAGTGTCATCAATAATCTGTATATTATACATCTATGATATTATACACCATGATGAGGAGATAAGTGTCATCAATAATCTGTATATTATACATCTATTATATTATATATCGGTATAATAATCTGTGTATTATACATCTATTATATTATATACCATGATGAGGAGATACGTGTCATCAATAATCTGTATATTATACATCTATTATATTATGTCACCAAAGGTACATATAACCCTACATATATAGTAGGTAAAGGTATGTGATTGTAATTATAACACCGAAAAGAGAACCATACCACAGAATAAACAGCAAGATAATAGAATATACAAGATCAATCTTTATTAATACAATTTAGTGATAAAAAATATATTAAAATTTGAAAAAAAGAGAATAAATAGGCACTGGTGGACATACAAAGATATAGGACAATGGTAGGACACAAATACATCAAAATATGCAAATATAAGGAATAAATGCCGCAATAGCTGGTAGGATACAAGGGTGATGCCTGCCAAAAATATGCAATAAAGGGTGCCAAACCATACCTACATCTGAACCCCAACGATCGTTTCGCTGTTATGCCGCTTCTTTAGGGGGCGTACTACAATTCCACGCCATTTCAAACTTCAGCATTCATGTGATCCCACAAATCTACAGGTAAGAGGCATAGACAGGATTTTTCTAAGCCCTCGTGGAGGAAACTGGAAAAAACTTCTAGCCCAAAGAGAAACACAGTGGATCCACCGCTTGAAAACTTTACATCCACTTGGTTTGAATGAGAATTTGTCCTTTGCTCCATTTTTATAATACCTGATTCCATCCTCCTTCATGCGCTTGTTGAATTTATTACTCTTATATTTCTCTTGATCGGATACCTCCAGTGTTGTGACTAACCGTCAGGTTGTTCACTTTTTAATTTATATTATCTGTTTTTAATTTTTCTTTCCTTTCCTCTTTTGTTTAGTTTTGAGAGTTGGAAGCCTGTCTTGAATAACCGTTCTTTGAGAATCCTGTTCATGTTTTGTCCATCATGATCGCATACATCCATTTTTTCCCCTTCCCCCTTCCCGTTCTTCCATCCCCCCTTTTCTCCCCCTTTCCCCCCCCCTCTTTTTGAACATTGTTTTATAATATCTCTGAAGGGTGCCAGACCATAACCTTACTTCTAAAAAATATAACTTTTTAATAATTTTTATTCTTATATTCATTGTGTATTAAAAATATTACGTATGTTTTTCTTTGCATATATTGTCCACATATGCATATATTTGCACGTTTTGCACTTTATTCATCTCTACTATATACGCATGTACGCGTATGTTTACATACACACGAGTGATATACTCTATGTCATGATCCACTTGTATCATTCACATATGCCTTTGTGCACATTACTCATGTATACTATTTCCACACATACCTATATTTTCACACACTTATTAGCTGCTTATTCATACAACTAAATATACATCCTCTAATTATTTATTTCACTGTCCTTTTATCAATTTCTTTATAAATCAATCTGTTTTATTATAATTTATATACCCCATGAATTTGGTCACTAATCTATTTATTCTATACATTTATTTGTACTATAAGATATTAATTACACATAATTACACATACTATGGGATGTTCCCCATCTGCTATTGAATTAATTCTTTGTTTTCTTTCACTACATTCTTTTTATATATATATATACATAACATATATATATATCATGATTGTTTTATTATATATATATTTTTTTTTTTCCACCACACATTTAATTCATCTATTATTAATTTTTTACAATTTTTAACAATTTGATTATGTTTAATAACAATTTTTCTTCTTTATTATTTTTAGGTATAATCATTATTTTTTTTCCCTTTTAAATTTATTTTTGGTTGTTGGTCTTTTATTTATTATATTCGTATGCTTTACTATGTATTCACTATCACTTGTCACTTCTTGTCACCTTTATTTATTCACTAGTTTATTTGATTACTCACCTGGTGGTTTGCTGTATTGTTGGTGTTAGGTTTTCTGCGCTTGCGACTACTGTTCGCTATCAATAAAGTTACAATTTTTTTCGGCTGAGACCCTATCATGTGACTACACTTAGCGGTCACGTGATATGCTGTCAATGCAGCCGTGTTGGAGATTTCTGGCTACGCCCACCTGGTTTGTGTTTCCAGAGATCTCGTGCTGACAGGTCATGTGACCGCAGAATGCGGTCATGTGACATGTCACCATCACGGACGCACTGGAGACTTCCGGTTGCGCCTGCGCACTATAGGGATTCCTGCGTTCCACGCTGGAAAGCACGTCACGGAGATATGTGCTCACATGCACAATAGGAAGTGAGGTTAGTGGTAGCACCTGTGTGTTAACTACGGGCTATGCTACAATTGGAGTATATAGATGCCGATCATAATACTGAGGATCCCATTGGTTAGGGCAGGATATAAAGGTTACAGACTCTCTCAGGTTAGTCACGCCCCCTGAAGAAGCGGCATAACAGCGAAACGATCGTTGGGGTTCAGGTATAGGTATGGTTTGGCACCCTTTATTGCATATTTTTGGCAGGCATCACCCTTGTATCCTACCAGCTATTGTGGCATTTATTCCTTATATTTGCATATTTTGATGTATTTGTGTCCTACCATTGTCCTATATCTTTGTATGTCCACCAGTACCTATTTATTCTCTTTTTTTCAAATTTTAATATATTTTTTATCACTAAATTGTATTAATAAAGATTGATCTTGTATATTCTATTATCTTGCTGTTTATTCTGTGGTATGGTTCTCTTTTCGGTGTTATAAGACCACTAATACAGTGGTTTCCAATCTGTGCCCTTCAAGATGTTGCAAAACTACAACTCCCAGTATGCCAAAACTGTCCAGGCATGCTGGGAGTTGTAGTTCTGCAACATCTGAAGGGCCAGATGTTACAGAACTCCCAGCATGCCTGGACAGTAAGGGCATGCTGAGGATGTGTAGTTTTGCAACATCTGGAAGGGCACAGTGGTCTCCAAACTGTGGACCTCCAGATGTTACAAAACTGCAACTCCCAGCATGCCCAGATGCCAAGGGCTGTCTGGGCATGCTGGAAGTTGTAGTATATAGGGTCCCAATACAGCAATGCATGTCGCTTTACGGCGACGTGCATTGCTGTTAAGGGCCCGACCGCGGCTGAAGATCTACTCACCTGTCGCCGCCGCCGCCATCTTCCTCGCCGGGATCCGGGTTTTCAGGGACGAGGTAAGTACCGGGGCCCGGCCCCAGCACTCCCCGTCCCCCGCCGCGTCCTCCGGTCTTCCTCCCGTCCTCTCCGGACTTCCAGGGGCCGGGCAGGATGGGAGGAAGTAACCGCCCCCCCCCCCCCCCCCGTGCGATTGGTCGGTTAACTAACCGAAGAATCGCAGGGGATCGGAGGAGGTGGCAGGCTTGCCACCTCGCTCCCATGCTTTAGCATGGTCCTGGCTGTCTGTGACAGCCGAGATCATGCAAAATTACCGGGCGGTCGGGTCCCAGAGACCCGATCAGCCCGGTATCGCCGCAGATCGCAAGGGCGATTTCCCTTGCGATTTGTGGCGATCGCCGACATGGGGGGCCTACATGGCCCCCCTCGGCTTTGCCCTGGATCCCTGCTGAAGGATTTCAGCAGGGATCCGCTTCCGATCTCCGCCGGGTGAGCGGCGGAGACCAGGAAAAGACATGACGCATGCGTACGTCATGGGTCCTTAAGACCCAGGGTGTGATGACGTATGCATACGTCATGGGTCCTGAAGAGGTTAAATTCTCGGCGCTCTGTAGTAGTAGAGACATGCGGTGTGTACAAAGGGCAGTGACTTAACCCCTTAAGGACCAGGCCATTTTACACCTTAGGACCAGAGCGTTTTTTGCACATCTGACCACTGTCACTTTAAACATTAATAACTCTGGAATGCTTTTAGTTATCATTCTGATTCCGAGATAGTTTTTTCGTGACATATTCTACTTTAACATAGTGGTAAAATTTTGTGGTAACTTGCATCCTTTCTTGGTGAAAAATCCCAAAATTTGATGAAAAATTTGAAAATTTTGCATTTTTCTAACTTTGAAGCTCTCTGCTTGTAAGGAAAATGGATATTCAAAATATTTTTTTATTTTATTCACATTTCCAATTGACGTGTTTTTACTTTTGGAAGACACCAGAGGGCTTCAAAGTTCAGCAGCAATTTTCCAATCTTTCACAAAATTTTGAACCTTGCTTCAGGTTTGAAGTGGATTTGAAGGGTCTTCCCATTAGAAATACCCCACAAATGACCCCATTATAAAAACTACACCCCCCAAAGTATTCAAAATGACAATCAGTAAGTGTTTTAACCCTTTAGGTGTTTCACAGGAATAGCAGCAAAGTGAAGGAGAAAATTCACAATCTTTATTTTTTACACTCGCATGTTCTTGTAAACCCAATTTTTGAATTTTTACAAGGGGTAAAAGGAGAAAATGTATACTTATATGTGTAGCCCAATTTCTCTCGAGTAAGCACATACCTCATATGTCTATGTAAAGTGTACGGCGGGCGCAGTAGAGGGCTCAGAAGGGAAGGAGCGACAAGGGGATTTTGGAGAGTACGTTTTTCAGAAATGGTTTTTGGGGGGCATGTTGCATTTAGGAAGCCCCTATGGTGCCAGAACAGCAAAAATAACCCACATGGCATACCATTTTGGAAACTAGACCCCTTTGGGAACGTAACAAGGAATAAAGTGAGCCTTAATACCCCACAGGTGTTTCACAACTTTTGCATATGTAAAAAAAAAAAAAATTTTTTCACTAAAATGTGTGTTTCCCCCCAAATTTCACATTTTTGCAAGGGTTAATAGCAGAAAATACCCCCCAAAATTTGTAACCCCATCTCTTCTGAGTATGGAGGTACCCCATAAGTTGGCATGAAGTGCATTACGGGCGAACTACAATGCTCCGAAGAGGAGTGATATTTGACTTTTTGAGAGCAAATTTTGCTCGGGGGGCATGTCGCATTTAGGAAGCCCCTATGGTGCCAGAACAGCAAAGAAAAACCACATGGCACACCATTTTGGAAACTAGACCCCTTGAGGAACGTAACAAGGAATAAAGTGAGCCTTAATACCCCACACGGGTTTCACGACTTTTGCATATGTAAAAAAATATATATTTTTTTTTCACTAAAATGTGTGTTTCCCCCCAAATTTCACATTTTTGCAAGGGTTAATAGCAGAAAATACCCCCAAAATTTGTAACCCCATCTCTTCTGAGTATGGAGGTACCCCATAAGTGGACCTGAAGTGCACTACGTGCGAACTACAATGCTCAGAAGAGGAGGCGCACCATTGAGCTTTTGGAAAGAGAATTAGTTTGGAATGGTAGTCAGGGGCCATGTGCATTTACAAAGCCCCCGTGGTGCCAGAACAGTGAACCCCCCCCCCCACATGTGACCCCATTTTGTAAACTACACCCCTCACAGAATTTAATAAGTGGTGCAGTGAGCATTTACACCCCACTGGCGTTTGACAGATCTTTGGGACAGTGGGCTGTGCAAATGGAAAATTACATTTTTCATTTTCACGGATCACTGTTCCAAAAATCTGTCAGACACCTGTGGGGCGTAAATGCTCACTGTGCCCCTTATTACATTACATGAGGGGTGTAGTTTCCAAAATCGGGTCACATATGGGGGGGGTCCATTGTTCTGGTACCATGGGGGCTTTGTAAACACAAGTGGCCTTCAATTCCGGACAAATTTTCTCTTCAAAATCCCAATGGCGCTCCTTCTCTTCTGAGCATTGTAGTGCACCCATAGAGCACTTTACATCCACATATGGGGTATGCTCTTACTCAAAAGAAATTGGGTTACAAATTTTGGGGGGCTTTTTTTTATTTTCCCTTGTGAAAATGAAAAATTTAGGGTGACACCAGCATTTTAGTGAAAAATTTTTTTTTTCACTTTCCCATCCAAATTTAATAAAAATTTGTCAAACACCTGTGGGGTGTTATGGCTCACTATACCCCTCCTTAAGTTCCGTGAGGGGTGTCGTTTCCAAAATGGGGTCACATGTCTGTATTTATTGTTTTGCGCTTATGTCAGAACCACTGTAAAATCAGCCACCCCTGTGCAAATCACCAATTTAGGCCTCAAATGTACATGGTGTGCTCTCACTCCTGAGCCTTGTTGTGCGTCCGCAGAGCATTTTACGCCCACATATGGGGTATCTCCGTACTCAGGAGAAATTGCGTTACAAATTTTGGGTGTCTTTTTTTTCCTTTTACCTCCCGTGAAAATAAAAAGTAAAGGACAACACCAGCATGTTAGTGTAAAAAAAATTTTTTTTTTACACTAACAGGCTGGTGTAGACCCCAACTTTTCTTTTTCATAAGGGGTAAAAGGAAAAAAAGCCCCCAAAATTAGTAACGCAATTTCTCCCGAGTTCGTAGATACCCCATATGTGGCACTAAACTGTTTCCTTGAAATACGACAGGGCTCCGAAGTGAGAGAGCGCCATGCGCATTTGAGGACTAAATTAGGGATTGCACAGGGGTGGACAAAGGGGTATTCTACGCCAGTGATTCCCAAACAGGGTGCCTCCAGCTGTTGCTAAACTCCCAGCATGCCTGGACAGTCAGTGGCTGTCCGTAAATGCTGGGAGTTGTTGTTTTGCAACAGCTGGAGGCTCTGTTTTGGAAACACTGCCGTACAATACGTTTTTTATTTTTTATTAGGGGGACAGTGTAAGGGGGTGTATATGTTGTGTTTTACTCTTTATTAGGTGTTAGTGTAGTGTTTTTAGGGTACATTCACACTGGCGGGTTTACAGTGAATTTACCGCTAGGAGTTTGCGCTGCGGTGAAAAATTTGCCACAGCCCAAACTTGAAGCAGAAAACTTACTGTAAACCCGCCAGTGTGAATGTACCCTGTACGTTCACATGGGGGGCAAACCTACAGCTGTTTCAAAACTACAACTCCCAGCATGTACTGACAGACCGTGCATGCTGGGAGTTGTACTTTTGCAACAGCTGGAGGCACACTGGTTGGAAAACCTTCAGTTAGGTTCTGTTACCTAACTCAGTATTTTCCAACCAGTGTGCCTCCAGCTGTTGCAAAACTTCAACTCCCAGCATGTACTGATCGCCGAAAGGCATGCTGGGAGATGTAGTTATGCAACAGCTGGAGGGATCGCAACTACAACTCCCAGCATGCAGAGACAGCTGTTTGCTGTTTAGGCTTGCTGGGAGTTGCAGTTTTGCAACATCTGTAGAGCTATAGTTTAGATCCCCCTTCTATTCCGGGTCACCGGGTCACCATAGACCCGCATGACCCGGAATCGGCGCAAATCGCAAGTGTGAATTCACTTGCGATTTGCGCCGATCGCCGATATGGGGGGTCTAATGACCCCCCTGGGCATTTGCGCGGGGTGCCTGCTGATAGATATCAGCAGTCACCCCGGCGCGATCCCCGCCCGGCGCGCGGCGGGGACCCAAATTCCCACGGCCGTACAGGTACGCCCTTGGTTCTTAAGTACCAGGGAGCAAAGGCGTACCTGTACGCCCTTGGTCCTTAAGGGGTTAATGAACCCGAGCTTATGACCGGCGCTTAGTTGTGATTCTTCTTTCCTGGCAAATTATTGCAATCCCTGATTCCTATCGCGAAGGGGGTTCAGCGGGTTACCCGCACCTGTCGGTGAAAGATAGACACACGCTGGTCCGTTCAGTGTAGCGCGCGTGCAGCCCCGGACATCTAAGGGCATCACAGACCTGTTATTGCTCGATCTCGCGAGTGATCGTGCAATGTAAGGGGTTATTAAAGCCTCTTGGGTACTGCTGATGCCTGCTCCTGACTGCTCCTGTGTCTTGACTCCATGATGCTTCTGGGCTTGGGCCTTTAATTTTAGGATTAGGGAAATACATACATGCATGCTTAATTTTAATTTCAACATTTATGGTGCTATGTATGGGGTTATTAAACACTCTTGGGTAGTGTTTTTTTCAAATTTTCTTATAATTATCACAGTAATAAACTTGAATTTTCCACAATAATAACCATTACACCATAGAACGATTGTTGCGTGTGATTTTTAAAGTAAAATTTAAAAAAAAAAATATGCAGAGGGATGAACTCTGCTTCTTTATTTCATAAAAAATTCTTTTATAGAAGAATGTCTTTTGGTGGTCCACCGTCCTGCATTATAGAGTCTTCTGGACTCTTGGATATGCGCTTGTTCTTAAACAAAGGTACAAAAACCAAAAATGGCAGAGCTATGGTCAGAGCTATGAAGACGTTGCGCCTACATCTTAGGCCACATGAGCCCTGTGGGTGCTTGTGAGATTAGGTCCTTTGTACCCACACGGCAGGGTCCGGGACACAAATTTTGATTTAAATTTCCAATAAAATAATCACACATTTCAATGGTCTCCTCATGCTGCAGCCAACTCCAGGCTGCGTCATTCTGGTAATATATAGAGAGCACTCGCTGTCCAAAATTTTTGTTAAAATTTTTCGTCAAAAATGTTTGTCTTTTTTATTAGGGATTGTGAAGCTTTGGTGCGTACTCATGCATCAGCCAACTCCAGGCTGTGTCATTCAGGCAATATATGGTTTACTGATGGCGCTGCTTGGCCTGGGTCTGGGAATTTCAAATTTTCTCATAAGTAGCACCCGCTATCCATAAGTCTTCTTCATAAATTTCTACAATTGTGTTTTTTTGGAGGGATTGTAAAGCCCTAGTGTGTACTCATGCATCAGCCGACTCCAGGGTGTGTCTTTCATGCAAAATATAGGTAGCACCCGCTGTCCTAAATATTCTTAAAATTATTTAAAAAATGATTGTTTTTTTCTTTGGGATTCTGAAGCCCTGGTGTGTACTCAATGCTGCTTCCTGCTACACTCTGTCAGTCCGTTGTTCCTGCGACAGTGTGCTACACCGCCTCCACATCCTCCACTGTGTCTTAAGTCCATAGGCGTGTGCAGCCTATTGCATTAGGGTGTGCACCCTAAAGCACAAACTCACGCCGTGCGCGTGCGTATATATATATATATATATATATGTATATATGGCAACAGAAGAATGCAGCAGCACACTGCCAGCACAAAGATATAGGTGCAACATGAATATGCAGTTAAAACATGGAGAGCTATACAGCTATGGTGTAATAGATGCAAATGTGAAACTATGAAATAGTGAGGCACTTAGCTCGCAAATTTGTCTCCGCCGGCGGTCAAATAGCTTGGACCGTCCCACCGCGATAAGGTGGCCTCCTTGGGACGGACCCTACACTGTGAATATGCCTTTGTGTGAACAGTTCAGTAAGCATGGCAGGGTCTGGAACAGTTCAGTAAGCATGGCAGGGTCTTGGATGTTCCAGACCCTGCCATGCTTACTGAACTGTTCACACAGAGGCATATTCACAATGTAGGGTCCGTCCCAAGGAGGCCACCTTATCGCGGTGGGACGGTCCAAGCTATTTGACCGCCGGCGGAGACAAATTTGCGAGCTAAGTGCCTCACTATTTCATAGTTTCACATTTGTATCTATTACACCATAGCTGTATAGCTCTCCATGTTTTATCTGCATATTCATGTTGCACCTATATCTTTGTGCTGGCAGTGTGCTGCTGCATTCTTCTGTTGCTGTATATCTAGCCTAGTAGCGTGCACCTGCAGGCCAGGTCCATATAATAGTTTGGTATCAACTAAAGTGCTGGCTGACTTATTCTTTGTATATATATATATATATATATATATATATATATACGCACACATACACACAGTTAGTATAGTTCCCCCACATTAGGTGCAGTATAGTTCCCCCACATTAGGTGCAGTATAGTTCCCCCACATTAGGTGCAGTATAAGTCCCCCCCACATTAAGTGCAGTATAGTTCCCCCACATTAGGTGCAGTATAGTTCCCCCACATTAGGTGCAATATACTCCCCCACATTAGGTGCAGTACAGTTCCCCCACATTAGGTTGGCAGTATAGTTCCCACATTAGGTGCAGTATAGTTCCCCCACATTAGGTGCAGTATAGTTTCTCCACATTAGGTGCAGTATAGTTCCCCACATTAGGTGCAGTATAGTTCCCACATTAGGTGCAGTATAGTTCCCCCACATTAGGTGTAGTACAGTTCCCCCACATTAGGTTGGCAGTATAGTTCCCACATTAGGTGCAGTATAGTTCCCCCACATTAGGTGCAGTATAGTTTCTCCACATTAGGTGCAGTATAGTTCCCCACATTAGGTGCAGTATAGTTCCCACATTAGGTGCAGTATAGTTCCCCCACATTAGGTGCACTATAATTCCCCACATTAGCTGTAGTACAGTTCCCTACAAAAGCAAAATAGACATGGAGGCCACCAGCATCTGGGGGTGCTACCTTCCTACTGGCAGGAAGAGGGGGTTAATTTGAGGGTACTACCTTCTTACTGGGGGGGGGGTTAATCTGGGGGTACTACCATCCTACTGGGGGGAGGGGGTTAATCTGGGGGTACTACCTGCCTACTCGGGGCCCCAGATTAACCCCCTCCCCCCCCGGTGGGCCAGTAGTACCCAAGATTAACCCCCTCCCCCCAGCAGGCAGGTAGTTCCCCCAGATTAACCCTCTCCCCTCAGCAGGCAGTATCCCCCAGATTAACCCCCTCCCTCCAGCAGGCAGGTAGTACCCCCAGATTAAAACCCACCCCCCAGTAGGATGGTAGTACCCCCAAGTTTAACCCCCTCTCCCCCCCCTGTAGGAATGCAGTACCCCCCAGATTAACCCTATCCCCCCACCCTGTTAGAATGTAGTACCCCCCTGATTAACCCCCTCCCCCCCCTGTAGGAAGACAGTACGTTGCCCCAGATTAACCCCCTCCCCCCAGACCCAGTAGGCAGGTAGAAATAACATTCACTCACTCAGCGCGGTAATCCTGCGAGCCGCGTACCGTCACGTGACACGTCACGTCACGCTCTGGGGCCGGCGTCCTTGAATACAGCATGACGTCCTGATGGTCATGTGACGGCAGTGACGCGCGGAAATACAAATCCCAGACCAACTGAAGGTGAGCCAGAGCGGAGCGGGGCGGGGCACAAAAAGGAGCAGGAGGCAGCGCTGTGCGGCGCGCCTGACGGACAGGCGCACCGCACAGTGTGAGGGGGGGGGGGAAAATGGGGGGGTCTGGGCTGGTGAAGGACGGTCGGGCACAGATGGGGGGTGCTGCGGAGCATCTTGGTGTCACCCCATTAGGTTGGTGTCACCCGGTGCGGGCCGCACCCACCGCACCCAGGTCGCAACGCCACTGGATTATGGTGTGCCTGGGCACACCCGGCACACCCCGTGCGCACGCCTATGCTTAAGCCTCCACTGCCCGGACAAGTCTCAGTGGCCCTTCAGCATACCATGTGTGCAGGTCACGGCGGTGTCACGCTGTTCTTCACATGGTTTGCCTTGGCAAGAAGTCTTGGAAACAATGGCCGGTCAGGGCAATGGAGACGTTTCACCTAAATCTCACGGCCACATGAGCCCTGTGGGGGCTTGTTGGATTTGGTCCTTCGTACCCACACGCTGGGGTCCAGGACACGCAAAGGTTGTTTTAAAATTCAATGATGGCGCTGCTGGGCCTGGGTCTGGTAATTTCAAATTTTCTCATAGGTAGCACCCGCTATCCAAAATCTTTTTAAAAAATGTCTAAAATTGTGTTTTTTTTGGGGTGGGATTGTGAAGCCTTGGTGTGTACTCGTGCATCAGCCAACTCCAGGCTGTGTCATTCAGGCAATATATGGGTTACTGATGGCGCTGCTGGGCCTGGGTCTGGTAATTTCAAATTTTCTCATAGGTAGCACCCGCTATCCAAAATCTTTTTTAAAAATTTCTAAAATTCTGGTGTTTTTTTCTTAGGGATTGTGAAGCCCTGGTGTGAACTCGTGCATCAGCCAACTCCAGGCTGTGTCATTCAGGCAATATATGGGTTACTGATGCAGCTGTGGGGCCTGGGTCTGGTAATTTCAAATTTTCTCATAGGTAGCACCCGCTTTCCAAAATCTTTTCCAAAGATTTCTAAAATTGTGTTTTTTTTGGGGGGGGGGATTGTGAAGCCCTGGTGTGTACTCGTGCATCAGCCAACTACAGGTTGTGTCATTCAGGCAATATATGGGTTACTGATGCCGCTGTTGGGCCTGGGTCTGGTAATTTCAAATTTTCTCATAGGTAGCACCCGCTATCCAAAATCTTTTTTAAAAATTTCTAAAATTCTGGTGTTTTTTTCTTAGGGATTGTGAAGCCCTGGTGTGAACTCGTGCATCAGCCAACTCCAGGCTGTGTCATTCAGTCAATATATGGGTTACTGATGCAGCTGTGGGGCCTGGGTCTGGTAATTTCAAATTTTCTCATAGGTAGCACCCGCTTTCCAAAATCTTTTCCAAAGATTTCTAAAATTGTGTTTTTTTTGGGGGGGGATTGTGAAGCCCTGGTGTGTACTCGTGCATCAGCCAACTACAGGTTGTGTCATTCAGGCAATATATGGGTTACTGATGCCGCTGTTGGGCCTGGGTCTGATAATTTCAAATTTTCTCATAGGTAGCACCCACTATCCAAAATCTTCGGTTTAAATTTCTTAATTCATCTTTTAATCTTAGGGATTGTGAAGGCCTAGTGCCTACTCATGCTGCAGGGAACTCTAGGCTGTGCCATTCATCCACTATATGGTCTCCTCATGCTGACAACACCTCCATGCTGTGTCATTCAGCCACTATATGGTGTCCTCATGCTGCCAACACCTCCATTCTGTGCCATTCAGCCACTATATGGTCTCCTCATGCATCAGCCTCGTCCAAGCTGTGTCATTCAGCCACTATATGATCTCCTCATGCTGCCAACACCTCCACGCTGTGTCATTCAGCCACTAAATGGTCTCCTCATGCTGCCAACACCTCCACGCTGTGTCATTCAGTCACTATATGGTCTCCTGACACTGATGCCACCACCAGGCTCTGTCATTGTGCTGCTGTGCGGCAGTGATTCTAAGAGCGATGCCGGTAATCTGCATGTTATTCTGAATAACAGTATTATTTCACTACCCCAGCACACTCATTATGCGTTTTAGAACACAGCAAAGTGTTCTATACCCCTATAGAGGCTATATGTAGGCTAGAAATAGCCTTTTTTAATATAGATTTGCGGCAAAAAAAATTGGATCGAAACAAACTTTTTCGGAAAATTCGGCGAATCGGCCGAATTGAATTTTTGAAAAGTTCGCTCATGTCTACTTGTAACTGTAGCCATCGGACATCAGGCGGTGGTGAGGTAGTGTTAGCTGTAGCCACCAGACGGCAGGCACTGGTCTACTAGGTATACTTCTATCCAGGATTTGTGATGCCTCTACATTTGCTGACATAGAGGCCTTATTCCTAAATTTAGACCCTGCCTGTTCCCTACTTTCTCTCTATATACGCAGTGTGCCTGCTTTCCTGCATCTGGTATCATAGTAAGGAATTTCCACACATCAGGATACTGTACGTAGCTTGGTATACCAACTTGGTATACCAACTAATACCAATCACCTGACTGTGCCCCTGTACATCACCACCCGACTGTGCCCCTGTATATCATGACTCGACTGTGGCCCTGTACATCACCACCTGACTGTGCCCCTGTACATCACCCCCCGACTGTGTTCCTGTACATCACCACCCGACTGTGCCCCTGTATATCATGACCCGACTGTGCCCCTATACATCACCACCTGACTGTGCCCCTTTACATCACCATCAAACTGTGCCCCTGTACATCACCAACAGACTGTGCCCCTGTACATCACCACCCAACTGTGTCCCTGCACATCACCACCTGGCTCTGCTCCTGTACATCACCATCCAACTGTGCCCCTGCAAATTACCACCAGACTGTACCCCTGTACATCACCACCCGACTGTATCCCTGTACATCACCACCAGACTGTGCCCATGTACATCACCACCTGACTGTGCCCCTGTACATCACCACACGACTGTGCCCCTGTGCATCACCACCTGACTGTGCCCCTTTACATCACCACCTGACTCCTGTACATTACCACATGACTGTGCCCCTGTACATCACCACCTGACTGTGCCCCTGTACATCACCTCCTGACTGTGACCCTGTACATCCCCACACGACTGTGCCCCTTTACATCACCACCTGACTGTGCCCCTTTACATCACCACACAACTGTGCCCCTTTACATCACCACCCGACTGTGCTCCTGTACATCACCACCTGACTGTGCCCCTGTACATCACAACCCGACTGTACCCCTGTACATCACCACCTGACTGTGCCCCTGTACATCACCACCTGACTGTGCCCCTGTACATCACCAACTGACTGTGCCCCTGTACATCATCACCCGACTGTGCCCCTGTACATCACCACCCGACTGTGCCCCTGTACATCACCACCTGACTGTGCCCCTGTACATCACCGCCCGACTGTGCCCCTGTACATCACTACCCGACTGTGCCCCTGTACATCACCACCCGACTGTGCCCCTGTACATCACCAACTGACTGTGCCCCTGTACATCATCACCCTACTGTGCCCCTGTACATCACCACCTGACTGTGCCCCTGTACATCACCACCTGACTGTGCCCCTGTACATCACCACCTGACTGTGCCTCTGTACATCACCACCCGACTTTGCCCCTGTACATCACCACCTGACTGTGCCCCTGTACATCACCACCAGACTGTGCCCCTGTACATCACCACCTGATTTTGCCCCTGTCCTAGAACGTTTTCTCAAGTTCTTAGCTCCAGCACCAGTGTCACTGTCACCTGCTTCTGAGCTGCTCAGACCAATAGGCCTGCAGACATCCTCCTCTCTAAACTCCTCTTCATCATCTCCACCACTCCTCTCAGTAAGAACTTCTGATGTGTGATCGTGGCCTCCTTGTTCCCCCTCAGCACATCCACCATGATGCCTAAAAGTAATCCCACCATGCCTACCACCAGTCCCACTAGTGCTATGCTCAGCCCCTGAATCCCCCTCCACCACCTCAGGAACACACTCCAAAGGCTATCTGTGACACAACTCTTCCTCGTTGCTCGTGCTATCCAGCTGCGTAGCAGTAGAGGGAGAAGCAAAGACAGAGATGAGGAAACAGAGCATCAAGGTGGAACAATTCTTTTACCAGTCCCATTTTTGGGAATTATTAAAGATTTTGTTTTATAAACCCAATAATATTCAAGAACAATCTCTTCACAGAGCAAATGAGTGTCACTTGCAGGCGATTTTTACTCCACTGCTATCACACAACTAGGAAGATATAATATGTGTTTGAAGAAACCAATAATATTCACAAAGTGTGGAGAATTTTAAGCCATTTACTCATCCACTAATAACTCTGGGAAGAGTATTATGCAAAGCAGCTGATTGATATGGCCAAATGATTTAAAATTCTCCACACTTCATGTTCTCTACAAGAAGAACACACACCCCCTCACAATGCCAAGCTAGATCAACCCTACTCTGTACTGATGAGGGGCAAAATCCCTGAAATAGGCTGTCTGCAGATTGGGTTAAATCTTTATTTTTGGAAAGGTCTAGCTTCGCAAAATCCCGGTCAGATAGTCAAACTCTGTAGTAAGTAAAAAGTCTGATTCTAAGAGAAATTCAATAGGACCGGTGGCATGTTAATGATCTGCTTTGCATATTCCTTTTCCCAGAGTGCTTAATGGAAGGCTAAATGATTAAAAATTCTCTACACTTTGTTCTCTCTGTAAGGAGAAAACACCGCCATTATTTAACAACTAGGGAGATATAATACGTGTTTCATTGAACCAGGAAAATAAACGTACAATGTATTTATCAGTCTGACGCATTTGAATTGCACCCGGTATTTAGCCCGCTGCTATGTTACAACCTGTAGGTATACCGTTTTCGTGATTAATCCCTGTAGATGTGAGTAAAGGTGCAATGATGCGTTTATGGCGCTCTCCATGTATTGCTGTCATACAGGTCTGCCACAGCTTTGCTCAGTTCAGTGCTTGTTCTGTTGTTTCTTTTGTATGAGCCGTTAAAAATGATTGATGGGCTTTGTGGTACACAATGAGGCTTGTGTAGGAATGGACAGGACATCCTCTTCTGATCAGCCCACACACAGAGGCTGGGAATTATCAATTCTTTGCTGTGGGTCCTTGTATAGTTTTTATCTGGCTTAGGGATTGTGGCTCCTGTTCACACACACTGTCCTAACTCTCCCGCTGTCTGCTGCTCAGACTAACTTGTTAGCTTTCACCTGTGTAAAACTCCCCCCCCCCCTTGCTGCCTCTTATTGGCCTTTGGGCTGACTGACACCTAAACCACTAAATAATTTGGTAACCTGGGTTATCATGTGATATCCTTATGTTGATAGAAGATACGGCACTCTCTGTCTAAGCGTGGGTGCACTGTTAGGGTCCCAACCCATGTAGATTCAAAGAAATAATAACATAGCACTCCACTTTGCGGTGAAAATAGTGGTAAATTTATTTTTGCAATCCAAAAATATATGTGACGTTTCGGTCAAACATGACCTTCCTCAGACCTATATGAAATAGTATAACAACAGTATATATAATATACATAAATAGAATCGTCCATCTGAATAGTTGGTTTAACAACAAAAGTTATTCACAGAGATCAGAACAGAACAAAATTGGGCTAATGCTACTCAGGGATGGGTGAAAGATATTGAGGCAAATCGTTTGCATACACATCATATTGCAACAAAGCGAATTCTTAGTAATCTATAGTAGCGGGTCTACAGAAATTTGCACCCACGCTTAGACAGAGAGTGCCGTATCTTCTATCAACATATGCGATACCCTACACGGGCACCTCTGAATTATGTCCAGTAATACATTCCATTACAACGCTGAAGACACACAGAGTATCATCGCCAGAACAAACTTCTCCAGCGAATTCCTACAAATACCAGCACACGATTTCAGATCCAGGGAATTTGAACGTGAGTCCAAGCACCTTGTGAATCTTGAATTACATTGCGCAACTCTAACAGAGTATCTCAAAGTACAATGGATTCCACGAGGATTAAGAGTCCGACTAAGGCCGACAGTATTCAGCGAGAAAAAAGAATTCTGTGAACTCTTTGAACAGATCCTTAATAAGTGTTCCAGTGACTTGATGACCCTGACGGTCGATTTCTTACAGAAAGAGATCACCTTGATCCAAGAGAAAATAGCCACCATAGAAACGCAGCTAAACTCCAGTTTGAGTCCAGAGGACCTCAGTAAACTCAAAGAAAAGGTTTCCACCACCCTTGAATCACATAAGAAAGAGTCTGAACGGAAGAAGCGAGACAAATTTGTCCGTGATACTGAAGACTACCTCCAGAATCGAGTGTATCGATGGCAAGAATTCTTTCCTCCCCCAAGGGGATACCATTCACGGCGAGGAATCTCCCAGGACACTTTTTCCTCCAGTTCCGAAGGCAACAACTTCTCACAGTCCCGGGGCCGTTTTTTAGCCAGACGTCGCCCAAGAAGACGAGGAGGGGAGGCCGCCGGCACAGATACCGCAGTGACCAGATCCCAGGTATGCCGACATTCATTGACCAGACACCATTGGTAGTGAACATCTCCTCCAAATCCTTGGATCCATCACAGATCCAAGTGCTACAAAAAGGTTTATCTTTTTGCCCCGCATACCAATTCAACTCTTTTCAACTGGACTTAGATCTCCAGTGTTTCTTTAGAAACATTAGACTTAAGGCACATTTTAGTAATATACCAATTAATACCGGTCCTACCTCCACACCCGCTCCAGTCAGCATTAGCACACTAGGGATAAGAACCCCCAGCAGATTCCAACCTCCTAGGGGTTCCCCTACTCTCGAAACCTTCATAGATTTGGTCAAAAAAGATGTTGTCAAAGTTAGGAGTGACATTGAGAGAGGCTTGCTCCACTACCATCAGAATTTCAGCCCTGATGAATTAGCCGCTTTACATAGTTTACAATCAGATGACAGTATTATCATCAAACCGGCAGATAAAGGGGGTGCCATAGTCATACAGAACAAGAGTGATTACTTGACAGAAATACATTCACAATTAGCGGACCATCAAGTATACAGACGTTTAGACTCTGACCCCCTTATTTCTATCACCTCCAAAATCCGGACTACTGTTGACCGTTATCTTCAGAGTGGTGTCATTGACGATAAAACACATACCTTTTTGTTAAAACAATTCCCCATCACCCCTGTACTATATACCCTCCCTAAGATTCACAAAAACCTTCATAAACCACCGGGAAGACCCATAGTAGCTTCCACAGACTCCATATTATCACCCCTTTCCATTCTCCTTGAAAAAATGCTAACTCCATTGATCTCTCCCACACCTTCATTTCTACTTGACACCTCTTCCTTTCTACAACTCATTCACGAAACCCATCATGTTACTCCAGGTACAATTCTAGTTACCTTTGACGTCAACAGTCTATATACCTCAATACAACATTCCAAGGGATTACACGCAGTTAAGAACCTTCTAATTACATCCAACTTTGACACATCCACCATTGACCTCTGCATTGATCTGTTGGAATTGGTGTTACACAACAATTACTTTCTCTTTCAGGACACGTTTTTTCTTCAGGTACAGGGTACCGCGATGGGATCCAATGTGGCGCCTCCATATGCAAATGCCTATATGTCTGACTTCGAATCTCGTTTCATCTATACGAATCCTCTGTTCCTATCACACGCGAAAGTGTGGAAACGCTATATTGATGACATATTTTGCATATGGAGCGGCACATTGGATTCTCTCTTACAATTCCACAATGACCTTAACAGTATCTGGCCAGAGTTACAGTTCACCATACACCATAGTACCAAATCAGTCAACTTCCTCGATACAACTGTACAGGTCCACAGCGATGGTCATTTATCAACAGACTTATACACCAAACCGACAGACAGGAACAACCTTTTGTTACACTCCAGTTATCACCCCAGAGCTACCATTAATTCACTACCCATCTCTCAGTTCCATCGTATCAACCGCATCGTCAGCGACCCTATAATCAAAGAGAGACGATTGGATGACATGTCAGCCAAATTCCGAGAACGCGGTTACCCCAACCATGTCCTTACCAAAGCCCGGACACCTAGGCCCCCCAGAAGTTCCAGATCCAACACCACCAATACTAGGGTCCCATTTGTCCACACTTTTCACCCATTCTCTTACAGGATCCACGGCATTATTAGAAAGCACTGGCCACTACTGCAACAAGCTTATCCCACAGTGGATGAATTTCAGAATCCATTTCTCCCTTGCTTTAGACGTCCGGTTAACCTTAGGGATAAGCTTGTGAGGGCTGACATTGGTACCACCCGTACCAATTACAGGCAGACAACCCTAAAGACCCAGAGAAAAGGGACATTTCCATGCCTACACTGCATTCACTGCAACAGTGTTATCAGGGGCGAATTTATACACCACCCCCTGTCAGGCCAATCCCTCCCCATCAAGGGTTACTACACCTGTGATTCCAATTTTGTTGTGTATTTACTTAAATGCCCCTGTGGATTAGTATATGTAGGAGAAACCACACAGCGTGTAAAAGACAGAATAGCTCAACACAATAGCACAATCAGGCGTCAGAACCTATTACTTCCGGTTCCATACCACTTCCACACACACAATCATTCCCCATCACAATTACGGTTCCAGATTCTGGAACATGTCCCAAGGAGTAGACGTGGAGGCGACCGCATCAAACAACTCAAGACACGTGAAGCTTATTGGATCCACAAACTACAGTCCTTGGAACCCAGAGGACTCAATAGATAATACGATATTACCCAATTATGATTGTTTTGCTATGATCACTTCACCATGTAACATGTTTTTCTCTCTATCTCCATAGGCCCGCTAAGGATGATGGATCCGGATCAATGCTGCGGTGGTTCTCATACACGGTGCACTGTATCCTTTTTTAACATTGAGTTTTCTTATTTTTTTGTGCTCTCTACATTCATTTCTCTATCATTCACATTACTCCTAGTTTCTCCGTACTCTGTTCATATTCGTTGCTTTGATCTGCCCCTTTCACTTGATTTCTCAGATACTTTATCAATCTTTATCACGCTTATCTTCCATTTATTCTCTGCTCCTCGATTTTTATCTACTTCCTTTTTTTTCTTTCCCTTTCTCTTCCTACCAGCATCTTCGATTATCTCAGAATTGTACCTATGATCATATTACAGACATATTACCTTTCCACCCTTTCCGAACACTCACATTTTCTCCTCCTTGTCTCTGTTCTTTCATGCTTTTTTCCTTATTTTCTATCTATCTCAGCTACTTCATTTCATACTCCATCCCGTTTCTCTATATATTGATTAACCTGTGTAACATCCTTATCTTTCCCTTTTTCTTCCCTTCCTTCCATTATATCATCCCTCCATCACTATTCCATTTTCATTCATATTCTCTCTTTTTTCCCCCCTCCCCCCCCCCCCTTTTTTTCCTCTTTTTTCCACCTCTATTTTTCTCATCTCTCCAGTTTATTCCCTTTTTCTTGTTCCACACACTCTCACTGACACATTAGCCTATTTCCATCATCCCCCATTTATTACATATTCATTTTGACTTCATTGGCCACTCTCACAGGCTCTTTTTCCCCTTCTCCTGCAGCTGATACCCACACTTCCGCCTTTGAGCGCAGTGGAACGCATAGTTGCGTTCCAAATGCCGAACTTCCGGTCATGTGACCGCAAGTATCGTCCGGAGCACAGGGAGCGGCCGCCTTTTTTCTTTTAGGTATGTACCGAATCGGCCCTTCTCTCCCATATAGCCGCTCCCTTCCTGATCCACAGATTTCATCAGCCAACATGCTCCCAGCCACACGTGATTTGGCTAATCTGATTTGACCCTAGTTACATCACTTCCGGTACTACGAACCGGAAGTGCACTACAGCTCCTCCATTTAAAGCCCACATTTAATTTCCTACTTCATCCACATGCGACTTCTGTCGCCATTTCCACTTACCTGCCACACGGTCACAGGATACCGTCTTCTCCTTAACTCCACCTCTCCTCCGCAGCAATCCGGTGAGTCACCCAGCCATCCACAGTGGTCATGCAAACTTCATCACCTAGATGTAATGTTATGTTCTTCCCCCCTTTTTTTGTACTAGGATTAGCCATCCATCTTTGATTTACGTATATTATTGACGCAATATTGATGTTATGTTATGAATTTTGATCACTTTGATACCTGCAAATTTCTGTAGACCCGCTACTATAGATTACTAAGAATTCGCTTTGTTGCAATATGATGTGTATGCAAACGATTTGCCTCAATATCTTTCACCCATCCCTGAGTAGCATTAGCCCAATTTTGTTCTGTTCTGATCTCTGTGAATAACTTTTGTTGTTAAACCAACTATTCAGATGGACGATTCTATTTATGTATATTATATATACTGTTGTTATACTATTTCATATAGGTCTGAGGAAGGTCATGTTTGACCGAAACGTCACATATATTTTTGGATTGCAAAAATAAATTTACCACTATTTTCACAGCAAAGTGGAGTGCTCTGTTATTATTTCTTTGAATCTACATGTGATATCCTTGTCACCCTCACTTCCTATCACTGCTCTCTGCTTCTCCCGCTTCCTCTGGGCACCAAAATGCTGTGCTTTCTGTTGTGTTTTCACACAGTAACCAGTAAAAGTTCTAAAGTTCCTCAAGCAAAACAAAATCTGAAATTTGGCTCATTCAACACTAATTCTCAAAGACCAAAATGTTTTAGCATAATAATAGTGTAGAATAGTGCCGAACAATTAAAGCAGATAAAAACACTTAACTTTTGGACTTTGTTGGGGCCATTCTGGGACACGTCTTACATTATGGAAGAGAATAGAAGACCAAGAAGCTGAATTCAGAATTGCATCAGATATTAAGAACATTTGCAGGATGCCAGGGAATGTTATATAATAATAACTTTATATTACAATGCAGGATGTTACTTTGTTTAATGTTTGATGAATGTTGATTCCAGCAGAAGAAGCTCCATACGTAAATACAGGAGGAACATTAAACAAAGGTTCGTGCGCTCGTCTTCTGATGTTGCAGGATGAAGATGACAAATATTGTCTTCAGGTAAATAAGCCGAAGGCATAAATTAAACTATCAGAGAAAAGAGATATATTTATTACTATAGTACATAGACATAGGATCGGATTAAAATACAACGGAATAGAATTATAAATCTAATTAAGTGCAATAAAATGACCCCAATTGTGTATATAGAGGCTTATAAACACATATATATTGATAATCACTGCCTATTAATAACAACTGCTCAGAAGGCTTCATAGTAGGGTCCAATATGTATAACAATAGAATCAGTTGTCCTGTTTTCTGTATTGAGAAATAATTTATACTCTAAGGGGAGATGAAATCCTTCTTTACAAGTTGTTATAGCTGATAAAATTCTTAGGGCATAGAATGTTGGTATTATCCAAACGTTCTGGGTCCTTAGAAAGTAGAGTGATAGGTATCTGTATATGTCAGGTTGGTTAGGATAAGTGATAGCAGATTATACAGACTGTCCTCTCATTTGTCCATAATATTCACTTGTGTCCGGACATAATGCAGTAAATATATATACAAAAAACTTTAGGAGGAGTTACCAGGTCAGCAGTTTTACCATATTTTACCGTATGCAGTTTAAGTCTACTGTACAGTATAACCGTGTTATTCTGAGATGCACTGTACATACACATCCCATCTTGGGCTGTTCAGTCTAACACTGTCAGTGTGCACCATTTTATTCCAACTTACTCCCATGTGATAACTGAATTCTCCTCTCACTTTTCTCTATCCACGTGGCATTGTGGTGTAAATTATTAGGCAGTATGAGGTATCAGCGTGCTCACTTATTCTTCCTTTAGAATAGACGTGTTTTTGTGAGGTGTCTCCCTCTTTCATCAGACCTGATAAATGATGAAGAAGATGGTTATCAGCTAGTGGAAGCGCAGGTGATGCGCGAAACAGTGCTGTCCCAATACTCCGACCCTCTTCACCCTGCCCGCTGATGTTCTACTAATGCACCGTATCCAGAAATAAAGTGACCCCTGAATGGTGAGTGCTGGCTTCTGTATTTTCTCTTTGCTCCTATTGATCAAGAAGGAAGACTCCTCAGAAAGCCTGTAATTACTCACCGTAAATTGTGTTTCCTTGAGCCATGACAGCACCAACTAAGAGAGGGACTCCTCTAAGAGAGGGACTGGTGGATAAAAGGTAGGTCCCTCCTCCCCAGCCTCAGTGAATTTCCGAGACTAGAAGGGACTGTCATTTGGTTAGGAGACATAATATAAATAACAATATAAAGAACAGAAGATAGAAAGTAACAAGGGTGAACCCCATACCAGTGCAGAAAACACTAAAATAATTCTTCCGAAGCATAGGGTGGTAATGCCCTAGTGCTGTCATGGCTTGGGATACACAGTTACCGGTAAGTAATTACCGGCTTTCCTTTTCACCATGACAGCAACAACTGAAAGAAATAAGAGAGATAAGTACTTTCCGGCCAAAGGAAACAGCAGAGGAAGAATTACCCAGGTCCACCCAATAGTGTGGCCACCGTGCAAATCTGGTCTATAGAATCTCCTCTTCTCTCGGCCCAAGAGGAGGCCACTGATCTAGTGGAATGAGGTCTAAGACCTTAAGGAGGGGGAACCCCTGAAACTACATATGCTAGAGATATAGCCTGTTTAATCCACCTGACAATAGAGCTTTTACTATCTCTCTTTCCTTTATTCGGGCCAGAAAAGTTTATAAATAAGGACGAGGACTTCCTAAAGGACTAGAGAGAGGACTTCTCTCTAGATATTCTAGAATACATCTCCTTTCATCTAAGTTATTAAAAAGCTTTTCTTTGCTATTTGAAGGATTAAAACAGAAGGATGGCAGAACAAGGTTTTGTGAGACATGGAATTTAGACCCTACTTTGGGTAGGTAAGCAGGGTCAGGATAGTAGATCATCCTATACTCTAGGATTTTTGTATAGGCTCTACACTCGAAAGGGCCGACAGGTCCCCCACTCTCCTGGCAGATGTTATTGCCACTAGTAAAACAGATTTAAGCACTAGATTTTTGAGAGGGACAGAATCTAGGGGTTTAAAGGGATCAAATATAACGACATTTAACACTAAGGAAAGATCCCAAGAAGATGGCCTAGGAAAAATCCTAGATAGTAAGTTTTCTAACCGCCCTAAAAAACCTAATGACCCAGGGGTGATCTGCTATCTTTTTATCAAACAGAGCTCCTAAGGCCGAGACCTGAACTTTAAGGGTGGCCAACTTAAGACCCTTATCTAACCCCTTCTGCAAGAAAATAAGAATACTGGCCATGTCTGGGGGAAAAGGAATCTCCCTTTTGATCATATCCTGCATGGATGACAAGAAGGAGGATCTCTCTGTTGCCCTGATATTAGCTATACAGGCTTAGCAAATAGACTTCTCATAGTGATGAGGCATCTTCCCTTTACAAGAATTACACTCCTTATACTTAGATTTTTTAAGAGACTTTTTAGGCATATCATGTCCCTAAAAATGCAGAGAACCAGACTACAATTAGGAACCCCAAAACAGAAAGAATAAACTCACTCAGGTATCCGAGATTCCTGCAGGTACCGTGGACGGGGTCTTTGCTGAGACCTCAGCTGAGTCCAGCTTGGGGACCTCCTTGGAGCACATGATGGATCTTCTCCAGGAAAACTCTGCTCACACCGGGGGAAAGGCTGGCTGACTCCTACTTTTGGAGGACAATGCAAGACCAGAGGGCCACCTAAATACTATTAGGCCACCCTTTGCACTAATCCCGGCATCTGACGTCATCTCCAGGTTCCTCACTGCAATGCCAGGCTTTCTGGACTGTGCGCGATGTCACTTCCGGCCTCCTCACTGCAGGGACGGAGCAACGTGCGGGGAGGGCTGAAAATGAAGCTAACTCCGGACCATACCGGGCAACCGCTGGTGGCCAGTAAAGACGGCACCAGGGCTCCAGCCATCCAGGTCAGTAGCGCCAGACAAGAAGGACTTCCCCAGAATAGTGGAGCCTACTAAGGACACGGAACCCTGAGACTACAGGGTCTAGCTCCGCTCCGTCAGCCTGCAGAATCCAACTGGGACAGGGACTCCTGCCCCACCAGGCTTCCCAAGGACAGAAAACCACTCAGGCTGGGGAGGAGGGACCTACCTTTTATCCTCCAGATTTCTTGTCCTTAGGTGCGGAGTCCCTCTCTCAGCTTGTGCTGTCATTCCAAAGGGAAATGTGTGATTATATATATCTCTGTGTTTATAAGCCACTACAGTATGTACATGATTGAGGTCATTTTATTGGACTTGATTATATGTATATCATATTACATTTTAATCTTATCCTATGACCTTGTTCTATTACTAATGTATAAGTTTTATCTGATTTGATTCCTGGGTTTTTAAAGATGTACCTTATGACCATTTTTTTTTTTTTTTTTTGTGTCTGGAGTGATTTATTTTATTTAGGGATTGTTTGGTTTTGAGAAATCTGTACTTATTAACCCCTTAAGGGCCCATTTTCCTTTTTGCATTCTCGTTTTTTTCCTCCTCTCCTTTTAAAATTAATAAACCCTTTTACTTTTCCACCTACAGACCCATATGAAGCTTGTTTTTTCTGACATATTGTATTTTGTAATGACATCTTTCATTTTATGATAAAATGTTCAGCTCCACTGAGCTAATGACAAGTTTCACCTTTATTTTAGATGCTGTGATCAGCATTGATTATGGTACCTAAAGGGTAAAATGATCATCAGCGGTAGGATCGCAGCTGCCTGTCATTAGCAGTGAGTGTCTGACTACTGATAGCAGCTGACACTCACTGCTCCTGCGCTCACTCCAAAGCCACTTAAAGGGGTACTCTGGTGAAAACCTTTTTTCTTTCAACTGGTGGCAGAAAGTTAAACATATTTGTAAATTACTTCTATTAAAAAATCTTAATCCTTCCAGTACTCATTAGCTGCTGAATGCTACAGAGGAAATTCCTTTCTTTTTGGAACACTGATGACATCACGAGCACAGTGCTCTCTGCTGACATCTCTGTCCATTTTTGCAACCGTGCATAGCAGATGTATGCTAAGGGCAGCATGGTTGCTCAAATCCCACTAAGGACAACAATAAATAAAGCGTTATTATTATTATAATAACGTCAGCAGAGAGAAATGTGCTCGTGATGTCATCAGAGAGCATTCCAAAAAGAAAATAATTTCCTCTGTAGTATTCAGCAGCTAATAAGTATAGGAAGGATTAAGATTTTTTTTAATAACAAATATGTTTAACTTTCTGCCACCAGTTAATTTAAAAGAAAAAAGGTTTTCACCGGAGTACCCCTGTAAGGCATCAGGGCCTATAGGTATTCCTATAGTCCTTAAGTACCAGGACACAAGGGTGGACTTTCATGCTCTATGTCCTTAACTGGTTAAAAGGATCTCACTGGATGCCATTGTACAGACATTCATGATACAAACATCTACCAAGCAATATCCTGAACTGTACCTAATAAATATACCTACAGCTTACTCCAGTTCTTTGGGCAAGGTAATCTGCACCCAGCCCAGTGAATATTAGCTGAGTAGTATGTACAGGAGCTGGGCCACCTATCTTTGACAGGAATCCCTGCTCCTGTACACCAGCATAGTGGTAAGTGGTTATGCTCTATGTATCACCTCCTAAACTCATGAGTACAGTCTGAGCTGGTTCTCTGCACATGGATCGGTACATGGCTAAATGCCAAGTGAGGGTCAAATCCAATCACTCGGTAACCAGCAAATCCTCCTTAAATTATTTAGGATCACTTATCTACAGACATGAACATTTCTGGGGACAATACTTGAGACTAGGGCGTTGATAAGGACCTAAAACTTCCAGGGCATGAACGTACACAAGTCAACATATTGTACTAAGACATCACTGTGTATTATCCCTGTACTGTGACATCACTGTGTATTATCCCTGTACTGTGACATCACTGTGTTTATTATCCCTGTACTGTGACATCACTGTGTATATTATCCCTGTACTGTGAAATCACTGTGTATTATCCCTGTACTGTAACATCACTGTGTGTATTATCCCTGTACTGTGACATCACTGTGTATTATCCCTGTACTGTGACATCACTGTGTATTATCCCTGTACTGTGACATCACTGTGTGTATTATCCCTGTACTGTGACTTCACTGTGTATTATCCCTGTACTGTGACATCACTGTGTGTATTATCCATGTACTGTGACATCACTGTGTATTATCCCTGTACTGTGACATCACTGTGTATATTATCTCTGTACTGTTACATCACTGTGTATATTATCCCTGTACTGTGACATCACTGTGTGTATTATCCCTGTACTGTGACATCACTGTGTATTATCCCTGTACTGTGACATCACTGTGTGTATTATCCCTGTACTGTGACATCACTGTGTATTATCCCTCTACTGTGACATCACTGTGTATATTATCCCTGTACTGTGACATCACTGGGTGTATTATCCCTGTACTGTGACATCACTGTGTATTATCCCTCTACTATGACATCACTGTGTATATTATCCCTGTACTGTGATACCACTGTGTATATTATCCCTGTACTGTGACATCACTGTGTATATTATCTCTGTACTGTGACATCACTGTTTGTATTATCCCTTGTCACGATCCGGACAGGTAGGCAGGTAGTGGATCCTCTGGTCAGTGAGGCGATGACGCGGGCCGTACCGGGGGACCGGTTCTAAGGAGTTACTGGTTTTCACCAGAGCCCACCACAAGGTGTGATGGTCTTGCTGCGGCGGTAACTCCCAGGTCGTATCCACCAATAGCAACTCGACCTCACTGACAGTTGAGATAGGTGTGGTACATAATGAATAGATAGAGGCGAGGTCAGACATAGCAGAAGGTCAGGGCAGGCGGCAATGGTTCATAGTCAGGGGCAACAGCAGGAGGTCTGGATACACAGGTTATGTCACACACCAAACACTTTCACAAGGCACTAGGCAACAAGATCCGGCAGGGACAGGATGGGGAAATGAGTTTATATAGTACTCACAGTAATTAGGACTGATTAGGAACAGATTGGGTCAGGCACCAATTAATGGTCCACTGGCCCTTTAAATCTGAGAGCCCCGGCGCGCACGCCCTAGAGAGCGGGACCGCGCGTGCTGGGGCTGAGATAGAGGACGGGGCAGGTAATCAGAATGGTATGCGATCCGCAAGCGGACTAATGCCGCCATGCGGATCGCATCCCCGTCGGCAGCACTGTAGCAGCGCTCCTGGTCAGAGTGAGAGACCGGGTCGCTGCAGGAGACCAGACGCCGCGAGCGCTCCAGGATGGATATGGGACTCAGAGGCATTACATCCCTGTACTGTGACATCACTGTGTATTATCCCTGTACTGTGACATCACTGTGTATTATCCCTGTACTGTGACATCACTGTGTATTATCCTTGTACTGTGACATCACCATGTGTATTATCCCTGTACTGTGACATCACTGTGTATATCTCTGTACTGTGACATCACCGTGTGTATTATCCCTGTACTGTGACATTACTGTGTGTATTATCCCTGTACTGTGACATGACTGTGTGTATTATCTCTGTTCTATGACATCACTGTGTATTATCCCTGTACTGTGACATCACTGTGTGTATTATCCCTGTACTGTGACATCACTGTGTATTATCTCTGTACTGTGACATTACTGTGTGTATTATCTCTGTTCTATGACATCACTGTGTATTATCCCTGTACTGTGACATCACTGTGTGTGTTATCCCTGTACTGTGACATCACTGTGTGTATTATCCCTGTACTGTGACATCTCTGTGTGTATTATCCCTGTACTGTGACATTACTGTGTATTATCTCTGTTCTATGACATCACTGTGTATTATCCTTGTACTGTGACAACACTTTGTATATCATCCCTGTACTGTGACATCACTGTGTATTATCCCTGTACCGTGACATCACTGTGTTTATTATCCCTATACTGTGACATCACTGTGTATTATCCCTGTACTGTGACATCACTGTGTATTATCCCTGTACTGTGACATCACTGTGTAGTATCCCTGTATTGTGACATCACTGTGTATTATCCCTATACTGTGACATCACTGTGTATTATCCCTGTACAGTGACATCACTGTGTATTATCCCTGTACTGTGACATCACTGTGTATTATCTCTGTACTGTGACATCACCATGTGTATTATCCCTGTACTGTGACATTACTGTGTGTATTATCCCTGTACTGTGACATCTATGTGTGTATTATCCCTGTACTGTGACATTACTGTGTATTATCTCTGTTCTATGACATCACTGTGTATTATCCTTGTACTGTGACAACACTGTGTATATTATCCCTGTACTGTGACATCACTGTCTATTATCCCTGTACTGTGACATCACTGTGTATTATCCCTGTACTGTGACATCACTGTGTATTATCCTTGTACTGTGACATCACTGTGTGTATTGTCTCTGTACTGTGATATCACTGTGTATTATCCTTGTATTGTGACATCACTGTGTGTACTGTCTCTGTACTGTGATATCACTGTGTATTATCCCTGTACTGTGACATCACTGTATATTATCTCAGTATTTTGACATCACTATGTGTATTATCCCTGTACTGTGACATCACTGTGTGTATTATGCCTGTACTGTGGCATCACTGTGTATTATCCCTGTACTGTGATATCACAGTATATTATCACTGTACTGTGACATCACCATGTGTATTATCTCTGTACTGTGACATCACTGTGTGTATTATTCCTGTACTGTGACATCACTGTGTGTATTATCCCTGTACTGTGACATCAATGTATATTATTTCTGTACTGTGACATCACCGTGTGTATTATCCCTGTACTGTGACATTACTGTGTGTATTATCCCTGTACTGTGACATTACTGTGTGTATTATCTCTGTTCTATGACATCACTGTGTATTATCCCTGTACTGTGACATCACTGTGTGTATTATCCCTGTACTGTGACATCACTGTGTATTATTTCTGTACTGTGACATTACTGTGTGTATTATCTCTGTTCTATGACATCACTGTGTATTATCCCTGTACTGTGACATCACTGTGTGTATTATCCCTGTACTGTGACATCACTGTGTGTGTTATCCTTGTAATGTGACATTACTGTGTATTATCTCTGTTCTATGACATCACTGTGTATTATCCTTGTACTGTGACATCACTGTGTATATTATCCCTGTACTGTGACATCACTGTGTATTATCCCTGTACTGTGACATCACTGTGTGTATTATCCCTGTACTGTGACATCACTGTGTATTATCCCTGTACTGTGACATCACTGTGTGTATTATCCCTGTACTGTGACATCACTGTGTATTATCCCTGTACTGTGACATCACTGTGTATTATCCCTGTACTGTGACATCACTGTGTGTATTATCCCTGTACTGTGACATCACTGTGTATTATGCTTGTACTGTGACATCAATGTGTGTATTGTCTCTGTACTGTGACATCACTGTGTATTATCCTTGTACTGTGACATCACTGTGTGTACTGTCTCTGTACTGTGATATCACTGTGTATTATCTCAGTATTTTGACATCACTGTGTGTATTATCCCTGTACTGTGACATCACTGTGTGTATTATCCCTGTACTGTGGCATCACTGTGTATTATCCCTGTACTGTGATATCACTGTATATTATCTCTGTACTCTGACATCACTGTGTGTATTATCCCTGTACTGTGGCATCACTGTGTATTATCCCTGTACTGTGATATCACTGTATATTATCTCTGTACTCTGACATCACTGTGTGTATTATCCCTGTACTGTGACATCACCATGTGTATTATCTCTGTACTGTGACATCACTGTGTGTATTATCCCTGTACTGTGACATCACTGTGTGTATTATCCCTGTACTGTGACATCACTGTGTGTATTATCTCTGTACTGTGACATCACTGTGTGTATTATCCCTGTACTGTGACATCACTGTGTATATTATCCCTGTACTGTGACATCACTGTCTGTATTATCCCTGTACTGTGACATCACTGTGTGTTACCCCTCTACTGTGTCATCACTGTGTATTATCCATGTACTGTGACATCATTGTGTGTATTATCCCTGTACTATGACATCACTGTGTGCATTATCCCTGTACTGTGACATCACTGTGTTTTATCCCTGTACTGTGACATCATTGTGTATTATCCCTGTACTGTGACATCACTGTGTGTATTATCCCTGTACTGTGACATCACTGTGTATATTATCCCTGTACTGTGGCATCACTGTGTATTATCTCTGTACTGTGACATCACCGTGTGTATTATCCCTGTACTGTGACATTACTGTGTGTATTATCCCTGTACTGTGACATTACTGTGTGTATTATCTCTGTTCTATGACATCACTGTGTATTATCCCTGTACTGTGACATCACTGTGTTTTATCCCTGTACTGTGACATCACGGTGTATTATCCCTATACTGTGATATCACTGTGTGTATTATCCCTGTACTGTGACATCACTGTGTATATTATTCCTGTACTGTGGCATCACTGTGTATTATCTCTGTACTGTGACATCACCGTGTGTATTATCCCTGTACTGTGACATTACTGTGTGTATTATCTCTGTTCTATGACATCACTGTGTATTATCCCTGTACTGTGACATCCCTGTGTTTATTATCCCTGTACTGTGACATCACTCTGTATTATCTCTGTACTGTGACATTACTGTGTGTATTATCTCTGTTCTTTGACATCACTGTGTATTATCCCTGTACTGTGACATCACTGTATGTATTATCCCTGTACTGTGACATCACTGTGTGTATTATCCCTGTACTGCGACATCACTGTGTGTATTATCCCTGTACTGTGACATTACTGTGTATTATCTCTGTTCTATGACATCACTGTGTATTATCCTTGTACTGTGACATCACTGTGTGTATTATCCCTGTACTGTGACATCACTGTGTATTATCCCTTTACTGTGACATCACTGTGTATTATCCCTGTACTGTGACATCACTGTGTGTATTATCCCTGTACTGTGACATCACTGTGTATTATCCTTTTACTATAACATCACTGTGTGTATTGTCTCTGTACTGTGACATCACTCTGTATTATCCTTGTACTGTGACATCACTGTGTGTACTGTCTCTGTACTGTGATATCACTGTGTATTATCCCTGTACTGTGACATCACTGTATATTATGTCAGTATTTTGACATCACTGTGTGTATTATCCCTGTACTGTGACATCACTGTGTGTATTATCCCTGTACTGTGGCATCACTGTGTATTATCCCTGTACTCTGATATCACTGTATATTATCTCTGTACTGTGACATCACTGTGTGTATTATCCCTGTACTGTGACATCACCATGTGTATTATCTCTGTACTGTGACATCACTGTGTGTATTATCCCTGTACTGTGACATCACTGTGTGTATTATCCCTGTACTGTGACATCACTGTCTGTATTATCCCTGTACTGTGACATCACTGTGTGTTACCCCTGTACTGTGACATCACTGTGTATTATCCATGTACTGTGACATCATTGTGTGTATTATCCCTGTACTATGACATCACTGTGTGTATTATCCCTGTACTGTGACATCACTGTGTTTTATCCCTGTACTGTGACATCACTGTGTATTATCCCTGTACTGTGACATCACCGTGTGTATTATCCCTGTACTGTGACATCACTTTGTATATTATCCCTGTACTGTGGCATAACTGTGTATTATCCCTGTACTGTGACATCACTGTGTGTATTATCCCTGTACTGTGACATCACTGTGTGTATTATCCCTGTACTGTGACATCACCATGTGCATTATCCCTGTATTGTGACATCACTGTGTGTATTATCCATGTACTGTGATATCACTGTATGTTATCTATGTACTGTGACATCACTGTGTGTATTTTCCCTGTTCTGTGACATCACCATGTGTATTATCTCTGTACTGTGACATCACTGTGTGTATTATCCCTGTACTCTGACATCACTGTGTATATTATCCCTGTACTGTGACATCACTTTGTATTATCTCTGTACTGTGACATCACCGTGTGTATTATGCCTGTACTGTGACATTACTGAGTGTATTATTCCTGTACTGTGACATTACTGTGTGTATTATCTCTGTTCTATGACATCACTGTGTATTATCCCTGTACTGTGACATCACTGTGTGTATTATCCCTGTACTGTGACATCACTGTGTGTATTATCCCTGTACTTTGACATCACGGTGTGTATTATCCCTGTATTGTGACATTACTGTGTATTATCTCAGTTCTATGACATCACTGTGTATTATCCTTGTACTGTGACATCACTGTGTATATTATCCCTGTACTGTGACATCACTGTGTATTATCCCTGTACTGTGACATCACTGTGTGTATTATCCCTGTACTGTGACATCACTGTGTATTATCCCTGTACTGTGACATCACTGTGTATTATCCCTGTACTGTGACATCACTGTGTATTATCCTTGTACTGTGACATCACTGTGTGTATTGTCTCTGTACTGTGACATCAATGTGTATTATCCTTGTACTGTGACATCACTGTGTGTACTGTCTCTGTACTGTGATATCACTGTGTATTATCCCTGTACTGTGACATCACTGTATATTATCTCAGTATTTTGACATCACTGTGTGTATTATCCCTGTACTGTGACATCACTGTGTGTATTATCCCTGTACTGTGGCATCACTGTGTATTATCCCTGTACTGTGATATCACTGTATATTATCTCTGTACTGTGACATCACTGTGTGTATTATCCCTGTACTGTGACATCACCATGTGTATTATCTCTGTACTGTGACATCACTGTGTGTATTATCCCTGTACTGTGACATCACTGTGTGTATTATCCCTGTACTGTGACATCACTGTGTGTATTATCCCTTTACTGTGACATCACTATGTGTATAATGCCTGTACTGTGACATCACTGTGTATATTATCCCTGTACTGTGACATCACTGTCTGTATTATCCCTGTACTCTGACATCACTGTGTGTTACCCCTGTACTGTGACATCACTGTGTATTATCCATGTACTGTGACATCATTGTGTGTATTATCCCTGTACTATGACATCACTGTGTGTATTATCCCTGCAGTGTGACATCACTGTGTTTTATCCCTGTACTGTGACATCACTGTGTATTATCCCTGTACTGTGACATCACTGTGTGTATTATCCATGTACTGTGACATCATTGTGTGTATTATCCCTGTACTATGACATCACTGTGTGTATTATCCCTGCACTGTGACATCACTGTGTTTTATCCCTGTACTGTGACATCACCATGTGCATTATCCCTGTATTGTGACATCACTGTGTGTATTATCCCTGTACTGTGACATCACTGTGTGTATTAACCCTGTACTGTGACATCATTGTATATTATACCTGTACTGTGACATCACTGTGTATTATCCCTGTACTGTGACATCACTGTGTGTATTATCCCTGTACTGGGACATCACTGTGTATTATCCCTGTACTATGACATCACTGTGTGTATTATCCCTGTACTGTGACATCACTGTGTGTATTATCCCTGTACTGTGACATCACTGTGTATTATCCCTGTACTGTGACATCACTGTGTATTATCCCTGTACTGTGACATCACTGTGTGTATTATCCCTGTACTGTGACATCACTGTGTATTATCCTTGTACTGTGACATCACTGTGTGTATTGTCTCTGTACTGTGACATCACTGTGTATTATCCTTGTACTGTGACATCACTGTGTGTACTGTCTCTGTACTGTGATATCACTGTGTATTATCCCTGTACTGTGACATCACTGTATATTATCTCAGTATTTTGACATCACTGTGTGTATTATCCCTGTACTGTGACATCACTGTGTGTATTATCCCTGTACTGTGGCATCACTGTGTATTATCCCTGTACTGTGATATCACTGTATATTATCTCTGTACTGTGACATCACTGTGTGTATTATCCCTGTACTGTGACATCACCATGTGTATTATCTTTGTACTGTGATATCACTGTGTGTATTATCCCTGTACTGTGACATCACTGTGTGTATTATCCCTGTACTGTGACATCACTGTGTGTATTATCCCTTTACTGTGACATCACTGTGTGTATAATGCCTGTACTGTGACATCACTGTGTATATTATCCCTGTACTGTGACATCACTGTCTGTATTATCCCTGTACTGTGACATCACTGTGTGTTACCCCTGTACTGTGACATCACTGTGTATTATCCATGTACTGTGACATCATTGTGTGTATTATCCCTGTACTATGACATCACTGTGTGTATTATCCCTGCACTGTGACATCACTGTGTTTTATCCCTGTACTGTGACATCACTGTGTATTATCCCTGTACTGTGACATCACTGTGTGTATTATCCCTGTACTGTGACATCACTGTGTATATTATCCCTGTACTGTGGCATCACTGTGTATTATCCCTGTACTGTGACATCACTTTGTGTATTATCCCTGTACTGTGACATCACTGTGTGTATTATCCCTGTACTGTGACATCACCATGTGCATTATCCCTGTATTGTGACATCACAGTGTGTATTATCCCTGTACTGTGACATCACTGTGTGTATTATCCCTTTACTGTGACATCATTGTATATTATACCTGTACTGTGACATCACTGTGTATTATCCCTGTACTGTGACATCACTGTGTGTATTATCCCTGTACTGGGACATCACTGTGTATTATCCCTGTACTATGACATCACTGTGTGTATTATCCCTGTACTGTGACATCACTGTGTGTATTATCCCTGTACTGTGACATCACTGTGTATTATCCCTGTACTGTGACATCACTGTGTATTATCCCTGTACTGTGACATCACTGTGTGTATTATCCCTGTACTGTGACATCACTGTGTATTATCCTTGTACTGTGACATCACTGTGTGTATTGTCTCTGTACTGTGACATTACAAGGATAATACACAGTGATGTCACAGTACAGGAATAATACACAGTGATGTCACAGTACAGGGGTAAGTACAGGGGTAATATACACAGTGATGTCACAGTATAGGGATAATACACACAGTGATGTCTCAGTACAGGGATAATACACACGGTGATGTCACAGTACAGGGATAATACACAGTGATGTCACAGTACAGGGATAATACACACAGTGATGTCACTGTACAGGGATAATATACAGTGATGTCACAGTACAGGGATAATACACACAGTGATGTCACAGTACAGGGATAATACACACAGTGATGTCAAAATACTGAGATAATATACAGTGATGTCACAGTACAGGGATAATACACAGTGATATCACAGTACAGAGACAGTACACACAGTGATGTCACAGTACAAGGATAATACACAGTGCTGTGACATCACTGTGTGTACTGTCTCTGTACTGTGATATCACTGTGTATTATCCCTGTACTGTGACATCACTGTATATTATCTCAGTATTTTGACATCACTGTGTGTATTATCCCTGTACTGTGACATCACTGTGTGTATTATCCCTGTACTGTGACATCACTGTATATTATCCCTGTACAGTGACATCACTGTGTGTATTATCCCTGTACTGTGACATCACTGTGTATTATCCCTGTACTGTGACATCACCGTGTGTATTATCCCTGTACTGAGACATCACTGTGTGTATTATCCCTATACTGTGACATCACTGTGTATATTACCCCTGTACTTACCCCTGTACTGTGACATCACTGTGTATTATTCCTGTACTGTGACATCACTGTGTATTATCCCTGTACTGTGACATCACTGTGTATTATCCCTGTACTGTGACATCACTGTGTATATTATCCCTGTACTATGACATCACTGTGTGTATTATCCCTGTACTGTGACATCACTCCGTATTATCCCTGTACTGTGACATCACTGTGTATATTATCCCTATACTTTGACATCACTGTGTATTATCCCTGTACTGTGACATCACTGTGTTTATTATCTCTGTACTGTGACATCACTGTGTATTATCCCTGTACTATGACATCACTGTGTGTATTATCCCTGTACTGTGACATCACTGTGTATTATCCATGTACTGTGACATCAATGTGTATTATCCCTGTACTGTGACATCACTGTGTGTGTTATCCCTGTACTATGACATCACTGTGTGTATTATCCCTGTACTGTGACATCACTGTGTATTATCCCTGTAATGTGACATCACTGTGTATTATCCCTGTACTCTGACATCACTGTGTATTATCCCTGTAATGTGACATCACTGTGTATTATCCCTGTAATGTGACATCACTGTGCATTATCCCTGTACTGTGACATCACTGTGTTTATTATCTCTGTACTGTGACATCACTGTGTATTATCCCTGTACTATGACATCACTGTGTGTATTATCCCTGTACTGTGACATCACTGTGTATTATCCATGTACTGTGACATCAATGTGTATTATCCCTGTACTGTGACATCACTGTGTGTGTTATCCCTGTACTATGACATCACTGTGTGTATTATCCCTGTACTGTGACATCACTGTGTATTATCCCTGTAATGTGACATCACTGTGTATTATCCCTGTACTCTGACATCACTGTGTATTATCCCTGTAATGTGACATCACTGTGTGTATTATCCCTGTAATTTGACATCACTGTGTATTATCCCTGTAATGTGACATCACTGTGTATTATCCCTGTAATGTGACATCACTGTGTATTATCCCTGTAATGTGACATCACTGTGTATTATCCCTGTACCGTGACATCACTGTGTGTATTATCCCTGTACTGTGACATCACTGTGCATTATCCCTGTACTCTGACATCACTGTGTGTATTATCCCTGTACTGTGACATCACTGTGTATTATCCCTGTACTATGACATCACTGTGTATTATCCCTGTACTGTGACATCACTGTGTATTATCCCTGTAATGTGACATCACTGTGAGTATTATCCCTGTACTGTGACATCACTGTGTGTATTATCCCTGTACTGTGACATCACTGTGTGTATTATCCCTGTACTGTGACATCACTGTGTATTATCGCTGTACTGTGACATCACTGTGTATATTATCCCTGTACTGTGACATCACTGTATGTATTATCCCTGTACTGTGACATCACTGTGTGTATTATCCCTCTACTGTGACATCACTGTGTGTATTATCCCTGTACTGTGACATCACTGTGTATTATCTGTGAATAAAATTTAGCATTTTTCTAAGCTCTTTGCTTGAAGGGAATATGAACATTCCAAATAAATCATATATTGATTCACATATACAATATGTCTGCTTTATGTTTGCATCATAAAGTTGACAGGTTTTTACTTTTAGAAGACATCAGAGGCTTCAAAGTTCTGCAGCAAAAAAAAAAAGTGAAAATCAGAATTTTTCAGGGACCAGTTCAGGTTTGAAGTGGATTTGAAGGGCCTTCCTATTAGAAATACCCCACAAATGACCCCATTATAAAAACTGCACCCCTCTAAGTATTCAAAATGACATTCAGTAAGTGTGTTTACCCTTTAGGTGTTTCACAGGAATAACAGCAAAATAAAGGAGAAAATTCAAAATCTTCATTTTTTACACTTGCATGTTCTTGTAGACCCAGTTTTTGAATTTTTACAAAGAGGTAAAAGGAGACAAATCCTCTCAAAATTTGGAACCCAATTTCTCTCGAGTAAGGAAATACCTCATATGTGTATGTCAATTGTTCGGCAGGGCGACTATGGGATTTTGGAGAGTGAGTCTTTCTGAAATGGTTTTTGGGGGCATGTCACATTTAGGAAGCCCCTATGGTGCCAGAACAGATGAAAACCAGCAACATAGTATACCCCTCAAGGCACGTAACAAGGGGTCCAGTGAGCCTTAACACCCCAACGGCGTTTGATTACTTTTTGTTCACGTCGGAAGTGTAAATGAAAAAAAAATATTTTTTCACTAAAGTACAGTTTTTTTCCCCCCAAATTCACCATTTTTATAAAGGGTAATAGGAGAAAATGCCCCCCCAAAATTTGTGACCTCATCTCTTTTGAGTATGTAAATACCACATGTTAGGATATAAAATGCAAAAGAAAAGAAAGAAGAACATTTTGCTGAAATGGTTTTTGGGGGGCATGTCGCATTTAGGAAGCCCCTATGGTGCCAGAACAGCAAAAAAAAAACAAAAAAAAAAAAACACGTCATACTATTTTGAAAACTACACACCTCAAGTAACGTATCAATGGGTACAGTGAGCCTTAACACCTCACAGGTATTTTACAACTTTTTGTTAAAGTTGGATGTGTAAATGAAAAGGAAAAAAAAATTCACTAAAATGCTGTTTTCCCCCCAAATTTTACATTACCCCCAACATTTGTAACCCCATTTCTTCTGAGTATGGAAATACCCCATGTGTGGACGTCAAGTGCTCTGCTGGCGAACTACAATGCTCAGAAGAGGAGGAGCGCCATTGAGCTTTTGGAAAGGAAAATTGTTTGAAATGAAAGTCAGGGGCCATGTGCGTTTACAAAGCTCCCCGTGGTGCCAGAACAGTGGACACCCCCACATGTGACCCCATTTTGGAAACTACACCCCTCACAGAATTTAACCCGTACAGGACCTAGGGCGTATGGATACGCCTTCTGTACCTGGGTCTTAAGGACCCAGGGCATATCTGTACGCCCGTGGGAATTTCGGTCCCCGCCGCGCGCCGGGCGGGGACCGGGCCGGGTTGACTGCTGATATCGATCGGCGGCGCTGAACGGCGTGGGCGGAATGTCGTGCAGCAGAAGAGGACGGCTCCCTGGATCCGACGGAAGCCGGTAAGTTGCCTAGCAACATCTAGAGGGCTACAGTCTGAGACTGTAGCCCTCCAGATGTTGCAAAACTACAACTCCCAGCATGCCCAGACAGCTGCTGGGCATGGTGGGAGATGCAGTTTTGCAACAGCTGGAGGTCTACAGTTTAGAGACCACTGCACAGTGATCTCTATACTTTAGCACTCTAGATCTTGCAAAACTACAACTCCTAGCATGCCCACATAGCTGTTTGCTGTCTGTGCATGCTGGGATTTGTAGTTTTGCAACATCTGGAGGTCCACAGTTTGGAGATCACAGTGCAGTGGTCTCTAACTGTAGCCCTCCAGATGTTGCAAAACTGCAAATCCCAGCATGCCGAAAAAGCTGTCTTGGCATGCTGGGAGTTGTAGTTGCGATCCCTCCAGCTGTTGCATAACTAGATCTCCCAGCCTTCTCTTCGGCGATCAGTACATGCTGGGAGTTGTAGTTTTGCAACAGCTATAGACACACTGGTTGGAAAATACTGAGTTAGGTAACAGAACCTAACTGAAGGTTTTCCAACCAGTGTGTCTCCAGCTGTTGCAAAAGTACAACTCCCAGCATGCACGGTCTGTCAGTACATGCTGGGAGTTGTAGTTTTGAAACAGCTGGAGGTTTGCCCCCCCCCCCATGTGAACGTACAGGGTACATTCACACAGGCGGGTTTACAGTAAGTTTCCTGCTTCAAGTATGAGCTGCGGCAAATTTTTCGCCGCAGCGCAAATTTCTAGCGGGAAGCTCACTGTAAACCTGCGCCCTTGTGAATGTACCCTAAAAACACTTCACTACACTAACACATAATAAAGGGTAAAACACTACATAAACACCCCCTTACACTGTCCCCCCAATAAAAATGAAAAATGTATCGTACGGCAGTGTTTCCAAAACGGAGCCTCCAGCTGTTGCAAAATAACAACTCCCAGCATTTCCGGACAGCCACTGACTGTCCAGGCATGCTGGGAGTTTAGCAACAGCTGGAGACACCCTGTTTGAGAATCACTGGCGTAGAATACCCCTATGTCCACCCCTATGCAATCCCTAATCTAGTCCTCAAATGCGCATGGCGCTCTCTCACTTCGGAGCCCTGTCGAATTTCAAGGAAACAGTTTAGGGACACATATGGGGTATTTCCATACTCGGGAGAAATTGCGTTAAAAATTTGGGGGGCTTTTTCTCCTTTTACCCCTTATGAAAAGGAAAAGTTGGGGGCTACACCAGCCTGTCAGTGTTTTTACACTGACAGGCTGGTGTAGCCCCCAAAATTTTACACTAAAATGTTGGTGTTGTCCTTTACTTTTTATTTTCACAAGTGCTAAAAGGAAAAAAAGACCCCCAAAATTTGTAACGCAATTTCTCCTGAGTACGGAAATACCCCATATGTAAGCGTAAAATGCTCTGCGGGCGCATAACAAGGCTCAAGAGTGAGAGCGCACTATGTACATTTGAGGCCTAAATTGGTGATTTGCACAGGGGTGGCTGATTTTACAGCGGTTCTGACATAAACGCAAAAAAATAAATACCCAAATGTGACCCCATTTTGGAAACTACACCCCTCACGGAAAGTAACAAATGGGTACAGTGAGCCTTTACACCCCACAGGTGTTTGACGAATTTTCATTAAAGTTGGATGGAAAAATGAAAAAAAATAAAAAATTCTCAAAAATGCTGGTGTTACCCAAAATTTTTCATTTTCACAAAGAAACATAGGAAAAAAGCCCCCCAAAATTTGTAACCCCATTTTTTCTGAGTAAGAAAATACCCCATATGTGGATGTAAAGTGCTCGACGGGCGAACTATAATGCTCAGAAGAGAAGGAGCTCCATTGGGATTTTGAAGATAAAATTTGTCCGGAATTGAAGCCCCCATAGAGCCAGAACAATGGACCCCCCCCCCACATATGACCCAATTTTGGAAACTACACCCCTCACGTAATGTAATAAGGGGTACAGTGAGCATTTACGCCCAAACGCCAGTGGGGTGTAAATGCTCATTGCACCCCTTATTAAATTCTGTGGGTGGTGTAGTTTCCAAATAGGGGTCACGTGGGGGGGGGGGGGGTCCACTGTTCTGGCACCACGGGGGGGCTTTGTAAGCGCACATGGCCCCTGACTTCTAGTCCAACCAAATTCTGTCTTCAAAAGCTCAATGGTGCTCCTTCTCTTCTGAGCATTGTAGTGCGCCAGCAGATCACTTGATGTCCACACATTGGGTATTTCCATACTCAGAAGAAATGGGGTTACAAATTTTGGGGTTCATTTTCTCCCATTACCCCTTGTAAAAATATAAAATGTGGGAAAAAAATCAGCAATTTAGTGAAAATTATTTTTTTCATTTACACATCCGACTTTAGCAAAAAGCCGTCAAACACCTGTGAGGTTTTAAAGCTCACTGTACCCCTTGATGTGTTCCTTGAGGGGTGTGGTTTCTAAAATAGTATGCCATGTGTTTTTTTTTTTTTTTTGCTGTTCTGGCACCATAGGGGCTTCCTAAATGCGACATGCCCTCCAAAAACCATTTCAGCAAAATTTGCTTTTCAAAAGCCAAATGTGACTCCTTCTCTTCCGAGCATTGTAGTGCGCCAGCAGAGCACTTGACGTCAATACTTGGGGTATTTCCATACTCAGAAGAGATGGGGTTACAAATTTTGGGGGGTATTTTGTCCTATTATCCCTTGTAAAAATTAAAAATTTGGGGGAAAACAAGCATTTTAGTGGAAAAAAATAAATAAATAATTTACACATCCAACTTTAACAAAAAGTCGTCAAACACCTGTGGGGTGTTAAGGCTCACTGGACCCCTTGTTACGTGCCTTGAGGGGTGTAGTATCCAAAATGGTATGCCATGTGTTTTTTTTGTTTTTTTTGCTGTTCTGGCACCATAGGGGCTTCCTAAATGCGACATGCCCAACAAAAACAATTTCAGAAAAACTCACTCTCCAAAATCCCATTGTCGCTCCTTCCCTTCTGAGCCCTCTACTGCGCCCGCCGTACACTTCACATACACATATGAGGTATTTCCTTACTCGATGAGAAATTGGGCTACACATTTTTGGAAGATTTCTCTCTTTTACCCCTTTTAAAAATTCAAAAACTGGGTCTACAAGAACATGCCAGTGTAAAAAAGAAGATTTTGAATTTTCTCCTTCAATTTGCTGCTATTCCTGTGAAACACCTAAAGGGTTAACAAACCTTTTGAATGTCATTTTGAATACTTAGAGGGGTGCAGTTTTTATAATGGGGTCATTTGTGGGGCATTTCTAATATGAAAGCCCTTCAAATCCACTTCAAAACAGAACTGGTCCCTGAAAAATTTAGATTTAGAAAATGTTGTGAAAAATTGGAAAATTGCTGCTGAACTTTGAAGCCCTCTGATGTCTTCCAAAAGTAAAAACATGTCAACGTTATGATGCAATCATAAAGTAGACATGTTGTATATGTGAATCAATATATAATTTATTTGGAATATTAATTTTCCTTATAAGCAGAGAGCTTCAAAGTAAAAAAAAATGCTACATTTTAAATTTTTTCATAAAAGTTTCGACAAAGTATCGACAAAATTTTACCACTAACGTAAAGTAGAATATGTCATGAAAAAAAAATCTCGGAATCAGAATGAAAGGTAAAAGCATTCCAGAGTTATTAATGCTTAAAGTGACAGTGGTCAGATGTGCAAAAAAATGGCCGGGTCCTACAGTGAAAATTGGCTGTGTCCTTAAGGGATTAATAAGGGGTGCAGTGAGTATTTACACTCCACTGACGTTTGACATATCTTTGGAACAGTGGGCTGTGCAAATTAAAAATAAAATTTTTCATTTTCACGGACCACTGTTCCAAAAATCTGTCAGACACCTGTGGGGCGTAAATGCTCACTACACCACTTAATACATTACATGAGGGGTGTAGTTTCCAAAATCGGGTCAAATGTAGGGGGGGTTCATTGTTCTGGCACTATGGGGGCTTTGTAAACACATGTGGCCTTCAATTCCTAACAAATTTTCTCTTCAAAATCCCAATGGCGCTCCTTCTCTTCTGAGCATTGTAGTTTTCCAGCAGAGCACTTTACATCCACATATAGGGTATTTATATACTCAAGAGAAATGGGGTTACAAATTTTGGGGGGCTTTTTTCCTATTTTTCCCTTGTGAAAATGAAAAATTTAGGGTAACACCAGCATTTTAGTGAAAAAATTTTTTATTTCCCAATAAACCTGTGGGGTGATAAGGCTCACTATACCCCTTGTTACGTTCCATGAGGGGTGTAGTTTCCAAAATCAGGTCACATGTGGGTATTTATTTGTTGGCGTTTATGTCAGAACTGCTGTAAAATCAGCCACCCCTGTGCAAATTACCAATTTAGGTCTCAAATGTACATAGTGCGCTCTCACTCCTGAGCCTTGTTGTGTGTCCGCAGAGCATTTTACGCCCACATATGGGGTATCTCCGTACTGCAATTGCATTACAAATTTTGGGGGTCTTTTTTTCCTTTTACCTCTTGTGAAAATAAAAAGTAAAGGGAACACTAGCATGTTAGTGTGAAATGTATTTATTTTTTACACTAACAGGCTGGTATAGACCCCAAATTTTCCTTTTCATAAGGGGTAAAAAGAGAAAAAGCCCCCAAAATTTGTAGTGCAATTTCTCCCAAGTACGGCGATACCCCATATGTGGTCCTAAACTGTTTCCTTGAAATACGACAGGGCTCCAAAGTGAGAGAGCGCCATGCGCATTTGAGAACTAAATTAGGGATTGCATAGGGGTGGACATAGGGGTATTCTACGCCAGTAATTCCCAAACAGGGTGCCTCCAGCTGTTGCTAAACTCCCAGCATGCCTGTACAGTCAGTGGCTGTCCGGAAATGCAGAGAGTTGTGTTTTTGCAACAGCTGGAGGCTCCGTTTTGGAAACACTGCCGTACGATACGTTTTTCATTTTTATTGTGGGGGGGCAGTGTAAGAGGGTGAAGGGGGTGTATATGTTGTGTTTTACCCTTTATTATGTGTTAGTGTAGTGTAGTGTTTTTAGGGTACATTCGCACTGGCGGAGATTTAAATTGAGCTTACCGCTAGGAGTATGCGCTGCGGCGAAAAATTTGCCGCAGCTCATACTTGAAGCAGGAAACTTACTGTAAACCTGCCTGTGTGAATGTACCCTGTATATTCACATGGGGGGGCAAACCTCCAGCTTTTTCAAAACTACAACTCCCAGCATGCACTGATAGACCATGCATGCTGGGAGTTGTACTTTTGCAACAGCTGGAGGCACACTGGTTGGAAAACCTTCAGTTAGGTTCTGTTACCTAACTCAATATTTTCCAACCAGTGTGCCTCCGGCTGTTGCAAAACTACAACTCCCAGCATCTACTGATCGCCGAAGTGCATGCTGGGAGATGTAGTTATGCTACAGCTGGAGGTACGCAACTACAACTCCCAGCATGCCCAAACAACTCACAGCTGTTTGCTGTTTGGGCATGCTGGGATTTGCAGTTCTGCAACATCTTGAGGGCTCCAGTTTAGAAACCACTGCACAGTGATCTCCAAACTGTGACCCTCCAGCTGTTGCAAAACTGCTAATCCAAGTATGCCCAGAATGCAAACTGCTATGTGGGCATGCTGGGAGGTGTAGTTTTGCAAGATCTAGAGGGCCACAGTTAACTGCACAGTGATATCCAAACTGTAGCCCTCCAGCTGTTGCAAAACTACAAATCCCAGCATGACAGGTGTCTGGGCATGCTGGGAGTTGTAGTTTTGCAACATCTGGAGTGCTACAGTATAGAGACCACTGTATAGAGGTCTCAGACTGCAGCCCTCCAGATGTTGCTAGGATCTATGGAGCCAGCTGCACGACATCGCCGCCCGCCAATCTCGGGCATCTGTAATTTCCCCATTCTGCCCGGCCTATTTTGGGTGGGCAGAACGGGGAAAACGAAAATAACCCCCCCCGCCCCCGATCTACTATTGGTCGTCGCTTCTGGCACCTCTGCCACCTCACTCCTATCCCTTCAGGGGGATCGTAGGTGTCTTAGACAACCGTGATCCCCATTATATTCCCAGTCACCGGGTCATCATAGACCCGTAATGACCCGGAATCACACAAATCGCAAGTGTGAATTCACTTGCGATTTGCGCTGATCGCCGACATGGGGGGGTCTGTTGACCCCCCCCCTGGGCATTTGCGCAGGGTGCCTGCTGATCGATGTCAGTGGGGAGGGGTATGCCCGGCGGGGTACGTCCTTGGTCTTTAAGTACCAGGGAGCAAAGGCGTACCTGTACACCCTTGGTCCTTAACAGGTTAAGAACTGTCCTGAGTAGGAGAAAATCCCCATAGCAAACATATGTTGCTCTGGACAGTTCCTAAAATGGACAGAGATGTTAGCAGAGAGCACTGTGGTCATGATGTCAGCAGAGAGCACTGTGTTCCAAAAATAAAACAATTTCCTCTGTAGTATTCAGCAGCTAATAAGTACTGGAAGGATTAAGATTTTTTAATATAAATAATTTACAAATCTATTTAACTTTCTGGCACCAGTTGATTTAAAAAAAATATGTTTTCCATGGGAGTACCCCTTTAAATCTGTGAATCTAATCAGAATCTTCAATTTAAATTTTAAAACATCTCTTCAATCTTTTCAATTGTGAGGCCCTATGGTCGTCGTCACATATTACCTGTGAAATTACCACAAGAATCCAATGAAACAGGTTGGAGCGATAACAATGAACCATAACTGACTAAATGAAACATTCGCACTTTCACAGTCGGAGGGAGGGGAGGGGGGGCACTGGGAAGCAGGGGCTGGAATAGGTGGTAGCTCGCCTCACGGAGGACCACCAACTCGATTTTAAGATACAAGTACGAGCTTTTTCACTGCAGCCACTTCCAGCTTTATGTGCCCACTTATCCAATTATTTTTATTCACAATTCCCTTTGGAGTATGAAGACCCCTCTGGGACTAGACCCTTTCACTAGAGTTTGCCCTTATAAATATAACTTTTATTGTTATCCTTAAAATCCAAGTGGCTAGGTGCAAATGATACAAAAGGTGTATTAAAAACACAACCTTAGGTTGGTTTTTGGGTCCCTCTGGACCTCTAATGTGCTGGAGGACTTATCCTAGTGTTTTTTTTATCTACTCATTCCCTAGATCAATTATATAACACTAGAGTCCCTTGTGGTGGGGACTTTATCTCTTCCTCCTCTATCCAACTAAGAGGTTGCTAGTTAGAAAAAAAATTATATAGTGTCCCCCCTGACGTTTCGCCGGAAGGAACCGGCTTTATCAAGGTGCAGGACACTACTGACAGGCGCGGGCATTCATCCGGGTTTAAAACCCATCTGTTTGTGGGTGTTCTATGCCGCCAAGTACATTCCAGCCAGTAGTTAGGGCCCACGTCACTCCCCCGTGTGTTCTGTATTATTGTTTATGTCTTCAGCCAATCGCTAATAGTGCCGTCGGTCCTACGTCATCATGTTGGCTTGCTTTCATTGGTCTATTCTATCTCTTCAAGCTCTTCCTATGCTCTATGTTCCCCCAATGCACTGTGATGCGTCTGGTCATATGACTTCCCGGTCATGTGACTCGTCACGTGCGCGTATCTCGCATCCTCCGTGATGTGGGTTTCTTTACATTCCCATTATTCGCGCATGCGTATTCTCTTCCTTTATATATTTATAAGTCATTATCTTTTTATATTCTCCAGCATACCATATTGTTTGCCGTATAAGACGCACTTTTTCTTCCCCAAAACGGGGGGGGGGGGGGGTAAAGTTGGTGCATCTTATATGGCGAATACACACCTGCGGCCATCAACGGCCGGGACCCGCGGTGATGCCCTGTATTAACCCTTCAGACGCGGCGATCAAAGCTGACCGCCGCATCTGAAGCTGAAGTGACACTAACCCGGCTGCTCAGTCGGGCTGTTCGGAACCGCCGCTGTGAAATCACGGCGTCCCGAACAGCTTACTGGACACCGGGAGGGACCTTACCTGCCTCCTCGGTGTCTGCTCCGTGCTGGGATCCCCTGCATGGCGGCGCTCTCCTTTGACATCATCACGTCATCGTGCACGCCGTCCTGTCATCCAATAGGAGCGGCGTGCACAGCGACGTGATGGCGGCGACGTGATGATGGCGACGGAGAGCGTGGATCCCGGGGAAGAAGACGTCCGGAGCGTCGGGGACACCCCGGGAACGATGGAGCGACATCCAGGGCAGCGGTGACGGGTCCGAAGCGGTGGGGACACGTGAGTATTACCTTCTATCCAGTGGTCTTCAACCTGCGGACCTCCAGATGTTGCAAAACTACAACTCCCAGCATGCCCGGACAGCCAACGGCTGGGAGTTGTAGTTTTGCAACATCTGCAGGTCCGCAGGTTGAAGATCACTGGTGGGTGCAAATATTTTTTTTCTAGATTTTGCACCTATAAATTGGGTGCGTCTTATTTGCCCATGCGTCCTATAGGGTGAAAAATACGGTACTTCATATCTTACTTGGCACAGGTTATCTTCACATTAGCGTTTGTCACATATGTGTGTTCTCTTCATTCTATAATTATGAATTATTATGTTTAGGATTCTCCAAATTCTGATCTATCTCCCTCATCGGTCCCCATCCTATTTAATAGTTTTCTGGCTAGTAGTTTTCCCTCCATTTGTATATAATCTCTTATGTCCCCTTATGATATTTATATTCACTATTATCTTTAACCAGCAGTTTTTTTGGGGGGTTAAAAATGTTTTATTACAATCTCTTAGACTATTAAATTATGGAGATGATATATAATGGATTCTGGGTATTTTTTAGCCATTAACTTATTCCATCATCTTTAGTTGTTTATCTATAGGGGATTTCTATGAGGGAGGGGGAGGGGGGAGGAGGGGGGATGTGGAGTGGTGGTGCCCCCCATTGATATTGATATTTACATTTATGAATTTTCCTTTTAATTATTATTCTATTTCTTTTTGTTATTTTTCATCAATTTTCTATTTCTTAATTCATTATTATTTGTAATTTCCAAAGGAACAATTCACTCTTTTCCATTGCCCCCCTCCACCACTCCCCCCACAGAGGCCACCACGTTCCTGGAAGTATTAGCGATTGGCTGAAGACATAAACAATAATACATAACACACGGGAGAGTGACGTGAGGACTAACAATTGGCTGGAATTTACTTGGCGGCATAGAACGCCCACAAACCGAAGGGTTTTAACCCCTTAAGGACTCAGGGTTTTTCCGTTTTTGCACTTTTGTTTTTTCCTCCTTGTCATAACCCTTTCAACCCTTTCAATTTTCCACCTAAAAATCCATATTATGGCTTATTTTTTGCTTCGCCAATTCTACTTTGCAGTGACATTAGTCATTTTACCCAAAAATGCACGGCGAAATGAAAAAAAAATCATTGTGCGACAAAATCGAAAAAAAAACGCCATTTTGTAACTTTTGGGGGCTTCCGTTTCTACGCAGTGCATATTTCGGTAAAAATTACACCTTATAATTATTCTGTAGGTCCATACGGTTAGAAATGATCCCCTACTTATATAGGTTTGATTTTGTCGCACTTCTGGAAAAAATCATAACTACATACAGGAAAATTTATACGTTTAAAAATGTCATCTTCTGACCCCTATAACTTTTTTATTTTTCCACGTACAGGGCGGTATGAGGACTCATTTTTTATAGGGACCTATAACACTGCACACACTGATCTCCTATGCTGATCACTGGCATGTATTAACACACCTGTGATCAGTGTTATCGGCGCTTAACTGCTCCTGCCTGGATCTCAGGCACGGAGCAGTCATTCGTCGATCGGACACCGAGGAGGCAGATAAGGGCCCTCCCGGTGTCCGGTCAGCTGTTTGGGACGCCGCGATTTCACCACGGCGGTCCCAAACAGCCCGAATGAGCAGCTGGGTCACTTTCAGTTTCACTTTAGAAGCGGCGGTCAGCTTTGACCGCCGCTTCTAAAGCGTTAATACCGCACATCGCCGCGATCGGCGATGTGTGGTATTAGCCGCGGGTCCCGGCCGTTGATTAGCGCCGGGACCAACGCGATATGATGCAGAATCGCGGCGCGATCCTGCTTCATATCGTCCTGCGTCGTTAAGGGGTTAAAGCCGGATGAATGCCCGCACCCGTCAGAAGCTCTCTGCTTGTAAGGAAATAGACATTCCAAATAAATGATATATTGATTCACATATACAATATGTCTACTTCATATTTGCATCATAAAGTTGACATGTTTTTACTTTTGGAAGACACCAGAGGGCTTCAAAGTTCAGCAGCAATTTTCCAATTTTTCACAAAATTTTCAAAATCGGAATTTTTCAGGGACCAGTTCATTTTTGAAGTGGATTTGAAGCATCTTCATATTAGAAATACCCCATAAATGGCCCCATTATAAAAACTGCACCCCCCAAAGTATTCAAAATGACATTCAGTAAGTGTGTTAACCCTTTAGGTGTTTCACAGGAATAGCAGCAAAGTGAAGGAGAAAATAAAAAATCTTCATTTTTTACACTCGCATGTTCTTGTAGACCCTATTTTTACAAGTAGTAATAGGAGAAAAAGCCCCCCAAAATGTGTTACCCATTTTCTCTCGAGTAAGGAAATACCTCATATGTGCATGTCAAGTGTTCGGTGGGCGCAGTAGAGGGCTCAGAAGGGAAGGAGCGACAATGAGATTTTGGAGAGTGAATTTTGCTGAAATGGATTTGGGGGGCATGTCACATTTAGAAAGCCCGAACAGCAGAAAACCCCACATGTGACCCCATGTTGGAAACTACACCCCTCAAGGCACGTAACAAGGGGTCCAGTGAGCCTTAACACCCCACAGGTGTTTGACTTTTCCTTAAAATCGGATGCGTAAATGAAAAAAAAAAATTTTTCACTAAAGTGCAGTTTTTCCCCAAAATTTACAATTTTTACAATGGGTAATGGGAGAAAATGCCCCCCAAAATTTGTAACCCCATCTCTTCTGAATATGGAAATACCCCATGTTAGGACGTAAAATGCACTTCGGGCGAACTACAATGCTCAGAAAAGAAGGAGCGACATTGAGCTTTTGGAAAGAGAATTCCTTTGGAATGGTAGTCAGGGGCCATGTGCGTTTAGAAAGCCCCCCGTGGTGACAGAACAGTGGACACCCCCACATGTGACCCCATTTTGGAAACTACACCCCTCACAGAATTTAATAAGGGGTGCAGTGAGTATTTACACCCCACTGGCGTTTGACAGATCTTTGGAACAGTGGGCTGTGCAAATGAAAAATTAAATTTTTCATTTTCACGGACCACTGTTCCAAAAATCTGTCAGACACATGTGGGGTGTAAATGCTCCCTGTACCCCTTAATACATTACATGAGGGGTGTAGTTTCCAAAATGGGGTCACATGTGGGGGTGTCCATTGTACTGGCACTATGGGGGCTTTGTGGGTCACATGTGGGTATTTATGTTTTTGTGTTTATGTCAGAACCGCTGTAAAATCAGCCACCCCTGTGCAAATCACCAGTTTAGGCCTCAAATGTACATAGTGCGCTCTCACTCCTGAGCATTGTTGTGCGCCCGCAGAGCATTTTAGGCCCACATATGGGGTATTTCTGTACTCAGGAGAAATTGCATTACACATTTTGAGGGTCTCTTTTTCCTTTTACTGCTTGTGAAAATAAAAAGTATGGGGCAACACCAGCATGTTAGTGTAAAATTTTTTTATTTACACTAACAGGCTGGTGTAGCCCCAAACTTTTCCTTTTCATAACGGGTAAAAGGAAATAAAGCCCCCCCAAATTTGTAGTGCAATTTCTCCCAAGTACGGAAATACCCCATATGTGGCCCTAAACTGTTTCCTTGAAATACGACTGGGCTCCAAAATGAGAGAGCGCCATGCACAAATGCACAATGCCCTAAGTGTGGGTATGAGGGAGGTAATTGGTTACACATGATATGGAATTGCACAAAGTTGCAAACATTTTGGAGTGTGGTTTTTTAAACTACTAAAGATAGAACAGACGTGGTTTTGCTGTTTGAACCTAAGGTTGTAATTTATGGATTAGAGATAGCGGGAACTAAGCACACAGATCTTATACTTGGAGTATTAGGAGTGGCAAAGAATTTGATTCTTAGGAAATGGTTGGCCCCAGTGGCTCCACTAAAGGAAGAATGGTTGGGAGGTGTAAATAAGGTTAGAATTTACGAGTTGTTGTTTTTTAAGAATAGTGCAAAAAATCGAGAATGAATGGCTACCCTGGGAGAAAGGAGTATGAGAAAAGTAGGGAAAGGAAGTAAGGCAATGGATCTTGGGCAGGCTGTCTTAGGGTGAGGGAGGGGAAGGGGGGGAGGGATGGGGGTTGATATTGATAATGCTGTAAGTAATAATGGATTTTGTATGTAATAAAATTTATAAATAAAAAAAGAAAAAGAGAGCGCCATGCGCATAGGGGTATTCTACGCCATATGTTTCTAAACTCCCAGCATGCCTGGACAGTCAGTGGCTGTCCAGAAAGGCTGGGAGTTGTTGTTTTGCAACAGCTGGAGGCTCCATTTTGGAAACCCTGCCGTACAATATGTTTTTCATTTTTTGGGGGGGGATTTGTGTGTATGTAGTGTTTTACCCTTTATAATGTGTTAGTGTAGTGTTTTTAGGGTACATTCGCACTGGTGTGTTACGGTGAGTTTCCCGTTAGGAGTTTGCCCTGCGGCGAAAAATTTGCCGCAGCCCAAACTTGAAGCAGGAAACTTACTGTAAACTCGTCCGTGTGAATGTACAGGGTACATTTTCAAAACTACAACTCCCAGCATGTACTGACAGACCGTGCATGCTGGGAGTTGTACTTTTGCAACAGCTGGAGGCACACTGGTTGGAAAACCTTCAGTTAGGTTCTGTTACCTAACTAAGTATTTTCCAACCAGTTTACCTCCAGCTGTTGCAAAACTACAACTCCCAGCATGTACTGATTGCCGAAGGGCATGCTGGGAGATGTAGTTATGCAAGAGCTGGAGGTACGCAACTACAACTCCCAGCATGCCGAGACAGCTGTTTGCTGTTTTAACATGCTGGGATTTGCAGTTTTGCAACATCTGGAGGGCTACAGTTTATAGACCACTGCACTGTGATCTCCAAACTGTGACCCTCCAGATGTTTCAAAACTACAAATCCCAGCATGCACAGACAGCAAACAGCTGTTTGGGTATGCTAGGAGTTGTAGTTTTGCAAGATCTGGAGGGATACAGTTTAGAGACCACTGTATAGTGGTCTCAAACTGTAGCCCTCCAGCTGTTGCAGGGCAACTTAACGGCTTCCATAGGATCCAAGGAGCCGTCCTCTTCTCCCGCACGACATCGCCGCCCGCCGATCACCGTCGCCCGCTGCCTCCCGATGGTAAGTGGACTTCGGCGCCCGGTCCCTGTCGGTTTCCCCATCCTGCCCCGCCTATTGTGAGTGGGCAGGACAGGGAAAACGAAAATTAACCCCCCCCCCCGCCCCGATCTGCTATTGGTCGTCGCTTCTGATGACCAATAGCAGCAATAGGAGGGGTGACACCCCTGCCACCTCACTCCTATCCCTTCAGGGGGATTATAGGTGTCTTAGACAACCGAGATCCCCCTTATATTCTGGGTCACTGGGTCACCATAGATCCCGTATGACCCGGAATCGTCGCAAATCACAAGTGTGAATTCACATGGGGCATTTGCACATTGTGCCTGCTGATCGATATCAGCAGTCACCCCTGTCCGGACCCCGCCCGGCGCACTGCGGGGTCTGAAATTCCCACGGTCGTATGCATACACCCTTCATCCTCAAAAAGGTAAAGGGGAAACTCTAGTGAAAGGGTCTAGTCCCAGAGGGGTCTTCATACCCCAAAGGGAATTGTGAATAAGAATAATTGTATACCTGGGTATCTCCAAGCGAGATTTGAAACATTGGCCCTCATTTACTATTCTAAACCCGACCTCTTTTGTGGGGGTTTTTTGTCGCATTTTTGTCTGCACCATGTCGCAGACATCGTGCGCCAGTCTGCGACATGATGCAACATTTTTTCCCGACGGACCCGATGTGGATTCTCCCAAACCCGAAAAAGGGGCGTTACCCGACATTTCTGAGCTTTCCCACGTATTTATTAAGGTTTCCAACCCGAATTTGTTGTATTGTTGTGGATTTTTTCCCGACAGCTCAGAGGAGTTGGAAACCAAAACCAACAAAACCCACGAGCGACAAACAGGATGCGACATAATAATAAATATCAGGGGAAAAAAGCAGTCGGGTAAGAAAGCAAGATTGACTTACAACCCGATTTTCTTAGTAAATGAGGGCCATTATCTCACTTATCCAATGGCACAGAAGTTGAATGTGCTCCTGTCCAATTTGCTGGTACTGCAGTCCTTACATTTTAAAGTGGACACTCAGAACATGGGGGTGTGCTGAGATTTAGGGGCTGGAACAGGTGGTAGCTGGCCTAGCGGCAGACCGCCACCTCAATTTCAAGATACAACTAGGAGCTTTGCCAAAGTTTACTCTGCTGCAATTATACACTATTGGAGCTGAAATTACTGTGGCTGATGGCACCAGACTTTACTTCCAATGGGTCCTCAAAAAAGGATTTAAAGTTTACTCATTCCAATTAACAGGCGCTGTCATTGTGCCACCATTTGCTGGCACATTAAACTCCTCATGCTGCTGGCACATTAAACTTGTGAATCTATTCTAAACCTTCTATTTAAATTTAAAAAAATCTATGTAATCTTTCAAAGACTGAGGCTCCATGGTCGTTGTCATATATTACCAGTGGAATTATCACAAGAATCCAAGGAAACAGCTTGGAGCGATAAAAATTAACCATAACTGATTAAATGAAACATTCACAGTTCAACACATAGTAAGACCGGTGGGATAAGGGGGGGGGGGTGCTGAGGGGCAGGGGCTGGAACAGGTGGTAGCTCGCCTCACGGCGGACTGCCAGTTCGATGCTGTGGGATTATGGGCCTTCTGTCCCATAATCCCACAGATGAATACGCTATAGAATTAAAATCACTAGTCACAGAAGGTTTCAACCAGGGAATACTCTCGAAACAAGAAAGAGACTATATACTTATCACTGAACCTGCACTACCATTATTCTATTACCTGCCCAAGGTCCATAAGAACAAAGAAAAGCCTACCGGCCGCCCAATTGTATCAGGAATCAATTCCGTTTCGTCCAACTTGGCACATTACCTTGATATACTACTACAAAAATATGTAGTAAGTCTAACATCTCACCTTAAGGACACCACCGACTTCATCCAGTCTGTATTAGAAGTGGGGTGGATCAATGATTTTCTATTTGTCACCATGGACATTGCATCACTCTATACGGTTATTGACCACAATCTTGGAATAGAGGCAGTAGCACACTTTTTACTAAACGATCCTGAGATGCCAGAAGCACAATGTCACTTTATTTTAAAAGGCCTGCGTTTCATCTTAACGCATAACTACTTTGAATTCCAAAAGAAAATCTATACCCAACACACCGGGACCGCTATGGGATCGAAAGTAGCACCACGCTTTGCAAACCTCTTTGTGGGACTTTTTGAAGAGAAGCAGGTGTACAGTCATGAACTGTTTTCCAAATGTTCTTTTTACAAAAGATACATCGACGATATTTTTATCATATGGGGAGGCTCTAAATTACAACTTGAAGAGTTTTTAAATGATCTCAATACCAACACATGGGGACTTCATTTTACTCATAATATCTTTCACAATAATGCAGAATTCCTAGATGTTGTTGTATTTCATGATGAAGCCAATAGACTAAGCACTCGCACTTTTTTCAAGGAGGTAGATAGCAACAGCTATTTGGATTTTTCCAGCTCCCATTACAAAAAATGGATTTCTAACATCCTGTACGGTCAGTTTAAGCGAATTAGACGGAACTGCTCTTCTTTGGAAGATTTCAAACTCCAAAGCAACACTCTCAAAACTCGCTTTAAAGCGAAGAATTATCCTAAGGCCATTATAGAGTCGGCATACAAGAAGGCCAGCTTACAGACACAAGCCGAATGCCTGTCTAAAACAACACGCAACAATTCCAAAAATTACGACTGGTCCTCCAATTTCATTACCACTTTCACACGGGAACATACACAGGTTAAGGAAATTCTATCTAAACACTGGCCGATCCTTTTGAAAGATCCCTACCTATGTGTCATTCTACCCAACAAACCCTCGGTCACTTTTAGACGTGGGCGCACTCTACGCAATATAGTCGCCCCTAGCAGACTGAGAGCTGCTACCTCTGGCCAGACTAATAATAATTTTTTTGACCAGCATAGGTAGCTACCAATGTGGCATCACAAGATGTAAATGCTGTGCCAGTATTAATAATCGCTGTAAAAAATTCACATCAACCAAAACAGGCGAGGATTTTAATAGCAAAACCTTTTTAAACTGTTCCTCCCAATATGTGATATACCTCCTAGAAAGTCCCTGCAAACTCCAATATGTGGGCCGTACCATCCGTTGCCTACGGGAAAAAATCAATAAACATCGTAGCAACACCGTTCATGGGTTTCTGTAACACAGTGTCTCCAGACACCTCCTTCAGGTACACAAGCAAGATTTCGGATGCATTACAGTTACACCTATTGAAGGCATCCCAAAAGAGGACCCGCAAAGATTCAGTACATTAAGGAAAAGAGAGAACTTTTGGATCTACAAACTCAAAACTCTTGTACCCGGAGGCCTTAATGAACTTATTGAATGCTCCCTGTAATCCTCATCAATTTTATCATTATTATCTGTCCACAGAGCTATCTGTTTCCCCTGTATCATTTATTCCATATTGGTCACAGCTACCTTTGATTTAACATTTAGTTACTTATTAATTTATCGAGTCTATATTTTAACATATTTTGTATCTTTTTTACAGTGTGCTTCTATGTGTTTTTTATTAACATGCCAAACACTGCGTATTTTTAATGGGTTTACCTATTCCTCATGTCCCCATTTTTATCCATATTTATGATATTTATTTATAACAAGATTTATGTTTATGTTTATATTGATTTCCCTAATGATATTTATTGACTCTATATCTATGAATTATACACATATATAGATTTATTTAACATTATGCCCTGATTTATTATGGCTCCCCAGACACGCCTCATCTTGATAATCATGGGTCTATGATGCTCTCCTATTATTCTCCCTCTCTTTCGCCCTCCTTTCCCCCACCCCCACCCCCCTCCCTATTTTTCTTCACATCTCATTTATTCTGGCAGTCCATTTGCAACAGCTGCAGGCCCCCAACTTTTAGCCCACCGCTATGAGTGTCCTTTCTGCTCTGATCGCGCTGCCTATTCTTTTTTGTTCCGCCCCTTTTCGCTCCGGTTTTCGCATATGACGGCCTCGCCTCCATCCTCCTGTTCATAGCAACGCGTCCCTAGCTACCAGCAGGGACGCGTTGCTTCCTGCTAGCAGCACGGCACTGCCAGCTGATTGGCCGGACCGCGCAGTCCACTGATAGGCCGATACAGCCGCAAGTCGCCTGATTGGCTCTATCCCTCCGCTTCCCATGTGGTTAGCGACGCGTCCCTAGCAGTCATCTCGGGATGATCTCTACACATTTACACGTCGCCGCTTCATTGCGGCATCACAGAACATCCACCCCTTTAGCCTACCATGGTTCATACTACACAATTGTGCATCCTCTCCTCACCATATTTTTATGTTTTTATGTTGTTTGATTTTATGTCAGGTATGTAAGGGCAACACCTGCAATGACCTTTGACCATTCTAGCCACGCCCACTTTGCGGTTTTGGCGCCTGTTCACACTGTATTTAAACTGGCCATGTGTCCTACTGCATGTTATGCTGATCTGATGTAGAGGGGTTTACCCTCGAAACGCGTCATATGTACTTTTGTTGTTTTAATAAATATGATCCCTGCCAGGATCTTTCATCTATAACCCATTGCCTCCGGTGTTTTTGAGCTAGCAGCGCCTGGAATTTCGTTGGTCCTTTTTTCCTCTACCTCCTCGCTTACTTCAACAGGACAGGTTCACCTGCCTCCTGCGGACCCTCCGGCTGGGCAGCCTGCTCCACCTTTAGACCTCTGTTTGAGGTGATACGCATCATTTCTTCTTTTCCAAGGTGAGCAGCCACTATTAAGGGGCTTTATTTCCCCACCTACTCTAAAGGGTAATACACGAGGCGCCGTTTGCGGTCTGTTTCTTTGTCTTTCTATTACCACATGTGCTCTATGGGGGTGCCCTTGTTTGCGGTTATGGCACACCACTAACCCCTTGGTAGGGATTATTACATAGTAACATAGTTCATAAGGTTGAAAAAAGACCAGAGTCCATCAAGTTCAACCTATAACCCTAAGTCCCTATTGAGTTGAGTTGATCCAGAGGAAGGCAAAAAACCCTCATACTAGAGGTAAAAATTCCTTCCCGACTCCAATTATGGCAGTCAGAATAAATCCCTGGATCAACCTTCTGTCCCTATACAGTGATCCCTCAACTTACAATGGCTTAAACATACAATTGTTTCAACATACAATGGTCTTTTCTGGACCATCGTAAGTTGAAACCAGACTCAACACACAATGTACGGACAGTCCAGATCTGTGAAACGTGTAAATGGCTGGAAGAACTGACCAATCAGAATGGGCATTCACTGGTAAAACCCCTGTATTACTGAAGCGTATGCACTGACTGGTGTCTGGTAGCACCCCCTACAGTACAGGGAGGTATTACATGTTCTGTACACTTTACCTGTATTACTGAAGGGTATGCACTGAGTGGTGTCTGGTAGTGCCCCCTACAGTACAGGGAGGTATTACATGTTCTGTACTCTTTACTTGTATTACTGAAGTGTATGCAGTGACTGGTGTCTGGTAGCGCCCCCTACAGTACAGGGAGGTATTATATGTTCTGTACACTTTACCTGTATTACTGAAGTGTATGCACTGATTGGTGTCTGGTAGTGCCCCCTACAGTACAGGGAGGTATTACATGTTCTGTACACTTTACCTGTATTACTGAAGTGTATGCACTGATTGGTGTCTGGTAGTGCCCCCTACAGTACAGGGAGGTATTACATGTTCTGTACACTTTACCTGTATTACTGAAGTGTATGCACTGACTGGTGTCTGGTAGTGCCCCCTACAGTACAGAGAGGTATTACATGTTCTGTACTCTTTAAATGTATTACTGAAGTGTATGCAGTGACTGGTGTCTGGTAGCACCCCCTACAGTACAGGGAGGTATTACATGTTCTGTACTCTTTACCTGTATTACTGAAGTGTATGCACTGATTGGTGTCTGGTAGTGCCCCCTACAGTACAGGGAGGTATTACATGTTCTGTACTCTTTACCTGTATTACTGAAGTGTATGCACTGACTGGTGTCTGGTAGTGCCCCCTACAGTACAGGGAGGTATTACATGTTCTGTATTCTTTACCTGTATTACTGAAGTGTATGCACTGATTGGTGTCTGGTAGCGCTCCCTACAGTACAGGGAGGTAGTACATGTTCTGTACTCTTTACCTGTATTACTGAAGTGTATGCACTGACTGGTGTCTGGTAGTGCCCCCTACAGTACAGGGAGGTATTACATGTTCTGTACACTTTACCTGTACCAGGGTTAGCTGCTCCTTTGGACACCAGGTAAGGGCGACTCCATTACTTTTTTACTTACAGGACCCTGAAGAAGCTCCTGCCCTCTACATAGACCAGTGTTTTCCAAGCAGGGTGGCCCCAGCTGTTGCAAAACTACAACTCCCAGCATGCCCGGACAGCCTTTGGCTGTCCGGGCATGCTGGGAGTTGTAGTTTTGCAACAGCTGGAGGCTTCCTGCTTGGGAAACACTGACATAGACAGTGATTTACAGCTCCCAGCAGATCTTTATTACTTTTATATGTAAGAATTTGCTTTATCTATATTAGTTTTCTACTTATTTTTCTTTAATTCTCACTTTTTCCTATTTTGGGATGATGGTTTCAACATACAATGGTCGTCCTGGAACCAATTAATATTGTAACTTGAGGGACCACTGTAAATCTAATATACATAACCAGTGATGTTATTACTCTCCAAAAATGCATCCAGACCCTTTTTTAACTCTATTACAGAGTTCACCATGACACCTCCTCCTGGAGAGAATTCCACAGTCTCACTGCTCTTACAGTAAAGAACCCCCATCTGTGCTGGTGTAGGAACCTTCTTTCCTCTAGACGTAGAGGATGCCCCCTTGTTATATATACAGTCCTGGGTATAAATAGATCATGGAGAGATCTCTGTACTGTCCTGATATATTATATATATATTATTAGGTCACCTCCTTGTTATATATACAGTCCTGGGTATAAATAGATCATGGAGAGATCTCTGTACAGTCCTGATATATTATATATATATTATTAGATCACCTCCTTGTTATATATACAGTCCTGGGTATAAATAGATCATGGAGAGATCTCTGTACGGTCCCTGATATATTATATATATTATTAGGTCACCTCCTTGTTATATATACAGTCCTGGGTATAAATAGGTCATGGAGAGATTTCTGTACAGTCCTGATATATTATATATATTATTAGGTCACCTCCTTGTTATATATACAGTCCTGGGTATAAATAGATCATGGAGAGATCTCTGTACTGTCCTGATATATTATATATATTATTAGGTCACCTCCTTGTTATATATACAGTCCTGGGTATAAATAGATCATGGAGAGATCTCTGTACTGCCCTGATATATTATATATAGTATTAGGTCACCTCCTTGTTATATATACAGTCCTGGGTATAAATAGATCATGGAGAGATCTCTGTACTGTCTCCTGATATATTATATATATTATTAGGTCACCTCCTTGTTATATATACAGTCCTGGGTATAAATAGATCATGGAGAGATCTCTGTACTGTCCTGATATATTATATATATTATTAGGTCACCTCCTTGTTATATATACAGTCCTGGGTATAAATAGATCATGGAGAGATCTCTGTACTGTCCTGATATATTATATATATAGTATTAGGTCACCTCCTTGTTATATATACAGTCCTGGGTATAAATAGATCATGGAGAGATCTCTGTACTGTCTCCTGATATATTTATACATAGTTATTAGGTCTCCCCTAAGTCTTCTTTTTTCTAAACTAAATAACCCTAATTCTGATAATATTTCTGGGTACTGTAGTCCTCCCATTCCCCATATTACCCTGGTTCCCCGTCCTTGAACCCTCTCCAGCTCGACTATATCTTTCTTGTACACTGGTGCCCAGTACTGTACACAGTATTCTATGTGTGGTCTGACCAGTACTGTACACAGTATTCTATGTGTGGTCTGACCAGTACTGTACACAGTATTCTATGTGTGGTCTGACCAGTACTGTACACAGTATTCTATGTGTGGTCTGACCAGTACTGTACACAGTATTCTATGTGTGGTCTGACCAGTACTGTACACAGTATTCTATTTGTGGTCTGACCAGTACTGTACACAGTATTCTATGTGTGGTCTGACCAGTACTGTACACAGTATTCTTTGTGTGGTCTGCCCAATACTGTACACAGTATTCTATGTGTGGTCTGACCAGTACTGTACACAGTATTCTATGTGCGGTCTGACCAGTACTGTACACAGTATTCCATGTGTGGTCTGACCAGTACTGTACACAGTATTCTATGTGTGGTCTGACCAGTACTGTACACAGTATTCCATGTGTGGTCTGACCAGTACTGTATACAGTATTCTATGTGTGGTCTGACCAGTACTGTACACAGTATTCTATGTGCGGTCTGACCAGTACTGTACACAATATTCTATGTGCAGTCTGACCAGTACTGTACACAGTATTCTATGTGCAGTCTGACCAGTACTGTACACAGTATTCCATGTGTGGTCTGACTAGTGATTTGTACAGCGGTAGAATTATTTCCTTGTCGTCGGCATCTATGCCCCAATTGATGCACCCCTTGATTTTATTAGCCTTGGCAGCAGCTGCCTGACAGTGGCCATTACAGCTAAATTTACTGTTACCTAAGACTCCTAAGTCCTTTTCCATGTCAGTCGTCCCAAGTGTTCTCCCATTTAATGCATAATCCCAGCCCGGATTTTTCTTCCCCATGTGCATTACCTAACATTTATCAGTGTTGAACCTCATCTGCCACTTCCCAGCCCAAACCTCCAACCTATCCAGATCCATTTGTAGCAGTGCACTGTCCTCTATAGTGTTTACCGCTTTACAGAGTTTAGTATCATCTGCAAAGATTTCTACTTTACAATTCAACCCCTCTGAAAGGTCATTAATCAATATATTAAATAGGACAGGACCCAAGACGGACCCCTGTGGTACCCCACTAGTAACAGTCACCCAATCAGAATAAGTACCATTTATAATCACCCTCTGTTTCCTATCATTGAGCTAGTTACTTACCCGCTTACACACATTCTCCCCCAGCCCAATCCTTCTCATTTTATGCTCCAACCTTTTTTGTGGCACCGTATCAAATGCTTTGGAAAAATCCAGATATACGACATCCAGCGATTGCCCCTGGTCCAGTCTGGAGCTCACCTCCTCATAAAAGCTGATCAGGTGACAGGATCGATCCCTCATAAAGCCATGCTGATATGGGGTCACACATTTATTTTTATCAAGATATTCCAAAATAGCATTTCTTAGGAAACCCTCAAACAATTTACATACAACCGAGGTTAAACTAACAGGTCTATAATTCCCGGGGTCACCTTTTGACACCTTCTTAAATATCGGCACCACATTTGCCATGCGCCAGTCCTGGGGAACAGTCCCTGTCACTATAGAGTCCCTGAATATTAAAAATAGCAGTCTGTCTATGACATTACTTAATTCCTTTAGAACACGGGGGTGAATGCCATCTGGACCTGGTGATTTGTCTATTTTGATTTTTTGTAGGCGGCACCGTACTTCTTACTGAGTTAGACAGGTGACCTGTACTGGGGAGTTTACCTTATCACACTGTATTTCACATGGCATTTCATTTTCCTCAGTGAATACAGTGGAGAAGAATTTTTTTTAATACATTTGCTTTTTCCTGATCCCCATTTATAATTTCTTCCTCATCATTTTTTAAAGGGCCAACACTTTCATTTTTGACCTTTTTGTTATTTATATAGTTAAAGAACATTTTGGGGTTAGTTTTACTCTCTTTGGCAATGAGTCTTTCAGTCTCTATTTTTGTGGCTTTTATCTGTTTTTTACATATTTTAAATTTTTCTCTATAGCTTTTTAATGCTTCTGTTACGCCGAGCGCTCCGGGTCCCCGCTCCTCCCCGGAGCGCTCACAGCGTTCTCCTATTCGCAGCGCCCCGGTCAGACCTGTCGACCGGGTGCGCTGCTATAATTTTCCCAGCCGGGATGCGATTTGCGATGCGGGACGTGCCCGCTCGCGATGCGCATCCCGACTCGCTTACCAGACCCGTTCCCTGTCTGTGCTGTCCCGGCGCGCGCGGCCCCGCTCCTTAGGGCGTGCACGCGCCGGGTCTTTGCGATATAAAGGGCCGGTGCGCCACTGATTGGCGCATGAGGTTTTAATCAGTACCTTCACCTGTGCACTTCCCTACTTATACCTCACTTCCCCTGCACTCCCTTGCCAGATCTTGTTGCCATTGTGCCAGTGAAAGCGTTTCCTTGTGTGTTCCTAGCCTGTGTTCCAGACCTCCTGCCATTGCCCCTGACTACGATCCTTGCTGCCTGCCCCGACCTTCTGCTACGTCCGACCTTGCTCTTGTCTACTCCCTTGTACCACGCTTATCTCAGCAGTCAGAGAGGTTGAGCCGTTGCCAGTGGATACGACCTGGTTGCTACCGCCGCTGCAAGACCATCCCGCTTTGCGGCGGGCTCTGGTGAATACCAGTAGCAACTTAGAACCGGTCCACCGACACAGTCCACGCCAATCCCTCTCTGGCACAGAGGATCCACTTCCAGCCAGCCGAATCGTGACAGTAGATCCGGCCATGGATCCCGCTGAGGTCCCGCTGCCAGTTGTCGCTGACCTCACCACGGTGGTCGCCCAGCAGTCGCAATAGATAGCGCAAGAAGGCCACCAGGTGTCTCAACTGACCGTGATGCTACAGCAGCTACTACCACAGCTTCAACCATCATCTCCTCCGCCAGCTCCTTCACTTCGTCCGCAGCGAGTGGCCGCATCCAGCCTCCGTTTATCTTTGCCGGACAAATTTGATGGGGACTCTAAATTTTGCCGTGGTTTTCTTTCACAATGTTCCCTGCATTTGGAGATGATGTCGGGCCAGTTTCCAACTGAAAGGTCAAAGGTGGCTTTCGTAGTCAGCCTTCTGTCTGGGAAAGCCCTGTCATGGGCCACACCGCTCTGGGACCGCAATGATCCTGTCACTGCCTCTGTACACTCTTTCTTCACGGAGATTCGAAGTGTCTTCGAGGAACCAGCCCGAGCCTCTTCTGCCGAGACTGCCCTGCTGAACCTGGTCCAGGGTAATTCTTCTGTTGGCGAGTACGCCATCCAATTCCGTACTCTCGCCTCCGAATTGTCCTGGAATAACGAGGCCCTCTGCGCGACCTTTAAAAAAGGCCTATCCAGTAACATCAAAGATGTGCTGGCCGCACGAGAAATTCCTGCTAACCTGCATGAACTTATTCATCTTGCCACCCGCATTGACATGCGTTTTTCCGAAAGGCGTCAGGAGCTCCGCCAGGATATGGACTTTGTTCGCACAAGACGGTTTCTCTCCCCGGCTCCTCTGGTCCACTGCAATCCGTTCCTGTGCCTTCCGCCGTGGAGGCTATGCAAGTTGACCGGTCTCGCTTGACATCTCAAGAGAGGACACGACGCCGCATGAAGAACCTTTGCCTGTACTGTGCCAGTACCGAACACTTCTTGAAGGATTGTCCTATCCGACCTCCAGGTCAGGAAAGACGCACGCTGACTCCGCACAAAGAGGAGACAGCTCTTGATGTGAACTCTGCTTCTCCACGTCGTACTGTGCTTGTGCGGATTTCTTCTTCTACCTTCTCCTTCTCAGCTATGGCCTTCTTGGATTCCAGATCTGCAGGAAATTTTATTTTGGCCTCTTTCATTAACAGGTTCAACATCCCGGTGACCAGTCTCGCCAGACCCCTCTACATCGCCTCTGTTAATAATGAAAGATTGGACTGTACTGTGCGCTACCGCACGGAACCCCTCTTAATGTGCATCGGACCCCATCACGAAAAAATTGAATTTCTGGTCCTCTCTAACTGCACTTCGGAAATTCTTCTTGGACTACCATGGCTTCAACGCCATTCCCCAACCCTCGATTGGACCACCGGGGAGATCAAGAACTGGGGTACTTCTTGCCACAAGGACTGTCTTAAGCCTGCCCCCTGTACTGTCAGTCAAGACCCTGTGGTTCCTCTGATATCTGGTCTCCCCAAGGCCTATCTGGATTATGCTGATGTTTTTTGCAAAAAACAAGCAGAGACTTTGCCTCCTCACAGGCCTTATGACTGTCCTATTGACCTCCTCCCTGGTACTACTCCACCCCGGGGCAGAATCTATCCTCTGTCTGCTCCGGAAACACAAGCCATGTCGGAGTGCATCCAAGAGAATTTAAAAAAGGGGTTTATCCGCAAGTCTTCCTCCCCTGCTGGAGCTGGATTTTTTTTCGTTTCCAAAAAAGACGGCTCCTTACGCCCTTGCATTGATTACCGCAGACTTAATAAAATCACTGTAAAAAAACGCTATCCCCTATCTCTTATCTCGGAACTCTTTGATCGCCTACGAGGCGCCCACATCTTTACCAAGCTGGACTTAAGAGGTGCATATAATCTCATCCGCATCAGGGAGGGGGACGAGTGGAAGACCGCATTTAACACCAGAGATGGACACTTTGAATATCTGGTTATGCCCTTTGGGCTTTGCAACGCCCCTGCCGTCTTCCAAGACTTTGTAAATGAAATTTTTCGTGATCTTCTATATACCTGTGTTGTGGTTTACCTAGACAATATTTTGATTTTTTCTGCTAACCTGGAAGAACACCGCCAGCATGTCTGCATCGTTCTTCAGAGACTTCGGGACAATCAATTATATGCCAAAATGGAAAAATGTCTCTTTGAATGTCAATCTCTTCCCTTCCTAGAATACTTAGTCTCTGGCCAGGGACTACAAATGGACCCAGATAAACTATCAGCCTTATTGGATTGGCCACGCCCCTCCGGACTCTGTGCTATCCAACGTTTTTTGGGGTTTGCCAATTATTACAGACAATTTATTCCGCACTTTTCCACTATTGTGACTCCTTTCGTGGCCCTAACCAAGAAAAACGCCAACCCTAAGTCCTGGCCTCCTCAAGCGGAAGACGCATTCAATCATCTCAAGACTGCCTTTTCTTCTGCTCCCGTACTCTCCAGACCTGATCCATCTAAGCCCTTCTCGCTGGAGGTAGACGCCTCCTCGGTGGCAGCTGGAGCAGTACTTGTTACGCCGAGCGCTCCGGGTCCCCGCTCCTCCCCGGAGCACTCGCAACATCCTCGCAATTGCAGCGCCCCGGTCAGACCTGCTGACCGGGTGCGCTGCGATACCTCTCCCAGCCGGGATGCGTTTCGCGATGCGGGTGGCGCCCGCTCGCGATGCGCACCCCGGCTCCCGTACCTGACTCGCTCTCCGTCGGTCCTGTCCCGGCGCGCGCGGCCCCGCTCCTTAGGGCGCGCGCGCGCCGGGTCTCTGCGATTTAAAGGGCCACTGCGCCACTGATTGGCGCAGTTGGCTTAATTAGTGTGTTCACCTGTGCACTCCCTATTTATACCTCACTTCCCCTGCACTCCCTCGCCGGATCTTGTTGCCATTGTGCCAGTGAAAGCGTTTCCTTGTGTGTTCCTAGCCTGTGTTCCAGACCTTCTGCTATTGCCCCTGACTACGATCCTTGCTGCCTGCCCCGACCTTCTGCTACGTCCGACCTTGCTCTTGTCTACTATCTTCAGCAGTCAGAGAGGTTGAGCCGTTGCCGGTGGATACGACCTGGTTGCTACCGCCGCTGCAAGACCATCCCGCTTTGCGGCGGGCTCTGGTGAATACCAGTAGCAACTTAGAACCGGTCCACCAGCACGGTCCACGCCAATCCCTCTCTGGCACAGAGGATCCACCTCCTGCCAGCCGAATCGTGACAGTAGATCCGGCCATGGATCCCGCTGAAGTTCCACTGCCAGTTGTCGCCGACCTCACCACGGTGGTCGCCCAGCAGTCGCAACAGATAGCGCAACAAGGCCACCAGCTGTCTCAACTGACCGTGATGCTACAACAGCTACTACCACAGCTTCAGCAATCATCTCCTCCGCCAGCTCCTGCACCTCCTCCGCAGCGAGTGGCCGCTTCCGGCCTACGACTATCCTTGCCGGATAAATTTGATGGGGACTCTAAGTTTTGCCGTGGCTTTCTTTCACAATGTTCCCTGCACTTGGAGATGATGTCGGACCAGTTTCCTACTGAAAGGTCTAAGGTGGCTTTCGTAGTCAGCCTTCTGTCTGGGAAAGCTCTGTCATGGGCCACACCGCTCTGGGACCGCAATGACCCCGTCACTGCCTCTGTACACTCCTTCTTCACGGAGATTCGAAGTGTCTTTGAGGAACCTGCCCGAGCCTCTTCTGCTGAACCTGGTCCAGGGTAATTCTTCCGTTGGCGAGTACGCCATCCAATTCCGTACCCTTGCCTCCGAATTATCCTGGAATAATGAGGCCCTCTGCGCGACCTTTAAAAAAAGGCCTATCCAGCAACATTAAAGATGTTCTGGCCGCACGAGAAATTCCTGCTAACCTGCATGAACTTATTCATCTAGCCACTCGCATTGACATGCATTTTTCCGAAAGGCGTCAGGAGCTCCGCCAGGATATGGACTTTGTTCGCACGAGGCGTTTTTTCTCCCCGGCTCCTCTCTCCTCTGGTCCTCTGCAATCCGTTCCTGTGCCTCCCGCCGTGGAGGCTATGCAAGTTGACCGGTCTCGCTTGACACCTCAAGAGAGGACACGACGCCGCATGGAGAATCTGTGCCTGTACTGTGCCGGTACCGAACACTTCCTGAAGGATTGTCCTATCCGTCCTCCCCGCCTGGAAAGACGTACGCTGACTCCGCACAAAGATGAGACAGTTCTTGCTGTCGACTCTGCTTCTCCACGCCTTACTGTGCCTGTGCGGATATCTTCCTCTACCTTCTCCTTCTCTACTATGGCCTTCTTGGATTCTGGATCTGCAGGAAATTTTATTTTGGCCTCTCTCATCAACAGGTTCAACATCCCGGTGACCAGTCTCGCCAGACCCCTCTACATCAATTGTGTTAACAATGAAAGATTGGACTGTACTGTGCGTTACCGCACGGAACCCCTCCTAATGTGCATCGGACCTCATCACGAAAAAATTGAGTTTTTGGTCCTCTCCAATTGCACTTCCGAAATTCTCCTTGGATTACCGTGGCTTCAACGCCATTCCCCAACCCTTGATTGGTCCACAGGAGAGATCAAGAGCTGGGGTACTTCTTGTTTCAAGGACTGTCTTAAACCGGTTCCCAGTACTCCCTGCCGTGACCCTGTGGTTCCCCCCTGTAACCGGTCTCCATAAGGCTTATATGGACTATGCTGATGTGTTTTGCAAAAAGCAAGCTGAGACTTTACCTCCTCACAGGCCTTATGACTGTCCTATTGACCTCCTCCCGGGCAATACTCCACCCCGGGGCAGAATTTATCCTCTGTCCGCTCCAGAGACTCTTGCTATGTCTGAATACATCCAGGAAAATTTAAAAAAGGGGTTTATCCGCAATTCCTCCTCTCCTGCCGGAGCTGGATTTTTTTGTGTGTCCAAAAAAGATGGCTCCCTACGTCCTTGCATTGATTACCGCGGACTTAATAAAATCACGGTAAAGAACCGCTACCCCCTACCTCTTATCTCAGAACTCTTTGATCGCCTTCAAGGTGCCCACATCTTTACCAAACTGGACTTAAGAGGTGCTTATAATCTCATCCGCATCAGGGAGGGGGACGAATGGAAGACTGCATTTAACACCAGAGATGGACACTTTGAGTATCTGGTCATGCCCTTTGGCCTGTGCAACGCCCCTGCCGTCTTCCAAGACTTTGTTAATGAAATTTTTCGTGATCTCTTATATTCCTGTGTTGTTGTGTATCTGGACGATATTCTGATTTTTTCTGCCAACTTAGAAGAACACCACCAGCATGTCCGCAGGGTTCTTCAGAGACTTCGAGACAATCAACTTTATGCCAAAATGGAGAAATGTCTGTTTGAATGTCAATCTCTTCCTTTCCTAGGATACTTGGTCTCTGGCCAGGGATTACAAATGGACCCGGATAAACTCTCTGCCATCTTAGATTGGCCACGCCCCTCCGGACTCCGTGCTATCCAACGTTTTTTGGGGTTCGCCAATTATTACAGACAATTTATTCCACACTTTTCCACTATTGTGGCTCCTATCGTGGCTTTAACCAAGAAAAATGCCAATCCCAAGTCCTGGTCTCCCCAAGCGGAAGACGCATTTAAACGGCTCAAGTCTGCCTTTTCTTCTGCTCCCGTGCTCTCCAGACCTGACCCATCTAAACCCTTCCTATTGGAGGTAGATGCTGTTACGCCGAGCGCTCCGGGTCCCCGCTCCTCCCCGGAGCGCTCGCAACTTCCTCGCAATCGCAGCGCCCCGGTCGGACCTGCTGACCGGGTGCGCTGCGATACCTCTCCCAGCCGGGATGCGATTCGCGATGCGGGTGGCGCCCGCTCGCGATGCGCACCCCGGCTCCCGTACCTGACTCGCTCTCCGTCAGTCCTGTCCCGGCGCGCGCGGCCCCGCTCCTTAGGGCGCGCGCGCGCCGGGTCTCTACGATTTAAAGGGCCACTGCGCCGCTGATTGGCGCAGTTGGCTTAATTAGTTTATTCACCTGTGCACTTCCCTATATAACCTCACTTCCCCTTTCCTTCCTTGCCGGATCTTGTTGCCATCGTGCCAGTGAAAGCGTTTCCCAGTGTGTTCCTAGCCTGTGTTCCAGACCTCCTGCCGTTGCCCCTGACTACGATCCTTGCTGCCTGCCCCGACCTTCTGCTACGTCCGACCTTGCTCTTGTCTACTCCCTTGTACCGCGCCTATCTTCAGCAGTCAGAGAGGTTGAGCCGTTGCTAGTGGATACGACCTGGTTGCTACCGCCGCTGCAAGACCATCCCGCTTTGCGGCGGGCTCTGGTGAATACCAGTAGCAGCTTAGAACCAGTCCACTAGCACGGTCCACGCCAATCCCTCTCTGGCACAGAGGATCCACCTCCTGCCAGCCGAATCGTGACAGATGCCTCCTCAGTGGGAGCTGGAGCGGTCCTTCTACAAAAAAATTCTTCCGGGCATGCTGTTACTTGTGTTTTTTTTTTCTAGGACCTTCTCTCCGGCGGAGAGAAACTACTCCATCGGGGATCGAGAACTACTGGCCATTAAATTGGCACTTGAGGAATGGAGGCATCTGCTGGAGGGATCAAAATTTCCAGTTATCATTTACACCGATCACAAGAATCTCTCCTATCTCCAGTCTGCCCAACGGCTGAACCCTCGCCAGGCCAGGTGGTCGTTGTTCTTTGCCCGTTTTAACTTTGAAATTCATTTTCGCCCTGCCGACAAGAACATTAGGGCCGATGCCCTCTCTCGTTCCTCGGATGCCTCGGAAGTAGAGGTCTCTCCGCAACACATCATTCCTCCTGATTGTCTGATCTCCACTTCTCCAGCCTCCATCAGGCAAACTCCTCCAGGGAAGACCTTCGTTTCTCCACGCCAACGTCTCGGGATTCTCAGATGGGGTCACTCCTCCCACCTCGCAGGCCATGCGGGCATCAAAAAGTCCTTGCAACTCATCTCTCGTTTCTATTGGTGGCCGACTCTGGAGACGGATGTTGTTGATTTTGTGCGGGCCTGTACTGTCTGTGCCCGGGATAAGACTCCTCGCCAGAAGCCTGCTGGTCTCCTTCATCCTCTGCCTGTCCCCGAACAGCCTTGGTCACTGATTGGTATGGACTTTATTACAGACTTACCCCCATCCCGTGGCAACACTGTTGTTTGGGTGGTCGTTGATCGATTTTCCAAGATGGCACATTTTATTCCTCTTCCTGGTCTTCCTTCAGCGCCTCAGTTGGCAAAACAATTTTTTGTACACATTTTTCGTCTTCACGGTTTGCCCACGCAGATCGTCTCGGATAGAGGCGTCCAATTCGTGTCTAAATTCTGGAGGGCCCTCTGTAAACAGCTCAAGATTAAATTAAACTTCTCTTCTTCTTATCATCCCCAATCCAATGGGCAAGTAGAAAGAATTAACCAGGTCCTGGGTGACTATTTACGGCATTTTGTTTCCTCCCGCCAGGATGACTGGGCAGATCTTCTACCATGGGCCGAATTCTCATACAACTTCAGAGTCTCTGAATCTTCTGCTAAGTCCCCATTTTTCGTGGTGTACGGCCGTCACCCTCTTCCCCCCCTCCCCACTCCCTTGCCCTCTGGTTTGCCCGCTGTGGATGAAGTGACTCGTGATCTTTCCACCATATGGAAAGAGACCCAAAATTCTCTTTTACAGGCTTCATCCCGCATGAAAAGGTTTGCCGATAAGAAAAGAAGAACTCCCCCCATTTTTGCTCCCGGAGACAAGGTATGGCTCTCCGCTAAATATGTCCGCTTTCGTGTCCCCAGTTACAAACTGGGACCACGCTATCTTGGTCCTTTCAAAGTCTTGTGCCAGATTAATCCTGTCTCTTACAAACTCCTTCTTCCTCCTTCTCTTCGTATTCCCAATGCCTTCCATGTCTCTCTCCTTAAACCACTCATCATCAACCGTTTCTCTCCCAAACTTGTTTCTCCCACTCCTGTTTCCGGTTCTTCTGACATCTTCTCCGTGAAGGAGATACTGGCCTCCAAGACGGTCAGAGGAAAAAGATTTTTTTTGGTAGATTGGGAGGGCTGTGGTCCTGAAGAGAGATCCTGGGAACCTGAGGACAACATCCTAGACAAAAGTCTGGTCCTCAGGTTCTCAGGCTCCAAGAAGAGGGGGAGACTCAAGGGGGGGGGTACTGTTACGCCGAGCGCTCCGGGTCCCCGCTCCTCCCCGGAGCGCTCGCAACATCCTTGTAATTGCAGCGCCTCGGTCAGACCTGCTGACCGGGTGCGCTGCGATACCTCTCCCAGCCGGGATGCGATTCGCGATGCGGGTGGCGCCCGCTCGCGATGCGCACCCCGGCTCCCGTACCTGACTCGCTCTCCGTCGGTCCTGTCCCGGCGCGCGCGGCCCCGCTCCTTAGGGCGCGCGCGCGCCGGGTCTCTGCGATTTAAAGGGCCACTGCGCCACTGATTGGCGCAGTTGGCTTAATTAGTGTGTTCACCTGTGCACTCCCTATTTATACCTCACTTCCCCTGCACTCCCTCGCCGGATCTTGTTGCCATTGTGCCAGTGAAAGCGTTTCCTTGTGTGTTCCTAGCCTGTGTTCCAGACCTTCTGCTGTTGCCCCTGACTACGATCCTTGCTGCCTGCCCCGACCTTCTGCTACGTCCGACCTTGCTCTTGTCTACTCCCTTGTACCGCGCCTATCTTCAGCAGTCAGAGAGGTTGAGCCGTTGCTAGTGGATACGACCCTGTTGCTACCGCCGCTGCAAGACCATCCCGCTTTGCGGCGGGCTCTGGTGAATACCAGTAGCAACTTAGAACCGGTCCACCAGCACGGTCCACGCCAATCCCTCTCTGGCACAGAGGATCCACCTCCTGCCAGCCGAATCGTGAGAGTACTCCTACAAAAAAATTCTTTCGGACATGCTGTTACTTGTGGTTTCTTTTCTAGGACCTTCTCTCCGGCGGAGAAAAACTACTCCATTGGTGATCGAGAACTACTTGCCATAAAATTGTCGCTTGAGGAATGGAGGCACCTGCTGGAGGGATCCAAATATCCAGTTATTATATACACTGATCACAAAAATCTCTCTTATCTTCAGTCTGCCCAACGGCTGAATCCTCGCCAGGCTAGGTGGTCGTTGTTCTTTGCCTGTTTTAACTTTGAAATTCATTTTCGCCCTGCTGACAAGAACATTAGCGCTGATGCCCTCTCTCGTTCATCGGATGCCTCTGAAGTGGAAGCTTCCCCGCAACACATTATTCCTCCGGACTGTCTGATCTCCACTTCTCCAGCTTCCATCAGACAAACTCCTCCAGGGAAGACCTTCGTCTCTCCACGCCAGCGTCTCGGGATTCTCAAGTGGGGACACTCCTCACACCTCGCAGGCCATGCTGGCATCCAAAAATCCATCCAGCTCATCTCTCGATTTTATTGGTGGCCTACCCTGGAAGCTGATGTTGTTGATTTCGTGCGGGCTTGTACAGTCTGTGCCCGGGACAAGACCCCTCGCCAGAAGCCTGCTGGTCTCCTCCATCCTCTGCCTGTTCCTGAACGACCATGGTCTCAGATTGGTATGGACTTTATTACTGACTTACCTTTATCCCATGGCAACACAGTTATTTGGGTGGTCGTTGATCGATTCTCCAAGATGGCACATTTTATCCCTCTTCCAGGTCTTCCTTCTGCGCCTCAGTTGGCGAAACAATTTTTTATACACATTTTTCGCCTTCACGGGCTGCCTACGCATATCGTCTCGGATAGAGGCGTTCAATTTGTGTCTAAATTCTGGAGGGCCCTCTGTAATCAACTCAAAATCAAATTAAACTTCTCGTCTTCTTATCATCCCCAATCCAATGGGCAAGTAGAAAGAATTAATCAGGTTCTGGGTGACTATTTGCGACATTTTGTTTCCTCCCGCCAGGATGACTGGGCAGATCTTCTACCATGGGCCGAATTCTCGTACAATTTCAGAGTCTCTGAATCTTCCGCTAAATCCCCATTCTTCGTGGTGTACGGCCGTCACCCTCTTCCCCCCCCTTCCCACTCCCATGCCCTCTGGTTTGCCTGCTGTTGATGAGGTGACTCGGGACTTCTCCACCATATGGAAAGAGACTCAAAATTCTCTCTTACAGGCCTCATCCCGGATGAAAAAACATGCCGATAGGAAAAGAAGAATTCCCCCCATTTTTTCTCCCGGAGACAAAGTATGGCTCTCCGCCAAGTATGTCCGTTTTCGTGTCCCCAGTTATAAACTGGGACCACGTTATCTTGGTCCTTTCAAAATCAAGTGCCAAATCAACCCTGTCTCTTACAAACTCCTTCTTCCTCCCTCTCTCCGTATTCCCAATGCTTTCCATGTCTCTCTCCTTAAACCACTCATCCTTAACCGCTTCTCTCCCAAAGTTGTTTCTCCCACTCCAGTTTCCGGGTCCTCTGACTTTTTTTGGTGAAAGAAATTCTGGCATCCAAGACGGTCAGAGGTAAAAAAAAATTTTGGGTTGGGAGAATTGCGGCCCAGAGGAGAGGTCATGGGAACCTGAGGACAACATCCTGGACATCCTCAAATTCTCAGGTTCCAAAAAGAGGGGGAGACCCAAGTGGGGGGGTACTGTTACGCCGAGCGCTCCGGGTCCCGGCTCCTCCCCGGAGCGCTCACAGCGTTCTCCTATTCGCAGCGCCCCGGTCAGACCTGCCGACCGGGTGCGCTGCGATAATGTTCCCAGCCGGGATGCGATTCGCGATGTGGGACGCGCCGACTCGCTTACCAGACGCGATGCGGGACGCGCCGACTCGCTTACCAGACCCGTTCCCCGTCTGTGCTGTCCCGGCGCGTGCGGCCCCGCTCCTTAGGGCGCGCACGCGCCGGGTCTTTGCGATTTAAAGGGCTGGTGTGCCACTGATTGGCGCATGAGGTTTTAATCAGTACCTTCACCTGTGCACTTCCCTACTTATACCTCACTTCCCCTGCACTCCCTTGCCGGATCTTGTTGCCATTGTGCCAGTGAAAGCGTTTCCTTGTGTGTTCCTAGCCTGTGTTCCAGACCTCCTGCCGTTGCCCCTGACTATGATCCTTGCTGCCTGCCCTGACCTTCTGCTACGTCCAACCTTGCTCTTGTCTACTCCCTTGTACCGCGCTTGTCTCAGCAGTCAGAGAGGTTGAGCCGTTGCCGGTGGATACGACCCTGTTGCTACCGCCGCTGCAAGACCATCCCGCTTTGCGGCGGGCTCTGGTGAATACCAGTAGCAACTTAGAACCGGTCCACCGACACGGTCCACGCAAATCCCTCTCTGGCACAGAGGATCCACCTCCAGCCAGCCGAATCGTGACAGCTTCTTCACTGCCTTCCTGTTTTAGTAATTTAAATTTATTGCCCCCTTAACATTTTAATTCATCCATATTTGTTTTCTTTTATTTCTGACCCTTTTATTCCCATAAGGTATATACATCTTACAGTGAAAATTTAAGATACTTTTAAAAGTCTCCCATTTAGTGTCAATATTGTTCTTTCTGAGGACATTATCCCATTTTATATTGTTAAGGGCTTCTCTGAGTTGATCGAACTTTGCCTTCCTAAAGTTCATTGTTTTTGTGGTCCCTCGTGAGATTCCCTTATTGAAGAATAAGTTATAATGTATTATATTATGATCACCAGTTCCTAGGTGTCCATCTACTTGCACATTAATTACTCTGTCAGGTACACTGGTCAATATTAAGTCTAGTAGGGTGCCCCCTCTGGTCGGGCCTTGCACCATTTGGGACAGATAATTGTCTTTAGTTATAGTCAGAAACCTGTTTCCTTTATGAGATTCACAGTTCTCAGTCTCCCAGTTTATATCAGGATAAAGTCCCCCATTATTATCACCTCATTTTGATTTGCTGCCTTATTTGCCTCAATAATTGATCTTCTGGCTCTTCCATTATGTTTGGTGGCTTATAGCTTATAGCAAACCCCTATCAGAATTTTTTTGTTTTTATCTCCATATATTTCTACCCATAATGACTCCACATCATCGTTTCCCTCCCATATATCCTCCCGCAGTGCGGCCTTCAAATTGGACTACATAAAGACAGACTCCTCCCTCTTTCCATTTTGTCCGATCCTTCCTGAATAGACTATAACCCTGTATGTTGACCGCCCAGTCACAGCTATCGTCCAACCAAGTCTCTGTTATACGACTATGTCATAATCCTTCTCAGAAATTTTCAACTCCAGTTCGTCAGTTTTATTGGACAGAATTCTGGCATTAGTCAACATGCACTTCAATGGTGTATGTTTTTTTATCCTATGATGCCTATCCCTATTAATTATTCTAACCCCTCCCTCCGCTACACACCCAGGTACATTAATAAGTCCCCCCCCATCTACACTATCCTCTGCCTCTATGTTGTAGGTTCCCTCCCCCCAGTCCCTAGTTTAAACACTCATCCACCCTTCTAGCCATCTTCTCCCCAAGCACAGCTGCATCTCCCCATTGAGGTGCAGTCCGTCCCTACGGTAGAGCCGGTAACCGACAGCAAAGTCGGCCTAGTTCTCCATGAATCCAAACCCCTCCTTCCTACACCAGCTTCTGAGCCACTTGTTTACCTCCCTAATCTCCCGCTGCATCTCTGGTGTGGCTCGTGGTACAGGTAATATTTCAGAAAATACTACCTTGGAGGTCCTTGCCTTAAACTTGCAGCCTAAGTCCCTGAAATCCTTTTTAAGGACACTCCACCTGCCTCTTACTTTGTCATTGTTGCCAATATGTACCATGACTGCTGGGTCTTCTCCAGCCCCACCCAGCAACCTGTCAACCCGATCCGCAATGTGCCGAACTCGAGCGCCAGGAAGACAACACACTGTTCGGCGATCCTGGTCTTTGTGACAGATCGCCCTGTCTGTCCCCCTAATAATTGAGTCCCCCACTACCAGTACCTGTCTGGCCTGCCCTGCTCTCCTCCCTCCCTCCTTCCTGGAGCAGACACCCCCCTGGTGGTCAGAGGCAAAGTCCTGCTGCAGTACCGCTAGCTCTGTAATGGCAACCCCCTCATCTGCCAAGCGGGCAAACTTGTTGGGGTGTGCCAGTTCAGGACTAGCCTCCCTGACATTTTTCCCTCTACCGCATTTTCTAACTGTAACCCAGCTAACTGCCTGACTGTCCTGCAGCTCCGTCCCACTATCCTCCCCCACCTCGACACCAGAGAGTACTTGCTCAGTGAGCAGGACACTCCTCTCCAAGTGGTCAAAGCGTCTCAGTGTTGCCAGTTGCTCCTCTAGATCCAGGATCTGGGCTTCCAAATGAACAACTCGCACACATCTCGCACAACAATATGCACCCTCACACTGCTGTTCAAGGATTGCATACTGTGGTTTTTTACAAACTGTGAAAAACATTTTCGTTTTGGGGAATGGCAACAGGATTGTCATCCTAGAAAATGCACAAAAGTTAAACAAAACATTCTATGCAACTTTTTCACAATTAGTGTAAAACTAAACAAAAACTTTCCCACAATAAAATAGATGCATAATGCTCTCTGAAGTTTTTACTGCATTTATTATATGTGTGGCTCTTACTCCTATCTGTGTTGGTGCTCATTGTCCCTCACAGAAATCTTCCTCTAACAACTGCTATTTCTATAATGGCTGATGAAGCTATGTGCATTTGCTTTTATAGTGAACCTTATATTGCCTTCTGATTGGCTGGGAGAGCTGTTTGAATAGCATTCTGTGATTCCCTGAGATGATGTGATTCTTCTTCCTTCTCCTCTTTGCTATGTAGATGATGTTATTTTAGCAGGTTCTACCAAACTGGACCACCTGAATTTCAGGGTCGAGTTGAGATCTAACTGAACTCAGGTTCTATGGGTTCAGTTCATTCATCTCTAGTAATGAAATACATATTTAGGAGGTAGGATTAGTGTTGCACTGTTGCTCTGTGTATAATGACTTTGCAGATTCTTATATAATTTTTTTTTCTTCTTTTGGAAGATTCCTACAGTGTGTGTGTATCTGGAGTTATCTCTTTAATACTTTCAGTTCACCATTTTAATCAATTCTTAATAATCAACATGTTTAGCAAAATCACAGTGTAGAATAGTGCAGAACAATTAATGCACATAACAACACTTAATTTTTTGGCTTTGTTGAGGCCCCTCTGGGACACGTCTTACATTAATGGAAGAGAATAGAAGACCAAGAAGCTGAATTCAGAATTGCATCAGATATTGAGATGTCAGGGAATGTTATATAATAATAACTTTATATAACAATGCAGGGAGTTACTTTATTTAATGTTTGATGAATTTTGATTCCAGCAGAAGAAGCTCCATACGTAAATACAGGAGGAACATTAAACAAAGGTTCGTGCGCTCGTCTTCTGATGTTGCAGGATGAAGATGACAAATATTGTCTTCGGGTAAATAAGCCAAAGGCGTAAACGAAATTATCAGAAAAAAAACTGATCCATTTATTACAATAGTATATAGACATAGGAATAAAATACAATAGGATAGAATTATAGTCAAATCTAATAAAGTGCAATAAAATGACCCCAATCGTGTATATAGAGGCTTATAAACACATAGATACTGATAATCACTGCCTATTAATAACTGTTCAGAAGGCTTCATAGAAGGGTCCAATATGTATAATAATAGAATCAGTTGTCCTGTTTTCTGTATTCAGAAATAATTTATACTCTAAGGGGAGATGAAATCCTTCTTTACAAGGTATAAAAGCTGATAAAATTCTTAGAGCATGTATGTTGGTATTATCCTAACGTTCTGGGTCCTTAAAAAGTAGAGTGATAGGTATCTGTATATGTAAATAGGTTGGTTAGGATAAGTGATAGCAGATTATACAGACTGTCCTCACATTTGTCCAAAATATTCACTTGTGTCCGGACAGAATGCCCGCGGAGTGCTTAATGGCCTTCTGAAGCTTCTGAGGTTATGCTGGGAGTTGTAGTTTCACTCATCATAACTACAGGTGACGTCTTCCCTATAGTGAGGAGAATAAACAATGATATCAGTGACTACAGGTGACATCTTCTCTATAGAGAAGAGAATACACAATGATATCAGTGACTACAGGTGACGTCTTCTCTATAGTGAGGAGAATACACTGATATCAGTGACTACAGGTGACGTCTTCTCTATAGTGAGGAGAATGTACAATGATATCAGTGACTACAGGTGACGTCTTCTCTATAGTGAGGAGAATACACAATTATACCAGTGACTACAGGGGATGTCTTCTCTATAGTGAGGAGAATGTACAATGATATCAGTGACTACAGGTGACGTCTTCTCTATAGTGAGGAGAATACAGAATGATATCAGTGATTACAGGTGACGTCTTCTCTATAGTGAGGAGAATACACACTGATATCAGTGATTAATTACAGGTGACGTCTTCTCTATAGTCTTCCCTTATCTAATTCAGATGGTACATACCGCCTGGTCCAGCTAAAACTTCTGTCTGCAGAATGTGACCCCCAGACATCTCCTCACTATGTCAGCGCATTCTCCTCCTCTATATGAAAACAAGTATTATTATAAACCTGCCAGACACTGTATCCTCTAAATATAATACTACTATACACTATACTCTTTGATTATAAACCTTCCATACACCATACCCACTGAATATAATACTACCACACACTGTACATTCTGAATACCAACACATACTGTACACTCTGAATATAAATCTGCCACATACTGTACCCTCTGAATATACCGCCACACACTGTACCCTCTGAATATAAATTTGCCACATACTGTACCCTCTGAATATAAATCTGCCACATACTGTACCCTCTGAATATACCGCCACACACTGTACCCTCTGAATATAAATTTGCCACATACTGTACCCTCTGTATATAAATCTGCCACATACTGTACCCTCTGAATATACCGCCACACACTGTGCCCTCTGAATATAAATCTGCCACATACTGTCATCCTCCTGGCAGGAGCACCCCCATCATCCACCATCAGGATCTGCTGATGGAGGTGCTGCTGCTGGGGGGGGGGTTGCTGGTGGATGATGAGGGTGCTACTGCCATGGGGGGGGGAGCATTAGGTAGGCAGCAGTTCCCCCACTTAAGGTAGGTAGCAGTTCCCCCACATTAGGTAGGTAGCAGTTCTCCACATTAGGTAGGCAGCAGTTCCCCCACATTAGGTAGGTAGCAGTTTCCCCACATTAGGTAGCATAGATTCCCCACATTTGGTACCAGTTACCCCACATTAGGTAGTAATTTCCCCACATTAAATAGCACAGATTCCCCACATTAGGTAGCACAGATTCCACACATTAGGTAGAAGTTCCCCCACATTAGGTAGCACAGAATCCCCACATTAGGTAGCAGTTTTCCCACATTATGTAGCAGCCTTCGCACATTAGGTAGCAATTTTCCAACATTAGGTAGCAGTTTCCCCACATTAGGTAGCATAGATTCCCCACATTTGGTAGTAGTTTCCCCCATTAGGCCGCAGGTTCCCTTGCATGTTCCCCACAATAGGTCAAAGTCTCCCCACGTTAGTTCAAACAAACCCCCCCTCCCCCCACACAAAAAAAAACACACACACACACACACTACACAGAGACACACACACACACACACAGATAGAGAGAGACGCACACACACACACAGTCAGAGAGACACACACTCACAGAGAGACACACACACAGAGTCACACACACACTGAGTCACACAAAGACAGAGAGTCACACACAGAGAGACACACACTCACAGACACACACACACAGTCACACACACACACACAGACAGTCACACACAGACAGTCACACACAGACAGAGACACACAGACAGAGACACACAAACAGAGAGACAGCCACTCACTCACCCATCCAGCGCAGCGCTCCTTCTCTCCGGTCGCTCTGCGAGTGACATCACCTCCTCTTGCGCCGACCCTGCGGAGGGACGTCGGACAAGCGCAACAGAAGACGTGGGGGCGCAGGCCGGTTCACTGTGCAGGTGACGGGGGGGGTGCTAGTACGGAGATGCAACAAGTGAGGACCGGGGGGGGGGGAATGCTCTTACAGAGGCAGCGCAAGTGGGGGCCGTGGGGGGGATGCTAGTATGGAGACAGGCAGCGCAACTGAGGATCGGCGGCGTACCTGGTGTCACCCCATCAGGATGGTGTCACCCGGTGGGGGCCGCACCCCCCACACCCCGGTCGCAATGCCACTGGCAGGGGTTATGACAAAAGATTTGGAGAATTCACACTAAGATAGGTCATAAATTGTCCTGCTATAGGAACATAGACTACATAGATAAGAAAAAGGGGGAGGGAGGGGGGAGCAGGGGAGACACTGTAATTAAGCAGGACAAAGTGAGATGCAAAAGAGAGTGCAAAATACTAATATGGCTACTCATATTTACTATATATATATCTATATATATATCTATATATATATATATATATATATATATATATATATGAAAAGTGTTGGGGGAGAGTAACTGAGACCGGCCTCACCAGTACATGGGGCACCCTGGAATATATAGAGGCCCATTCCTCTACATAACTCCCAGTACACCTGGTGCCAGTGCGCCCTCACTGGGATGAACGCCAGCTCCCATCTTCAATTTACATCTGTATACACCAAGCACAGGGATTATAAATCCTTCCTCCTTGATATTTTACCGTATGCATTTTGTCTACTGGACAGTATAACCGTGTTATTCTGACACACTCTTAGCCGTACACACACATCCCTGCTTGTGCTGTTCAGTCTAACACTGTCAGTGTGCGCCATTTTATTCCAACTTACTCTCATGTGATAACCGAATTCTCCTCCCACTTTTCTCTCTCCACGTGGCATTGTGGTGTAAATTATCAGGCAGTATGAGGTATCAGCGCGCTCACTTATGCTTCCTTTAGAATAGACATGTTTCGGAGGTGTCTCCCTCCTTCATCAGATCTGACAAATGATGAAGATGGAAGATGCCTCAGACATGTGTGATTATCCATATCTCTGTATACATAAGACACTATATATATATATATATATATATATATATATATATATATGATTGAGGTCATTTTATTGGATTTGATTATATGTATATCCATTGCATTTTCATCTTATCCTGTGTCCCTGTTCTATTACTAATGTATCTGTTTTATCTGATATAATCCTTGGGTTTTAAAGGATGTACCTTAATTTTTGTATTTAGAGTGATATATTGTGTGTAGTGGTTGTTCAATTCTGAGCAATCTCTACTAATTAGAAGGGTCTTAATACCACAAACCCCAGCAAATATCTGTGGGGAAACCTTGAAGAAAAGTTGTTTTTATAATGTGAAAGATGCTTTCAATGGCACCATATCGACTTTCATATTATAAATACTTGATTTAAATGGATAGAACTTTGATCCAGGAATTTATTCAGGGAATCTGGCAGAAGGCAGCTGTTAAAACCGTTGTCTCCTGATTTTGGAGGTACAGTATGCAGAAAGCGTTCATAATGCACGTACATGAGATAAGACTGCAGGCTTCCTGATGATGTCATTTCACTACATAGTTAGGGAACTACCTACTTAGGGGCAATGCCTACATGGGGCACTACCTACATGGAGGCATTACCTACCTACTGGCTACTAGTTGCATTACTTTCGTGGGGGCACTACCTACGTACTGGGGGCATTACCTACTACCTACTTGGGCATCACCTACTTGCTACTGCTAAATTCTGGGGGAATTGCCTAATAAGAGAGGGGAAATTACTTACCCACCAAAACCCTATCCCCCTATCTTTTCCCCACAACACACTTACCTACTCAGGTAAGGAATGTGTTGAAAAAGTGTGGAGCCTAATATGATTGTTGTCTGGCAGATTCTGCAGTGACAAGTTATGGTTGGAAGAAGACTTTATGGCATTCTGAGCAAGACAGAGAAGAAGAGAAAAGAGAACTACTCCAAGAAGACGCCTCCTGTGAGTCAGTAAATGTAACTGCACTGTAATTACTGTCTAGGTCTGCAGTGCCTATATGGGCTTTGTATGGGGAGATATTGGTAAATGTTCAGTGGTTTTTATATAGTCACTATGCGGTGGTAATTGAATTATCATGGTGTGGCAGTATAGTCCCTTGACTACTGGTATTATTATTGGTAAGAGTGGTCCCTGAATGCAAGATTTGATCAGTAACAGTATGATGGTAATATGTATGGTAATAATATTTCCTCCTTGTATACTTGCATTATTGGTATTATTGGTCTCAGTGTACAGTATTTGGTCAGAAATGGTATCATAGTGATATGTATGGCAATAATATTCCTCCTTGTATACGGGTATTATTAGTAATATTGGTCTCAGTATACAGGATTTGGTCAGTAACAGTATGATGGTAATTTGTATGGTGTTAATATTCCTCCTTGTATACTGGTCTTATTGGTAATATTGGTCAGTCTACACGATTTGGTCAGTAACAATATGATGGTAAAATGTATGGTGATAATATTCCTCCTTGAATAGTGGAATTATTGGTAATATTGGTTTCCATCTACAGGATTTGGTCTGTAACAGTATGATGGTAAAATGTATGGTGATAATGGTCCTCCTTGTATACTGGTAATATTGGTCTCAGTATACAGAATTTGCTCAGTAACATGATTATGGTAATATGTATGGTGATAATATTTATCTTTGTATACTGGTATTATTGGTAATATTGGTAATATTGGTCTCAGTACACATGATTTGGTCAGTAACATTTTTTTCTTCCTTTCTCACAGAACTAAAAGGTTCTTGTTTTGTTGTCAGCTTGTCACCTGAGTTTAGGAGAACCTCCTATATTGACAACAACCACCATCATTGCCACGACAAACCATATAAGTGATCCCTTTGGTGTCCCACACAGAAGAGTAGGTAGATAAGGGGGTTGGGGAAGAGTATAAAGCAAAGTGTGCAGAGCTGGGCATTCCAGGGTGATGGGACATGACTCCAAAAACATGAATGTCCCCCTGGATCCAGGATGGTTGGGAGGTATGATTAATGCCCTGAGACAGCTGTAACCTCGGGCAACAGGGAAAAGAAGCACCACTGCTAAAGCACTGCAGATTTATTTTTGCTAAATTATCTGGCAGTAACTAAATTCTTCTCATAAAACCTGAAGTTGTACTACCAAAGCTGTACTCTCTCAAGTTATATTTATGTACAGTAGAATCTCCCAATAGCGGACACTAATGGGCAATAAAAAAAAGTGTCCGCCATTAAGAGATGTCCCCTATTGGGAAAATAGGCTCACAAATCTTTCTAAATGACGAATACTAAAATTACCTAAAAAAAACACGATAAAAAGCAATATTACAGTAGACCCTCCCAGTGCCATTTAATCATCCCTTATCAACCCCTGTACCATTTCATCCCCCTTTAAAACCTGTGCCACTTTAATCCCCCTCTGCCTTGTGCCAAATTACCCCCCCCCCTCATGTCACATCATTTCCCCTTGGTCCCATCTGTGCCAGACAGTGGGGGGGGGGGGTGTATAATTTGGAACAGGGGGAGTAAAATGGCACAGGGGGATAAAGGGGATGAAATGTCACAGGGAGGATAAAATGGCACAGTGTGTGGTAAAAAGGGGGTGATGAACTTGCACAAAGGGTAATAAAGGGGGGAATGATATAGCATGGGGGGTTAGGGGGGAAATTATGTAGCACATGGGGTAATAAAGGGGAGATGATTTGGCACAGGGAGAATAAAGTGGCACAAGTAGATCAGGGGGAGAATGATGTGGCCGACACATGTAGAGAAGCAGGAGACCACTGTTTAAACATCGGTCTTCTGGTTCTGTGCTGGGGCTGCTGCAGGGGGGTACTTACTTAAGTATTGGCTGTACCCCCTGACAGTGGCGCTATGTCACGCTGCCACATAAGCCTGGTTGTCACTTATTGGGAGTACTTTGTCCCCTAAAAGGTGTGTCCGTGTCTGCTATTGGGAGTGTCCCCTATTCGGATGGTGCAAATACATTAAGTCTTATGCTGCTCTGCGGGGGAATTAAAAACTGTCCACAATTGGGAGGTGTCCCCTATTGGGAGGTGTACACTTAGGGAAATTTTACTGTGTATGTCAATGTTTCCCAAACTTTTTCGGCTTGGGGAACCCCTCGTAAAAAAAAAAAATTGTGGGGAACCCCAACAAAAGTTGACGAGCAAAAAAAAAAAAAAAAAAGGAAAACAGCCACAATGCAATGCACAATATCAATTTATCTCTTTATCAGATGACGTCTTCTAAAATCTGCGTTGTTCCCTTCTCTTCTTCATCTGGTCCGGGATATCATGACAATTTCTTCCAGCCACAATTCTTCACTGTTAAATCTGCAAAACAAACCTATTAAGCTCTGCACTTTTCAAGCCTCAGCCTCCAGATACCCCTTTAAAAGTGAGGAAGAAAACAGGTGCATATAGGTGTAAAGGGGTAACAGAGGGGTGCAGAAAGATGTTCATGGGAGACAGGTGTGTAGAGGAGTGTACATGGGTGACAGAGGGGAGTACATGAGTAACAGAGGGTTGTTGGTGGTGTAGAAGAGTGTACATGTATGACAGGGGTTGTAGGGGTTGAAAGAGTGGTGTACATGGGTGACAGATGGGTGCAGAAGAGTGTACATGGGTGACAGATGGGTGTAGAAGAGTGACAGGGGGCATAGGGGGTGACAGATGGGTGTACATTGGTGACAGATGGGTGTAGAAGAGTGTATATGGGTGACAGGGGGCATAGGTGGTGACAGAGGGGTGTACATGGGTAACAGAGGGGTGTTGGTGGTGTAGAGGAGTGTACATGGGTGACAGAGGGGTGTACATGAGTGACAGAGGGTGTACATTGGTGACAGAGGGGTGTTGGGGATGTAGAGGAGTGTATATGGGTGACAGAGAAGTGTACATTGGTGACAGATGTGTGTACATGGGTGACAGATGGGTGTACATGGGTGACAGATTGGTGTTGGGGGTGTAGAGGGGTGTACATGGGTGACAGATGGGTGTAGAAGAGTGTGACAGGGGGTGTAGGGGTTGAAAGAAGTGACAAGGTGGTAACGGAGGGGTGGAGAGGGGTGACAAAGGGACAGAGGGTTAAATAGTGGGGGTTGGACATTGGTGATAGGGGGTTGATTGGGGATTGGTCAGAGGGGTGGTGAACATGGGTGACAGAAAAGTGGACAAGGGTGATAGGGGGTAACAGAGGGGTGACAAAGGGGGGTGGACAGGGGTGACAGAGGGGAGAGGGTGCATTACCTTAATTATGCTGTGCTGTTGCGGGGGGCTGGGAAGAATCCATGGGGCGATAAAAATCCAAGGGGCCGGGTAGAATAAGGCAGGCCAGGTGGAATCAGGGGGGCCTGGAAGATAATCCGGGGGCCGGCAGGAAGATAATCCAGGGGGGGGAGCGGGAAGAGAATCCGGGGCCAGCGCACCATCCTCTGCCTTTATCCTCTTTCCGGCCTGCGCGCCTGTGACTCACAATGCCGCAGGGGGGAGGGGGTCGCAGTGTGATTTAAAATTTAAAAAAAAATGCCTGCTGGAGCCTGCGGAACCCCTGGCAGTTCTCGATGGTTGGGAATCACTGGTATATGTATTGTACTGGACTTCATCAGGAGTTAAAGGGGTACTTCATCTGTAGACATCTTATTCTCTATACAAAAGATGTCTGATTCCAGTGGGTCTGGCTGCTGGGATCCCCTGCAATCTCCAGCGTAGCACCCCAGTCATCCGAACTACACTCCATGCCGAATGGCGGGCAACCACAGCTCCATTCATGTCTATGGAAGGAGGCATGATGGCTATACTAGCTAATACTGGCTAATACTAGCCGTCACTCCCCTCCCAAAGATATGAGTGGAGAGAGCGGGGCATAATACCACAAACACGGAAGCTCCAAGCTTCCATGCTCAGAATGCTGCAGTGCCAGCTAGATAGCCTTTGGATAGGGGATAAGATGTCTAGGGGCTGTTTATCGGAACCAAAAAGTAAGTTCAGGAGAGTTGCTGTTTTTCTGTTTTTTTTATCATGCCCAAAAACTAATCCCCTATCATGAGGATAGGGTAAAAGAATTAGATAGTAGGTTTCAGACCACTGGGACCCTCCTACGATCTCCTATACAGGGCCCCAGCTATCCCCAGGAACAAATCGCCACGATCCCTGCACGAAGTGGCGATCAAAGCACACCCTCTCCATATATCTCTTTGGGAGAGCCAAAGATAGCCGAAAGACTCTCCCATAGAGATATGGTCAAACCTCCCCCAATCTAAAACTAATCCTTCGGTCCTGCAGATAGGGGATACGGCCCCAGATTAAATATGAAGACTTATTTTCTGCCCATGTTCAAAATTGGAAAAAAAAAGGTTGAAAATGATCTCTCCTCTGAGTGGCATCATAGACAACCCTCTATTCCACCTGGAACAGATTCTGTACTGATGAGGTGCGAGAACCCTGCAACAGTTTTCTACAAATAAGTGTATCAACCTTATGGAGCTGACTCTAGTTTGGCATTCTGCAAGGTCACTTTTTTACTTTTGGAGCAAAACTAAATAACATCCATTTGTTTTGATTTTTAACCTTTGAAGAGTTTAAATCCAAAAACATTCAGTACATGCAATAAACCTGAGTTTACTATACAATAGTCTGACCTTAATGCCCCAACTCACAGGAGTCCGGGAAGCAAAAATATAGAGAAATTGTTGTCTCTGCCATTGAAATGCAGAACTCCTTGTCATCCAGGTGACAGATACACTTGGGGTAGCGTGGGGATACTCCAATTTGGCAATCCAAACATTTTAATTAAAACTGTCACATTGGAAAAGTACAAAATAATGACTGTTGAGAGGATGAATGTTTGCTCATAAAGAGGGCACGAAACATTGGCAGATTCTAATTGTTATTCTGCCAAATCTTTTGATACAATCTACCTTTGCCAGAAGGTAAATCAAGTTTCTGTGACTGTGGAGACAATACTTGGCTTTAACTTTTGTCACGTATCTTCAAAGTATAAAAATGAGGACACAACTGCTGGAGGTCCACATCAGTGCTGAACTTCACTGTCTGCACAATGAAGATCTTCATATTCTTGGCACTGGCTGGTGTCAGTGTCTGCAATGGTACGTACTGTCTATAGACATATTTGTAGTATTTACTAGACTCTACAAATGTAGTTATTTTCTGTTGTTCTCTGTGTTTTAGATTATGGCGGAAACTATCAACCACCAATAATGTGTGGGCCAGGCGGATATGCCTCATCAGGTCAAGGTGGGGGATCTTGGCAATTTGGTAATAGTGGTGGAGTTTCCTTAGGTCAAGGAGAATCTTCGAAAACAGGTCAGGGTGGTGGATTTTGGCAATCAGGTGAAGGTGGTCTATCTTGGAAAACTGGTAATGGTGGTGAAGGTTCCACAGTTCAAGAAGGATCTTGGTCAGGTCACGGTGGACAATCATCAGGCCATAGTGGTGGAGGTTTCTTAGGTCAAGAAGGATCTTGGCAATCAGGTCAGAGTAGTGGATCTGTGCAATCAGGTAATGGTGGTGGATCTGGGCAATCAGTTAATGGTGGTGGGGGTTTCTCAGGTCAAGAAGGATCTTGGCAATCAGGTCAGGGTGGTGGATCTGTGCAATCAGGTAATGGTGGTGGATCTGGGCAATCAGTTAATGGTGGTGGGGGTTCCTTAGTTCAAGGAGAATCTTTTCAGGCAGGTCAGGGTGGTGGATCTGTGCAATCAGGTAATGGTGGTGGATCTGGGCAATCAGTTAATGGTGGTGGGGGTTTCTCAGGTCAAGAAGGATCTTGGCAATCAGGTCAGAGTAGTGGATCTGTGCAATCAGGTAATGGTGGCGGATCTGGGCAATCAGTTAATGGTGGTGGGGGTTTCTCAGGTCAAGAAGGATCTTGGCAATCAGGTCAGGGTGGTGGATCTGTGCAATCAGGTAATGGTGGTGGATCTGGGCAATCAGTTAATGGTGGTGGGGGTTCCTTAGTTCAAGGAGAATCTTTTCAGGCAGGTCAGGGTGGTGGATCTGTTCAATCAGGTAATGGTGGTGGATCTGGGCAATCAGTTAATGGTGGTGGGGGTTTCTCAGGTCAAGAAGGATCTTGGCAATCAGGTCAGGGTGGTGGATCTATGCAATCAGGTAATGGTGGTTCCTTAGATGAACGAGAATCTTGGAGAACAGGTCAGGGTGGTGGATTTTGGCAATCAGGTAATGGTGGTGTAGGCTCCACAGTTCAAGAAGGATCTTGGTCAGGTCACGGTGGACAATCATCAGGCCATAGTGGTGGAGGTTTCTTAGGTCAAGAAGGATCTTGGCAATCAGCTCAGAATGGTGGATCTATGCAATCAGGTAATGGTGGTGGATCTGGGCAATCAGTTAATGGTGGTGGGGGTTCCTTAGTTCAAGGAGAATCTTTTCAGGCAGGTCAGGGTGGTGGATCTGTGCAATCAGGTAATGATGGTGGATCTGGGCAATCAGTTAATGGTGGTGGGGGTTTCTCAGGTCAAGAAGGATCTTGGCAATCAGGTCAGGGTGGTGGATCTATGCAATCAGGTAATGGTGGTTCCTTAGATGAACGAGAATCTTGGAGAACAGGTCAGGGTGGTGGATTTCGGCAATCAGGTAATGGTGGTGTAGGTTCCACAGTTCAAGAAGGATCTTGGTCAGGTCATGGTGGACAATCATCAGGCCATAGTGGTGGAGGTTTCTTAGGTCAAGAAGGATCTTGGCAATCAGCTCAGAATGGTGGATCTGTGCAATCAGGTAATGGTGGTGGATCTGGGCAATCAGTTAATGGTGGTGGGGGTTCCTTAGTTCAAGGAGAATCTTTGCAGGCAGGTCAGGGTGGTGGATCTGTGCAATCAGGTAATGGTGGTTCCTTAGATGAACGAGAATCTTGGAAAACAGGTCAGGGTGGTGGATTTTGGCAATCAGGTAATGGTGGTGTAGGCTCCACAGTTCAAGAAGGATCTTGGTCAGGTCACGGTGGACAATCATCAGGCCATAGTGGTGGAGGTTTCTTAGGTCAAGAAGGATCTTGGCAATCAGCTCAGAATGGTGGATCTATGCAATCAGGTAATGGTGGTGGATCTGGGCAATCAGTTAATGGTGGTGGGGGTTCCTTAGTTCAAGGAGAATCTTTTCAGGCAGGTCAGGGTGGTGGATCTGTGCAATCAGGTAATGATGGTGGATCTGGGCAATCAGTTAATGGTGGTGGGGGTTTCTCAGGTCAAGAAGGATCTTGGCAATCAGGTCAGGGTGGTGGATCTATGCAATCAGGTAATGGTGGTTCCTTAGATGAACGAGAATCTTGGAGAACAGGTCAGGGTGGTGGATTTTGGCAATCAGGTAATGGTGGTGTAGGTTCCACAGTTCAAGAAGGATCTTGGTCAGGTCATGGTGGACAATCATCAGGCCATAGTGGTGGAGGTTTCTTAGGTCAAGAAGGATCTTGGCAATCAGCTCAGAATGGTGGATCTGTGCAATCAGGTAATGGTGGTGGATCTGGGCAATCAGTTAATGGTGGTGGGGGTTCCTTAGTTCAAGGAGAATCTTTGCAGGCAGGTCAGGGTGGTGGATCTGTGCAATCAGGTAATGGTGGTTCCTTAGATGAACGAGAATCTTGGAAAACAGGTCAGGGTGGTGGATTTTGGCAATCAGGTAAAGTTGGTGGATCTTGGCAAACTGGTAATGGTGGTGTAGGTTCCACAGTTCAAGAAGGATCTTGGTCAGGTCACGGTGGACAATCATCAGGCCAAAGTGGTGGAGGTTTCTCAGGTCAAGGAGAATCTTTACAGGCAGGTCAGGGTGGTGGATCTATGCAATCAGGTAATGGTGGTGGATCTGGGCAATCAGTTAATGGTGGTGGGGGTTCCTTGTTATCTTGGAAAACAGGTAAGGGTGGTGGAGTTTGGCAAATTGGTAATGGTGGTGAAGGTTCCGCAGGTCAAGGAGGATCTTGGACAGGTCATGGTGGACAATCATCAGGCCATGGTGTTGGAGGTTCTTGGTCAACTTGGTCATCTTGGTCATCATCTTCCTCCTCGTCATCATCTTCCTCGCTAACTTTCCAGTGTGATTCCAAGTACAAAAATAACTTTGCCAATGATGACAAGTGCCTGAAACATGCATTAGAGGTAATGTAACTTATTTAAAGTATATTCCTACATATTATTGCAAAATGTATCTATAAATGAAGTGAAAACTGTAATAGGCTATGGCTTACATACCTATATGTTACATTTGAGTATTAAATTAGTTAGGATGTATCCAATTTCACTTTTAATACTCCTCATATCACCACATTGTCTGAGATATTAGAGGCCATATATGTGATCCATAGACTTCCTCTGATCTCATGAAGAGACTTGTCCCAGTGTTGGATTCAGCTTAAATAAATGAAAATAGGATTCAGTGTCTTATTTACTTAAAACATATCTCTAGTGCAGTGTTTTCCAAATAGTGTGGTCCCGGCTGTTGCAAAACTGTGTAGCCATTATAGAAATAGCACTTGTTAGATGAAGATCGCTGTGAGGGGCACTAAACAGTGACCAACACAGATAGGAGTAGGAGCCACATATATAATTGTAGAATAAGAACAGAAAGCCTTGCAAAACTACAACTCCAAGAGTTCCAAAACTACAACTTCCAGCATGCCTGGACAGCCTTTAGCACCAGGGATGTTATAAAAGTAAAGAATAGAGTAGACAATGGGGGTTATTTATTAATGTGTTTTTTTTTATCAGGTTTTATGGCTGAATTTTGGCATACGATTCGTGAGGCAAAGTTTGTGCCCAATAAATCCTATAATTACAACAAGGAATCCCTCAAGAGTTCCTTAAAAATCCCCCAGTATCATATGTTTATAAAATATTAAAATGTAACTTTTATTATGAAATTTAAAATGTAAGAAATATAATTGTGATCAGGTGAGTACAAAAACAAAAGTTAAAAACTACAGTCTCAGTTGATCTCTTATGTTTGTTCCTGGTCCAGTTAAGTAGAAGCTGTTTTTGTACACAAAACACTTAATGCACCTACTATTCATAGCATCCACTAAAGAAGGAATTATGACCAATATAAAACACTTAGGGGGTTATTTATCAATGTGCTTGTGCAAAATGTTTTGCATTGCAGGATTTTTTTGCACTATTTGCAGTTTTTTTTGCGTTTTTCTTTTAGCTTAGTTCTAAAATTCGTCTTTTTGAACTTTTGGTGTTGCTAGACCATTTTTTGAAGTGACAGATGAAGTGTTCACGAATTTATGAACTGCGTGTTTTTGATTTTTGTGCAAATTTTGCAGCAACTGATGCAAAAAAACTAGACCACCGAGCAGGTGTAAAAAAGATTACTACTCCTGTCTGTTTGCAAATTGCAAATTGCAAAAAAAAAAGTCATCAGCTAGAGCGAAAGAGAGAGAGAGAGAGAGAGAGAGAGAGAGAGAGAGAGTAAGGTAGAGAATAAGAATGTTAAAAGACATAAAAAGTTAAAGATTAAAAAAACGTGCAAATGAAAAGCAAAGCAGTTGTCCGTATAAAACAATCATATATATTTTTTAAGGTTCAAAAAAGGAATGATAAAGATGTAAGAATCAATAAGTTTGTTAACAATGGTCAGCATCTCACAATTTCATGTGCCCAAGTTTTAAAAAAAATCCAACAAAGAGATTATAACAAAATAAAATAAAAAAGGTGAAAGGTAAAAAAAATGTACATGTTCTCCTAAAACCTCCGTGTTTAGATCACTGAAGTTTTTCTCTTTGTTCTTTTTTCCTGCCCTGCGGCAAGGTAAACCACTAGCCAAATGTGAGGGAGACTCTCTTTGTAGAACTTCTTTTAGACATTAATTTTCCTCAAAAGGGTACTCCGGCACTAATACATCTGATCCCCTATCCAAAGGCCACTGGGGACCCCCACTGGGGACCCCCGTGATCTTTCACGCGGCACCCGGTTACCATCAGCCCCCGGAGCATGTTTGCTCGGGGTCTGATGACTGTCAATCACAGGGCCGGAGTATTGTGACATCACGGCTCAGCCCCCGTGTGATGTCACACTCCGCCCCCTCAATGCAAGCCTATGGGAGGGGGCGTGACAGCTGGCACGCCCCCTCCCATAGGCTTGCATTGAGGGGGTGGAGTGTGACGTCACACAGGGGCGGAGCAGTGATGTCACAATACTCCGGCCCTGTGATCGCAAGTCATCAGACCCGGAGCGAACATGCTCCGGGGGCTGATAGTAACGGGGTGCCGCGTGAAAGATCACAGGGGTCCCCAGCAATGGGACCCCCGTGATCAGGCATCTTATCCCCTATCCTTTGGATAGGGGATAAGATGTCTTAGCGCCGGAGTACCCCTTTAAAATATAAACTGAAACAAATAAAGGTGCAGACAAACAGGCTCCTCAGAAGTAGGGTAGACATGAAAGAGGCAGAAGAAAATGGTGTCGGTATGGTTGTGCTGATCTTTGTGAAATTTATCACGGTTACTGCGACAATATGATAAATTTGGAGCAGCACGGACAAAAAAAAAACGCATCCAGACAAACAACAAAAATGATCCAGCCAAGACCATTAATGATAAATAACCCTTTAATATTGTCCACTGATAATATCCGCAGAACAACTTTTAATCTTTTGTTTTTGTACTCACCTGATCTCAGTTATATTACTTATGTTTTAAATATCATACTAAAAGTTGCATTTCATTCTATTATTGACATATGATACCGGGGGATTTTTTTTTAAACTCTTCTAGGAGTTCCTTGTTGTAATTGTAGTTGCCTCCTCATCTGTCTTGGGCGAAAATTTATTCAGTTGTATTCAAAAAATCCAATAAATCCGACCAACTTGCCACTTTTCTCAGAAAACCTGGGAAAGGAGTGTGTCCACCTGGGAAAGGAGCATGTCCACCTGGGAAAGGAGTGTGTCCACCTGGGAAAGGAGCGTGTACACCTGGGAAAGGAGCGTGTCCACCTGGGAAAGGAGCGTGTCCACCTGGGAAAGGAGCATGTCCACCTGGGAAAGGTGCATGTCCACCTAGGAAAGGAGCGTGTCCACCTGGGAAAGGAGTGTGTCCACCTGGGAAAGGAGCGTGTCCACCTGGGAAAGGAGCGTGTCCACCTGGGAAAGGAGCGTGTCCACCTGAGAAAGGAGCATATCCACCTGGGAAAGGAGCGTGTCCACCTGGGAAAGGAGTGTGTCCACCTGGGAAAGGAGCGTGTCCACCTGGGAAAGGAGCATGTCCACCTGAGAAAGGAGCATATCCACCTGGGAAAGGTGCGTGTCCACCTGGAAAAGGAGCGTGTCCACTTGGGAAAGGAGTGTGTCCACCTGGGAAAGGTGCGTGTCCACCTGGGAAAGGAGCGTGTCCACCTGGGAAAGGTGCGTGTCCACCTGGGAAAGGAGCATGTCCACCTGGGAAAGGAGCGTGTCCACCTGGGAAAGGTGCGTGTCCACCTGGGAAAGGAGCGTGTCCACCTGGGAAAGGTGCATGTCCACCTGGGAAAGGAGCGTGTCCACCTGGGAAAGGAGCGTGTCCACCTGGGAAAGGTGCGTGTCCACCTGGGAAAGGAGCGTGTCCACCTGGGAAAGGAGCGTGTCCACCTGGGAAAGGAGTGTGTCCACCTGGGAAAGGTGCATGTCCACCTGGGAAAGGAGCATGTCCACCTGGGAAAGGTGCATGTCCACCTGGGAAAGGAGCGCGTCCACCTGGGAAAGGAGCATGTCCACCTGGGAAAGGTGCGTGTCCACCTGGGAAAGGAGCGTGTCCACCTGGGAAAGGAGTGTGTCCACCTGGGAAAGGTGCGTGTCCACCTGGGAAAGAAGCGTGTCCACCTGGGAAAGGTGCGTGTCCACCTGGGAAAGGTGCATGTCCACCTGGGAAAGGAGCGTGTCCACCTGGGAAAGGAGCTTGGTCCAGGCAAAAGGGGCGTGTCCACCTGGGAAAGGAGCTTGGTCCAGACAAAAGGGGTGTGGCCCAACATATTTACTTAGGTTTCCACCTAAAATGTGGTGGATTTAAGCTCAGGAAAACCTGACAGATCAGAACAGTTGTCAAAACAGCAAAGCATAGGGAAAGATTAGTAAATACCGTGAACAAATACCTGTCAGCAAAAGACCCCACAAAGAAAACTACCTCCAATATGTCACTAGCAAATAGCACTTGGGTTAAAGGTTCATCTGACATAGTTATAGCTTTCATGGATTTTCTTCCTTTTAATACCCAATGTTGAAAGTTGACCAATGGGATAAGAAGGATTAGGAACTCCTGCTTTGAATTATATAAAAATATATGGTTTCTAGCACCAGAGAATGCTGGGCCCCCTGCCAAACTCTTAAGCCGGGGCCTCCTCAAGGATGGATCTGACCTTCAAATCAGATTCCAGACCCCATAAATTAGACCGAACTAATGGATTATAAGATTGTTATGCTCTGCTAATTCCTGGAAAAAGGTAAGGGGACAGCTCTACTATACCTGCACAAGGGTCTTCTATGTGAGCTCCAGTAATGGGAAAAGCAGACCCCTGTAGGAAGTAGAATCCCCCTGTAGGTTGCAGCCCCTCCCCTTTTAGTAGTAGAAGCTGTCCCCTCTGTAGTAGTAGCAGCAGCCCCCCTGTAGTAGCAAGCCCCATGTAGTAGCAGCAACGGTACCCTTTAATAGTGGCAGCCCCCCCTATGGTAGTAGCAGCTCTCTTAAGAAGTAGTAGCAACCCCCTATAGCAGTTATAGCAGCAGCCACCTCTAGAAGTAGCAGTAACCCCCCTATAGTAGTAGCCCTGTAGTAGTAGCAGCCCTTAAAGTAATAGCAGTCTTATTATAGTAGCAGCCACTGTGTAGTAGTAGCAGAATCCCCCTTTGTAGTAGTGGAAGGCATCCATGTAGTAGTAGTAGCAGTGGCAGCAGATCCCCTCTAGTAGTAGCAGCACCCCCCTGTAGAAGTATCAGCAGCCCCCCTGTCGAGCAGCACCCACCCTACCTGCAGTAGAAGCAGCCCTCCTGTAGTAATAGAAGCAGCTCCCTTGTAGTTGTAGCACACTCTGTAGTTGCAGCCCCCATGTTGTAATAGCAGAAGCTCCCCATAGAAGTAGTAACCACCTTGTAGAAAGAGCAGCAGCCCCCCTTTATTAGTAGCAACAACCCCCTCTGTAGCCCTGTAGCAGTAGCAACTCCTTAAGTTGTAACACCCCAGTAGTAGCAACCCCCCAGGAGTAGTAGCAGCTGCCCTCCTGTAGTAGCAGCAGCCCCCCCCCCCCCCCCATGTATTGCCCTGATTGAAGATACCTATCTATTGCTGCTGCTTCTCTTTGGTAAGCAGGGAAAGGGATGGTGCTTCGGCTGATGTCACTGGTCAGTGTCCTAAAACAGATATGCCTGTGTGTGGTGCATCTGTACTGGTGGTAAAGTGGCAGAACTTAAGGCTGCTGAATTCAAGTGTCGGCAGCTTGATGAAGGGGGGCTTAAAGGGGTACTCCACTGAAAAACAACTGGTGTCAGAAAGTTAAACAGATTTGTAAATTACTTCTATTGAAAAAAATCTTAATCCTTCTATTACTTATCAGCTGCTGTATGATCCATGGGAAGTTCTTTTATTTTTGAATTTCCTTTCTGTCTGACTACAGTGCTCTCTGCTGACACCTCTGTCCAATTTAGGAACTGTCCAGAGTAGGAGCAAATCCTCATAGCAAACCTATCCTGCTCTGGACAGTTCCTAAAATGGTCAGACAGAAAAGAAATCCATAAAGAAAAGAACTTCCTCTGTAGCATACAGCAGCTGATAAGTATTTTTTTTTATAGAAGTAATATACAAATCTGTTAAAATTTCTGGCACCAGTTGATTTAAAAACAAAAGAATGTTTTCCAGTAGAGTACCCCTTTAACCCCTTAGGGACCAGGCCATTTTACACCTTAGGACCGGAGGGTTTTTTGAACATCTGACCACTGTCACTTTAAACATTAATAACTCTGGGAGGCTTTTACCTATCATTCTGATTCCGAAATTGGTAAAATTTTGTCGATACTTGCATCGTTTCTTAGTGAAAAATTTCAAAATTTGAAAAAAATTGAAAATTTTGCATTTTTCTAACTTTGAAGCTCTCTGCTTGTAAGGAAAATGAATATTCCAAATAAAAAAAAATTTTATTCACAAATAAAATATGTCTACTTTATGTTTGCATCATAAAATTGACGTGATTTTACTTTTGGAAGACACCAGAGGGCTTCAAAGTTCAGCAGCAATTTTCCAATTTTTCACAAAATTTTCAAACTCACTATTTTTCAGGGACCAGTTCAGGTTTGAAGTGGATTTGAAGGGTCTTCATATTAGAAATACCCCACAAATGACCCCATTATAAAAACTGCACCCCCCAAAGTATTCAAAATGACATTCAGTCAGCGTTTTAACCCTTTAGGTGTTTCACAGGAATAGCAGCAAAGTGAAGGAGAAAATTCACCATCTTCACTTTTTACACTCGCATGTTCTTGTAGACCCAATTTTTGAATTTTAACAAGGGGTAAAAAGAGAAAATGTATACTTATATTTGTAGCCCAATTTCTCTCGAGTAAGCACATACCTCATATGTCCATGAAAAGTGTTCGGCGGGCGCAGTAGAGGGCTCAGAAGCGAAGGAGCGACAAGGGAATTTTGGAGAGTATGTTTTTCTGAAATGGTTTTTGGGGGGCATGTTGCATTTAGGAAGCCCCTATGGTACCAGAACAGCAAAAAATCCCCACATGGCATACCATTTTGGAAACTAGACCCCTTGGGGAACGTAACAAGGGGTAAAGTGAACCTTAATACCCCACAGGTGTTTCACGACTTTTGCATATGTAAAAAAAATTATTTTTTTTTCACTAAAATGTGTGTTTCCCCCCAAATTTCACATTTTTGCAAGGGTTAATAGCAGAAAATACCCCCAAAAATTTGTAACCCCATCTCTTCTGAGTATGAAGTTACCCCATAAGTGGACCTGAAGTGCACTACGGGCGAACTACAATGCTCAGAAGAGAAGGAGTCACATTTGGCTTTTGGAGAGCAAATTTTGGTCGGGGGGCATGTCGCATTTAGGAAGCCCCTATGGTGCCACAACAGCAAAGAAACCTCACATGGCATACCATTTTGGAAACTAGACCCCTTGAGGAACGTAACAAGGGGTACAGTGAGCATTTACCCCCCACTGGTGTCTGTCAGAACTTTGGAACAGTGGGCTGTACAAAATTTTTAATTTTCACAGCCCACTGTTCCAAAGATCTGTCAGACACCAGTGGGGGGTAAATTCTCACTGCACCCCTCATTACATTCCGTGAGGGGTGTAGTTTCCGAAATGGGGTCACATGTGTTTTTTTTTTTTTTTTTGCGTTTGTCAAAACCGCTGTAACAATCAGCCACCCCTGTGCAAATCACCTCAAATGTACATGGTGCACTCTCCCTTCTGGGCCTTGTTGTGCGCCCCCAGAGAACTTTGCGCCCACTTATGGGGTATCTCCGTAGTCGGGAGAAATTGCATTACAAATTTTGGGGGGCGTTTTTCCCTTTTACCTCTTGTCAAAATGAACAGTATAGGGCAACACCAGCGTGTTATTTATTTTTTTACACTAACATGCTGTTGTAGACCCCAACTTCACCTTTTCATAAGGGGTTAAAGGAGAAAAAGCCCCCCAAAATTTGTTAGGCAATTTCTCCCGAGTACGGCGATACCCCATATGTGGCCCTAAACTGTTGCCTTGAAATACGACAGGGCTCCAAAGTAAGAGCGCCATGCGCATTTGAGGCCTGAATTAGGGATTTGCATAGGGGTGGACATAGGGGTATTCTACGCCAGTGATTCCCAAACAGGGTGCCTCCAGCTGTTGCAAAACTCCCAGCATGCTTGGACAGTCAACGGCTGTCCGGCAATAGTGGGAGTTGTTGTTTTGCAACAGCTGGAGGCTCCATTTTGGAAACAGTGGCGTACCAGACGTTTTTCATTTTTATTGGGGAGGGGAGGGGGACTGTGTAGGGGTATGTGTATATGTAGTGTTTTTTACTTTTTATTTTATTTTGTGTTAGTGTAGTGTAGTGTAGTGTTTTGAGGGTACAGTCACACGGGTGGGGGGGATTACAGCGAGTTCCCGCTGCGAGTTTGAGCTGCCGTGCAAAATTTGCTGCATCGCAAACTTGCAGCCTGATACTCACTGTAAGCCCCCTGCCCATGTGAATGTATCCTGTACATTCACAGGGGGGGGGGACCTTCAGCTGTTACAAAACTACAACTCCCAGCATGCACAGTTTATCAGTGCATGCTGGTAGTTATAGTTTTGCAACAGCTGGAGGCACACGGTTGGGAAACACTGAGTTAGGAAACAGACAATGTTTCCCAACCAGTGTGCCTCCAGTTGTTGCAAAACCACAACTCCCAAACATTATCAGGCATGCTGGGAGTAGTAGTTTGGCAACATCTTTAGAGCCAGATGTTGCCGAACTACAACTCCCAGCATGCTGGGAGTTGTAGTTTTGCAACATCTGGAGAACTACAGTTTGCAGACCACTAATACAGTGGTTCCCAATATGTGCCCTTCCAGATGTTGCAAAACTACAACTCCCAGTATGCCAAAACTGCCCAGGCATGCTGGGAGTTGTAGTTCTGCAACATCTGAAGGGCCAGATGTTACAGAACTACAACTCCCAGCATGCCTGGACAGTAAGGGCATGCTGAGGATGTGTAGTTTTGCAACATCTGGAAGGGCACAGTGGTCTCCAAACTGTGGACCTCCAGATGTTGCAAAACTGCAACTCCCAGCATGCCCAGATGCCAAGGGCTGTCTGGGCATGCTGGGAGTTGTAGTTTACGGGGTCCCATTACAGCAATGCATGTCGCTTTACGGCGACGTGCACTGCTGTAAAGGGCCCGACCGCGGCTGAAGATCTACTCACCTGTCGCCGCCGCCGCCATCTTCCTCGCCGGGATCCGGGTCTTCAGGGACGAGGTAAGTACCGGGGCTGGTCCCCAGCACTCCCCCGTCCCCCGCCGTGTCCTCCGGTCTTCCTCCCGTCCTCTCCGGACTTCAAGGGGCCGGGCAGGACGGGAGGAAGTAACCGCCCCCCCCCCCCTTGCGATTGGTCGGTTAGTTAACCGAAGGATCGCAGGGGATCGGAGGAGGTGGCCGGCTTACCACCTCGCTCCTATACTTTAGCATGGTCCTGGCTGTCTGTGACAGCCGGGATCATGCGAAATTACCGGGCGGTCGGGTCCCAGAGACCCGATCAGCCCGGTATCGCCGCAGATCGCAAGGGCGATTTCCCTTGTGATTTGCGGCGATCGCCGACATGGGGGGCCCACATGGCCCCCCTCGGCGTTTGCCCTGGATGCCTGCTGAAGGATTTCAGCAGGCATCCAGTTCCGATCTCTGCCCGGGGCGCGGCAGAGACCGGAAATACAACAGGACGTTCTCTAATGTCCTTGGGCATTAAAGCCCAGGTAGTGGGGACGTTAGAGAACGTCCTATGTCCTTAACAGGTTAAGGTGAACCGTGAGTGGCATGGCACCTAGCAAAAAGACTGCATGTAGCTTGTGAGCCACAATCTGGCCAGCACAAAATAGAGTTAATGATTCTGTAAATAATTGTAGAATAATTCCTGTGAGTTGTTCACTACATACAGGACCCTTGATTGATTTTTATCATTATTTTACTGTTTATTACCTTTTTTTAAATTGTTGATTGGCGTTACTTGATAGTGACCACTCTGTAATGTGTTGTATTCACAGAATGTCAAAGGTCTTGGACTAATTGGACAAAAGATCCTCTGTAAACATAAAGAGAAAAAGGTACAGTAAATGTTTCATTTTATTCTTTGTTGTGTTGTTTTGTTTTGTTTTTCTAAAAAAAAAAAATGTTAATAACTGTGGGGAAAAAAAGGATGAAGATGTTGATGAGGGAAAAAAATCACCCAAATGTCTAAAGATCACGAGAGATGAATCTAGAGCCGTGTTTCCCAACTAGGGTGACACTAACTTTTGTAGAGCCAAAACTCCTAACATGCCCAGACAGGCTTTGACTTTCAGCACATGCTGGGAATTCTAGTTTAGCAAAATTTGGCTTTCGGTTAGAACTCAAATTTTGTGGAAGTTCGATTTGGCAAAACCTGCTAAAATAACATCAGCAACATGGCAGAAAGGAGAAGAAGGAAGTATTACATGATCCCAGGACATCTCATAAGGCCTTTAAAATAGCTCTATCAGCCAATCAGGAGACAGTATATCAATGATGTCAGAGTCAATATAAAAGCCGGTGCACATAGCTTCAGCAGCCATTGTAGAGATGGCAGGTGTTAGATGAAGATTTCTATGAGGGACAGTGAGAAGTGACCAACTTAGGAGTAGTGCTGGGCGCGAATATTCACATTTCAAATTTTATCGCAAATATTGCAAATTCGCTATATATTCGAAATAGCGAATATTCATTTTTATCCCGCATATACACATATTCATTCTTTTCACTTGTGGGCCAATTAGAATGATGCAAATACACTTGTCAGAGGTTCTCAACAACATTCCTAGCAACCAATACTAAAGTTGCCCATCCCCTCACTGTTTTCTTCCTCCAATACGCGAATATTCACATACCTGAATATAATGAATACGCGAAATTCGCGAATGTAGGATGAATATTCATCTATATATTCGCGAAATATCGCAAATTCAAATATGGGCAATGCCGCTCATCACTACTTAGGAGTAGGAGCCACATATATAATAATTGTAGTAAAGCAGCAGAAAGTGTTCTGCATCTGTTCTGTCATCTGAATATCTTATGTTGTTCACTTTCTAGGATGATAATCCCATTGCTATGCCTCAAAATGTGAATTATTCTTCACAGCTTGTAAAAAGTCACTGATTCTCCATTTTCCAGGCACAAAACATGCTGCAAATCCGGAAAAGGAATAATTTTTGGAATCACTTCAAAAATGCCATGTGTGTATAAACACCAGCAGGCATCTACCTCAAATAAGGGATAATTTTACAAATTATAAAAAATCCTATGGTGCAGTGTGTTCTCAACTTGATAGTTACCACCAAGCACCATTCATTTACCCATAGTCATACCTTTTATCATAACTTTGAAATGAACTTCCCTAAAGGGGTACTCCACTGGAAGCATCCTATCCCCTATCAAAAGGATACGGGATAAGATGATAGATCGTGGGGGTCCTGCCACCGGGGACCCCTGCGATCTCCGGTGTGGCAACCCTGTCATTTGGTGCACAGAGCAAACTCCGCTCAGTGCTCGATGCCTGACGATGCAAGCTGCCACGCCCCCTCCATTCACATCTATGGGAAGAGACATGATGGCTATGTCCTAGCCGTCATTCCCCCTCTCATAGACATAAATGGAGGAGGCATGGCATGACACCAAGCACGCGAAAGCTGCAAGCTTCCATGTTCTGGATGCCACAGCTGTTGGCCCAGATATTGTGGGGTCCCCGCAATCCAACATCTTTTACCCTATCCTTTGGATAGGGGAAAAAATGTTTCCAATGGGGTAACCCTTTAAAACAACCCAGATGTCCATAGATACATTCGTAGGTAACAGTGTTAAACAGGGCATTTAGGGCTCTCAGAAAATACTAAAGTTTTGGGGCTAATGGTGAAGTAAAGGTTTTGGCAGAACAGCTTTGGGCAGAGTCAGAATTTGTTGCCTAGTTCAGCAAACCAGCTAAACCACATTTTTGAAAAATTAACTAACCTCTACTCTTGACCCTTGGTGGGCTCTCATTCTGTCAAATGGAGAGGAAGACCCTAATCTATAGAGTAGAGAGGAGGACCCTTATCTATAGAGCAGAGAGGACCCTTATCTATAGAGTAGAAAGGAGGACCCTTGTCTATAGAGTAGAGAGGAGGACCCTTATCTATGGAGTAGAGAGGACCCTTATCTATAGAGTAGAGAGGACCCTTATCTATAGAGTAGAGAGGAGGACCCTTATCTATAGAGTAGAGAGGAGGACCCTTATCTATAGAGTAGAGAGGACCCTTATCTATAGAGTAGAGAGGAGGACCCTTATCTATAGAGCAGAGAGGACCCTTATCTATAGAGTAGAGAGGAGGACCCTTATCTATAGAGTAGAGAGGACCCTTATCTATAGAGTAGAGAGGACCCTTATCTATAGAGTAGAGAGGAGGACCCTTATCTATAGAGTAGAGAGGACCCTTATCTATAGAGTAGAGAGGACCCTTATCTATAGAGTAAAGAGGACCCTTATCTATAGAGTAGAGAGGACCCTTATCTATAGAGTAGAGAGGACCCTTATCTATAGAGTAGAGAGGACCCTTATCTATAGAGTAGAGAGGAGGACCCTTATCTATAGAGTAGAGAGGAGGACCCTTATCTATAGAGTAGAGAGGAGGACCCTTATCTATAGAGTAGAGAGGACCCTTATCTATAGAGTAGAGAGGACCCTTATCTATAGAGTAGAGAGGAGGACCCTTATCTATAGAGTAGAGAGGACTCTTATCTATAGAGTAGAGAGGACCTTTATCTATAGAGTAGAGAGGAGGACCCTTATCTATAGAGTAGAGAGGACCCTTATCTATAGAGTAGAGAGGAGCCTTATCTATAGAGTAGAGAGGACCCTTATCTATAGAGTAGAGAGAAGGACCCTTATCTATAGAGTAGAGAGGACCCTTATCTATAGAGTAGAGAGGACCCTTATCTATAGAGTAGAGAGGACCCTTATGTATAGAGTAGAGAGGACCCTTATCTATAGAGTAGAGAGGAGGACCCTTATCTATAGAGTAGAGAGGACCCTTATCTATAAAGTAGAGAGGAGGACCCTTATCTATAGAGTAGAGAGGACCCTTATCTATAGAGTAGAGAGGAGGACCCTTATCTATAGAGTAGAGAGGACCCTTATCTATTGAGTAGAGAGGAGGACCCTTATCTATAGAGTAGAGAGGACCCTTATCTATAGAGTAGAGAGGACCCTTATCTATAGAGTAGAGAGGACCCTTATCTATAGAGTAGAGAGGATGACCCTTATCTATAGAGTAGAGAGGAGGACCCTTATCTATAGAGTAGAGAGGAGGACCCTTATCTATAGAGTAGAGAGGACCCTTATCTATAGAGTAGAGAGGACCCTTATCTATAGAGTAGAGAGGACCCTTATCTATAGAGTAGAGAGGAGGACCCTTCTCTATAGAGTAGAGAGGAGGACCCTTATCTATAGAGTAGAGAGGACCCTTATCTATAGAGTAGAGAGGAGGACCCTTATCTATAGAGTAGAGAGGACCCTTATCTATAGAGTAGAGAAGAGGACCCTTATCTATAGAGTAGAGAGGACCCTTATCTATAGAGTAGAGAGGACCCTTATCTATAGAGTAGAGAGGACCCTTATCTATAGAGTAGAGAGGAGGACCCTTATCTATAGAGTAGAGAGGACCCTTATCTATAGAGTAGAGAGGACCCTTATCTATAGAGTAGAGAGGACCCTTATCTATAGAGTAGAGAGGACCCTTATCTATAGAGTAGAGAGGAGGACCCTTATCTATAGAGTAGAGAGGACCCTTATCTATAGAGTAGAGGGGAGGACCCTTATCTATAGAGTAGAGAGGAGGACCCTTATCTATAGAGTAGAGAGGAGGACCCTTATCTATAGAGTAGAGAGGAGGACCCTTATCTATAGAGTAGAGAGGACCCTTATCTATAGAGTAGAGAGGACCCTTATCTATAGAGTAGAGAGGACCCTTATCTATAGAGTAGAGAGGACCCTTATCTATAGAGTAGAGAGGACCCTTATCTATAGAGTAGAGAGGAGGACCCTTATCTATAGAGTAGAGAGGACCCTTATCTATAGAGTAGAGAGGACCCTTATCTATAGAGTAGAGAGGAGGACCCTTATCTATAGAGTAGAGAGGACCCTTATCTATAGAGTAGAGAGGACCCGTGCTGTCTGTACATTACACCTGCAGGACGCTCATTAATTATTTTATCATTGAGAGACTCCTCCCACAAAAAGTATTTATCTATATAATAGGACGATAAATTATAGAAGGATTTTCTCCTCCAAATTATTGGAGATTTCCAGGTCATCTCCTCATTGTGACTTTTTGTTTATATTTTTTTTAGAATAATATGACAAAGGAATACTTCCAAGAATTAAAGGGCCACTTAGAAAGCTTTGCGGTAAGAATAACATCTGACTATGACTAATGATAAGAATGACATCTGACTATGACTAATGATAACAATGACATCTGACTATGACTAATGATAATAATGATATCTGACTATGACTAATGATAACAATGACATCTGACTATGACTAATGATAACAATGACATCTGACTATGACTAATGATAACAATGACATCTGACTATGACTAATGATAACAATGACATCTGACTATGACTAATGATAACAATGATATCTGACTATGACTAATAATAACAATGACATCTGACTATGACTAATGATAACAATGACATCTGACTATGACTAATGATAACAATGACATCTGACTATGACTAATGATAATAATGACATCTGACTATGACTAATGATAACAATGACATCTGACTATGACTAATGATAATAATGACATCTGACTATGACTAATGATAACAATGACATCTGACTATGACTAATGATAACAATGATATCTGACTATGACTAATGATAACAATGACATCTGACTATGACTAATGATAACAATGATATCTGACTATGACTAATGATAACAATGATATCTGACTATGACTAATGATAACAATGATATCTGACTATGACTAATGATAACAATGATATCTGACTATGACTAATGATAACAATGATATCTGACTATGACTAATGATAACAATGATATCTGACTATGACTAATGATAACAATGATATCTGACTATGACTAATGATAACAATGACATCTGACTATGACTAATGATAACAATGACATCTGACTATGACTAATGATAACAATGATATCTGACTATGACTAATGATAACAATGACATCTGACTATGACTAATGATAACAATGATATCTGACTATGACTAATGATAACAATGATATCTGACTATGACTAATGATAATAATGACATCTGACTATGACTAATGATAACAATGACATCTAACTATGACTAATGATAACAATAACATCTGACTATGACTAATGATAACAATGACATCTGACTATGACTAATGATAACAATGACATCTGACTATGACTAATGATAACAATGACATCTGACTATGACTAATGATAACAATGACATCTGACTATGACTAATGATAATAATGACATCTGACTATGACTAATGATAACAATGACATCTGACTATGACTAATGATAACAATGACATCTGACTATGACTAATGATAACAATGATATCTGACTATGACTAATGATAACAATGGCATCTGACTATGACTAATGATAATAATCACATCTGACTATGACTAATGATAACAATGATATCTGACTATGACTAATGATAACAATGACATCTGACTATGACTAATGATAACAATGTAGCCGCTCATGTTAAATAATCTAGTTCTGGTTGGGACCATATTGTAACCTGCACTAACTATATTATTTTTTATTGCCTTTCCTTTGACTCTGTTCACACTTGTGGTAGGTCTCTTATTTATGGTCTTATTTAAAGGGGTACTCTGGTGAAAACCTTTTTTCTTTTAAATCAACTGGTGGCAGAAAGTTAAACATATTTGTAAATTACTTCTATTAAAAAATCTTAATCCTTCCTGTACTTATTAGCTGCTGAATACTACAGAGGAAATTCTTTTCTTTTTGGAATTCTCTCTGATGACATCACGAGCACAGTTCTCTCTGCTGACATTATTATAATAACAATAACGCTTTATTTATTGTTGTCCTTAGTGGGATTTGAACCCAAGTCCTCAGCACTGCAAGGCAGCAGTGCTAACCACTGAGCCACCATGCTGCCCTTAGCATACATCTGCTATATCTGCTATATCTGCTATGCATGGTTGCTAAAATGGACAGAGATGTCAGTAGAGAGCACTGTGTTCGTGATTTCATCAGTGTTCCAAAAAGAAAGGAATTTCCTCTGTAGCATTCAGCAGCTAATAAGTACTGGAAGGATTAAGATTTTTTAATAGAAGTAATTTAAAATATGTTTAACTTTCTGCCACCAGTTGAGTTTTCACCGGAGTACCCCTTTAATACTCAACACCTACTGTTCAACAAATCGTGAAGTATTGAGAAGGTACCTACAAATACTCAGAACATACACATCGCACTGCTATATACACAGCTCACCTACACATACTCCAGATATATACTCTGCACTCTAGTAATGCTGCATACCTGTATACACCATATGCACACCTATACAGACACTATATACACACATTGTACACCCATAAGCATATAGACATTATATACACACACTCTTTAAATATCAGGATGAACACCCTTACACAATAAAGACACACACACTCTGCACACCTGTATGCACACCTATACACACTATATTCACACCTGTATGCACACCTTTACACACTATAAACACACCTTTATGCACACCTTTACACACTATAATCACACCTGTATGCACACCTTTACACCATATTAGAAACACACTCTCTGCACACCTGTATGCACACCTATACACACTATAATCACACCTGTATGCACACCTTTACACACTATAAACACACCTGTATGCACACCTATACACACTATAATCACACCTGTATGCACACCTTTACACACTATAAACACACCTGTATGCACACCTATACACACTATAAACCCACCTGTATGCACACCTTTACACACTATAAACACACCTGTATGCACACCTATACACACTATAAACCCACCTGTATGCACACCTATACACACTATAAACACACATGTATGCACACCTATATACACTATAAACACACCTGTATGCACACCTATATACACTATAAACACACCTGTATACACACCTATGCACACTATAAACACACCTGTATGCACACCTATACACACTATAAACACACCTGTATACACACCTATGCACACTATAAACACACCTGTATGCACACCTATACACAATATAAACACACTTGCATGCACACCTATACACACTATAAACACACCTGTATGCACACTTATACACACTATAATCACACCTGTATGCACACCTAGACACACTATAAACACATCTGTATGCACATCTATACACACTATAAACACACCTGTATGCACACCTATACACACTTTAAATACACCTGTATACACACCTAGACACATTATAAACACACCTGTTTATACACCTATACACACTATAAACACACCTGTATGCACATCTATACACACTATAAACACACCTGTATGCACACCTATGCACACTATAAACACACCTGTATGCACACCTATACACACTATAAACACACCTGTGCACACTAAAGACACACATTCTGCCTATCCATATGCACACCTGTACACACTATAGAAAACAGGTGTAAAGAAAAACAGGTTTGGGAGGCGCTGCACAGAATTTCAACGGAAAAGGAGGACTCGAGCTGCACAGGAAAAAAAAATTGGTAATGGGGACAACGCGTTTCGGCATGCACTAATGCCTTCTTCATGTCCACTAACAGTTGTAAAAAGAGACAAATGTATATAAATGATATGGACAATAGAATAGGGCCCCACAGATTCAGAGCAGCGAGCCGCCCGTCGTGTGACTCTATTTCCTCTATGATTAGTAAAGAGATTTACAGCGATATGTGGCTCTATAAATGCTGAGGTGATGTCTGTCTCTCTACTCTCTCGGCAGGGATGCACCGGCTGTGGTGTCGGACGTGTCTTTGGTATACAAGAACCATTGGTAAGTTCATAAAGATTATAAATGCAATTTATATAATCAGGATAGATTTTTATTACAAATACATTTGATATACAAGTGCTCCGGTGGAAAACATTTTCTTTTTTTTTAAATGAACTGGTGACAAAAAGTTAAACAGGTTTGTAAATGACTTCTATTAAAAAATCTTTACCCTTTTAGTACTTCTTAGCAGCTGTATGCTACAGAGGAAATTCTTTGATTTTGAAATTTCTTCTTTGTCTTCTCCACAGTGCTCTCTGCTGACACCTCTGTCCGTGTCAGGAACTGTCCAGAGCAGCATAGGTTTACCATGGGGATTTTCTCCTGCTCTGGAAAGTTCCTGATACGGGCATCAGGTGTCAGCAGAGAGCACTGTGGACAAGACAAAAAAAGAGATTCAAAAAGAAAATAATTTCCTTTGTAGCATAAAGCTGCTAAAAAGTAATTTACAAATCTGTTTAATTTTCTGGCATTAGTTGATTACCCCTTTAAGGACCAGAACAATTTTATTTTTGCATTGTCGTTTTTTCCTCCTCATCTTCTAAAAATCAGAACACTTTTAGTTTTCAGAAAGGAAGGATTGTCCGGCACCAGGTATGTTCTAAAAGATCACTTCTTTATTCATGCCATAGCAAGGAAAGAGACATCACAGGACTGTAATAATCTGACGCGTTTCGCTCTCTCTTGAGCTTAAACGTTGACTAAGTTCAACAGCCAAACATGCAGTTAAAATCGAGACTCAGGGGTCACATGATAAGATTACCTGACATAGGTGAGAAAAATAAAAATTCCGACATGGATATCATCTGTTAGTATTACAGCATGGACTGGACGCCTCCACAATTGCGTTTTTTACTCACTTTTTGTGTGATTACCTAATGAGTGTGAATAGAGTGCAAGCGTTATGTACAAGAATAAATATATAATAGATTAATAATTATAAGATTATGATGTACAGGTGTAATACCTGCAATGATCGATACTAAGGTGGAATGCTCAAAAATGTATTATCTATATTGAATATTGTATCTTAGGGCATTACGTGCATGGATCCATTAAAAGATGAGAAAAACTCTCTAGATTTATAGGGATGTTATCAATTAGATGATACATAGTAATAACTTGACCACAATTCAATTTTCTGGACATCTTGCTCAATCTATTCTTGCACTTTTCTTATCCATTATATATTAATACCGTTGCTATGGGTATTTACACTCTAATAGGTATCAAAACACACTTAGTGGGATCACTCTCCTAATACTCCAGACATAATGTGTATTATACCAAGACCTCTTCATTAAATCTGAAACTACAATATAAGGCTACACGAGGGGGCACAAAAATTATATTTCTATATACAAGTCATAATTAAATCTAAACGTTTGTTCATTCCCCGCAGGTATCTGGTATCCAGGAGGAACATCCAGTATGTTTCTCTATTGAGAAGGCGTTTTTTCACATCTCCCCCTCTGATGCCTATTTTAACCCTTTCTATACCAGACACCCGCAGGGAATCCAAATCCCCCACGTGCACGTCCCGAAAGTGGCGTGATAACATGGAAATGCCCACTCCTTCACTCCGGCTGTCAGAGATATGTCTCCTAATTCTTGTTTTAAGGGTATTAGTAGTGCACCCTACATATTGCATGTTGCACTTGGTGCATGTGGCCACATAGACTAACATGGTAGTGTTACAATTAATGTATTCCCGTAGTTGGTATGATTTTTTTTAGTTACACAGGACACTATTTCTTTAGAATGGTGCATGTATTTACATGTGATGCATCGATTGTGACCACAACCCCAATTTCCTGCAATATTGAGCCAGTTTTGATGTTTTGTTTTATCCTTTGTCATATTTTCTGCTTCTTTCGAATTAAATAAACTTGGTGACAAAGAGGAGCCCAATGAAGGTGCTTTTCTCGAGACCGCCATTATACTCTCTTTGACCACCTCCCTCAGAATTGGATCTCCTTCTAAAACTGGTGTATACTTTTTGATTATATTTTTAATCTGGGCAAATTGTGCACTATATGTAGTGACAAAAAATGTTCTTTTTTGTTTGTTTTTTGCATTTTTTGTCTTATCTCTTTTCCCAGTGTATTTGATTAGCTGTTCTCTATTAATGCCTTCTACTCGTTCTTGAGCCCTATTAAGACAATCCTCTGTGTAGCCTCTTTTGGTAAATCTGCTTTTTAAATCTCCTATCTCTTTTTTTCCATTGTACAGGATCAGAACAATTCCTCTTGGTCCTACAAATCTCCCCAAAGGGGATATTCTGGACCACATGCTTTGAATGGCAAGAGGAAGCCATAAGGACTGAGTTTGTTGCCGTCTCCTTTCTGTAGGGGACAACAACAATCTTTGATCCTCTACTGGATAGGGTGATATCCAAGAAATTAACTGAGGTGCGACTGAACTGAGCTGTGAATTTAAGGTTTAAATGATTGTTATTAATGTAAGAAACAAACTAAAAAAATTGGTGTTCAGTGCTCCCCCAAACAATCAATAAATCATCTATATAACGTCCTATCCAGCAGATGTTCTCAAAGAAAGGATTACTGGGTGTAAACAAAAAATGCTGCTCCCAATAAAACATGAAAATGTTTGCAAAAGAGGGTGAATACTTCGCACCCATAGATACTCCCCGAGTCTGAAGGACAAAATCGCCATAAAAAATGAAGTAATTGTGGTGTAACAAAAATTCAGTGGCCATGACGATAAATCCCTTCAGACTCGGGGAGTAGCTGCAATAGTGATCCAAATGGAATGACAGGGCAATGAGACCTGCGTCCCATGGGATAGATGGATATAATCCCACTACATTGCAGGTGGCCCAAGACATGTTTTCACTCCATTCTTTCTGGTCAAGAATATTAATAACGTGTTTAGTGTCCTGTAAAAAAGTGGGTGTGACCTTTGTGAGGGGTTGCAAATAGTGGTCCACCCACTCCCCAAGGTGCTCCGTGACCGATCCTATACCTGCCACGATTGGTCTCAGGGGAGGTGGAAATACCCCTTTATGCACCTTGGGGAGTGAGTGAAGCACTGGGACTACTGGGGCCTCCACATATAGATATTCTGCTAGCTTGATATCGAGAACACCCATAGCAGCACCATCTTCCAGAACTCTTTTTAACTTAGTCTTATTATTTTTGTTGGATCACTAGTTAGTTTCCTGTAGGTGTCACTATCTGAAAGAAGTTCAATGTTCAACTGTTTGTATAGATCAGAGTCAAGCACTATCACGTTACCCCCTTTGGCTGCATTATGTGTGACAATATAGTTATTCTCTCTCAATTGTTTTAGTGCCATCCTTTCCCCTTTATTCAGATTGTCAGGTATATGTTTTGACACAATTTTTTCATGCAGGTGCGCAAGGTCTCTCTCCACCAACTCCTGGAATCTATCCAGGGCCTCAGAACGGGAGGGCACAGGACAGAACCCAGGGTTGGTGGAGCGAAACGAAACATCCAGTGTATCATTAACATCATTATTTTCACATTGTAAACTGCGTAAATGTACCATATTCATCTGATCTTTAAAGTCCATACTCATACACAAGTCCACCTGTTGTAAGGGTGAGGGTGACACTTCCGAACTTGCTGACTATCATCTTTTATTGAAAAAAAGTGTCTTTGTAATGTTAGTCCTCGTGCTAGTCTGTTAACATCAAGCAAGGTGTTAAATAAATTAAATTTGCAAGTAGGAACAAAGTTCAGTCCCTTGCTCAACAGGGTGATTTGAGGATTAGTAAGGCTACACGCAGATAAGTTTATAACTGTGCTCACCTCGGAGTCAGGAGTGATCTCAAAGCATATCTCTTTCCTCCGATGTCGGATTTAGTGGAAAGCAATATCATGGACATTAAAAAAATCTAAATTCCGCAGAGATACAGAGGATTATAACAACGATCAAGTTTTCTCTTGGCACCTTCACAGAGACACGCAAGACGATACCCCAAAATCCATCTTGCGTACCCCTCACTCTAAATCAAGGCATAGACGCAGACCAAGCTCTAAATCTCCCAGAAGAGTGAGCTTCTCGGAAACGGGAAGCTCACAAGAGGCGGGACATGTAACAGCAAAAACCGACACTAATTTGAATAGAGCCATGGAGCAAGGTGCGGTTCCAAAAAAACGATGGGGCAAAAAGGAGACGAAAAACCAGGAGGGCCGGCAGTCGACATCAGAGGAAAGAGATATGCTTTGAGATCACTCCTGACTCCGAGGTGAGCACAGTTATAAACTTATCTGCGTGTAGCCTTACTAATCCTCAAATCACCCTGTTGAGCAAGGGACTGAACTTTGTTCCTACTTGCAAATTTAATTTATTTAACACCTTGCTTGATGTTAACAGACTAGCACGAGGACTAACATTACAAAGACACTTTTTTTCAATAAAAGATGATAGTCAGCAAGTTCGGAAGTGTCACCCTCACCCTTACAACAGGTGGACTTGTGTATGAGTATGGACTTTAAAGATCAGATGAATATGGTACATTTACGCAGTTTACAATGTGAAAATAATGATGTTATTGATACACTGGATGTTTCGTTTCGCTCCACCAACCCTGGGTTCTGTCCTGTGCCCTCCCGTTCTGAGGCCCTGGATGGATTCCAGGAGTTGGTGGAGAGAGACCTTGCGCACCTGCATGAAAAAATTGTGTCAAAACATATACCTGACAATCTGAATAAAGGGGAAAGGATGGCACTAAAACAATTGAGAGAGAATAACTATATTGTCACACATAATGCAGCCAAAGGGGGTAACGTGATAGTGCTTGACTCTGATCTATACAAACAGTTGAACATTGAACTTCTTTCAGATAGTGACACCTACAGGAAACTAACTAGTGATCCAACAAAAATAATACAGGCTAAGTTAAAAAGAGTTCTGGAAGAGGGTGCTGCTATGGGTGTTCTCGATAACAAGCTAGCAGAATATCTATATGTGGAGGCCCCAGTAGTCCCAGTGCTTCACTCACTCCCCAAGGTGCATAAAGGGGTATTTCCACCTCCCCTGAGACCAATCGTGGCAGGTATAGGATCGGTCACGGAGCACCTTGGAGAGTGGGTGGACCACTATTTGCAACCCCTCACAAAGGTCACACCCACTTTTTTACAGGACACTAAACACGTCATTAATATTCTTGACCAGAAAGAATGGAGTGAAAACATGTCTTGGGCCACCTGCGATGTAGTGGGATTATATCCATCTATCCCATGGGACGCAGGTCTCATTGCCCTGTCATTCCATTTGGATCACTATAGCAGCTACTCCCCGAGTCTGAAGGGATTTATCGTCATGGCCACTGAATTTTTGTTACACCACAATTACTTCATGTTTGATGGCGATTTTTTCCTTAAGACTCGGGGAGTATCTATGGGTGCGAAGTATTCACCCTCTTTTGCAAACATTTTCATGTTTTATTGGGAGCAGCATTTTTTGTTTACACCCAGTAATCCTTTCTTTGAGAACATCTGCTGGATAGGACGTTATATAGATGATTTATTGATTGTTTGGGGGAGCACTGAACACCAATTTTTTGAGTTTGTTTCTTACATTAATAACAATCATTTAAACCTTAAATTCACAGCTCAGTTCAGTCGCACCTCAGTTAATTTCTTGGATATCACCCTATCCAGTAGAGGATCAAAGATTATTGTTGTCCCCTACAGAAAGGAGACGGCAACAAACTCAGTCCTTATGGCTTCCTCTTGCCATCCAAAGCATGTGGTCCAGAATATCCCCTTTGGGGAGATTTGTAGGACCAAGAGGAATTGTTCTGATCCTGTACAATGGAAAAAAGAGATAGGAGATTTAAAAAGCAGATTTGCCAAAAGAGGCTACACAGAGGATTGTCTTAATAGGGCTCAAGAACGAGTAGAAGGCATTAATAGAGAACAGCTAATCAAATACACTGGGAAAAGAGATAAGACAAAAAATGCAAAAAACAAACAAAAAAGAACGTTTTTTGTCACTACATATAGTGCACAATTTGCCCAGATTAAAAATATAATCAAAAAGTATACACCAGTTTTAGAAGCAGATCCAATTCTGAGGGAAGTGGAAAAAGAGGGTATAATGGCGGTCTCGAGAAAAGCACCTTCATTGGGCTCCTCTTTGTCACCAAGTTTATTTAATTCCAAAGAAGCAGAAAATAGGACAAAGGATAAAACAAAACATCAAAACTGGCTCAATATTGCAGGAAATTGGGGCTGTGGTCACAATCGATGCATCACATGTAAATACATGCACCATTCTAAAGAAATAGTGTCCTGTGTAACTAAAAAAAATCATACCAACTACGGGAATACATTAATTGTAACACTACCATGTTAGTCTATGTGGCCACATGCACCAAGTGCAACATGCAATATGTAGGGTGCACTACTAATACCCTTAAAACAAGAATTAGGAGACATATCTCTGACAGCCGGAGTGAAGGAGTGGGCATTTCCATGTTATCACGCCACTTTCGGGACGTGCACGTGGGGGATTTGGATTCCCTGCGGGTGTCTGGTATAGAAAGGGTTAAAATAGGCATCAGAGGGGGAGATGTGAAAAAACGCCTTCTCAATAGAGAAACATACTGGATGTTCCTCCTGGATACCAGATACCTGCGGGGAATGAACAAACGTTTAGATTTAATTATGACTTGTATATAGAAATATAATTTTTGTGCCCCCTCGTGTAGCCTTATATTGTAGTTTCAGATTTAATGAAGAGGTCTTGGTATAATACACATTATGTCTGGAGTATTAGGAGAGTGATCCCACTAAGTGTGTTTTGATACCTATTAGAGTGTAAATACCCATAGCAACGGTATTAATATATAATGGATAAGAAAAGTGCAAGAATAGATTGAGCAAGATGTCCAGAAAATTGAATTGTGGTCAAGTTATTACTATGTATCATCTAATTGATAACATCCCTATAAATCTAGAGCGTTTTTCTCATCTTTTAATGGATCCATGCACGTAATGCCCTAAGATACAATATTCAATATAGATAATACATTTTTGAGCATTCCACCTTAGTATCGATCATTGCAGGTATTACACCTTTACATCATAATCTTATAATTATTAATCTATTATATATTTATTCTTGTACATAACGCTTGCACTCTATTCACACTCATTAGGTAATCGCTCAAAAAGTGAGTAAAAAACGCAATTGTGGAGGCGTCCAGTCCATGCTGTAATACTAACAGATGATATCCATGCCGGGTTTTTTATTTTTCTTACCTATGTCAGGTAATCTTATCATGTGACCCCTGAGTCTCGATTTTAACTGCATGTTTGGCTGTTGAACTTAGTCAACGTTTAAGCTCAAGAGAGAGTGAAACACGTCAGATATTACAGTCCTGTGATGTCTGTTTCCTTGCTATGGCATGAATAAAGAAGTGATCTTTTAGAACATACCTGGTGCCGGACAATCCTTCCTTTCTATACGCTGTTGAAGCCGGGGCGGGACCGGCGGGTCCCTGGAGCACAGGTGTGTTAAGGATCTGCCTCCGGCGGTGAGCGGACATTACTGCTTTTGCACTTTTAGTTTTCCACCTACTGACCCATATGAGGCTTGTTTTATGAGCTATCAATTTTACTTGTAATGACATCAGTCATTTCACCACAAAATTTACGGTGAAATAAAAAATAAAAAATTGTGGGACAAAAAAAATAAAACTGCCATTTTGTAATTTTTAGTGGCTTCCGCTTCTACGCAGTGCACTTATAGATAAAAATTACACCTATATGTATTCTGTAGGTCCATACGGTTACAATGATACCCAATTTATGTATGTTTTATTTTATTATACTACTTAAAAAAATTATAACTAAATGCACCAAAATTTGTATGTTTAAAATTGTCATCTTCTGACCCCTATAACTTTTTTTATTTTTCCGCAAACACACAAATTTTTTTGCGCCATGGTCTGCACTTTTTATCGGTACCATTTTTGTTTTGATGGGACTTTTTGATTGCTTTTTATACATGTTTTTAGGGTATACAAAATGTTTTTACGTATACGCCATGCAGTTTAATTAATGTTATATTGTTATAGTCCAGACATTTACAAACGCGGCAATACCACATATGTTCATGTTTATTTTTGTCTACATTTCTTAACTTTTTTTACACTGATCAATGCTATGTCATTGCATAGCATTGATCAGTGTCATTGGCGCTCTGCTGCTCCGGACTGCTGAGCAGGCATGGAGCAGCAGATCACCAATCGGACGGCGAGAAGGCAGGTAGGAACCCTCCACAGTCCTCTCAGCTGTTTGGGATGCCGCAATATCACCACGTCTGTCCTGAACAGCCCGATTGAGCTGCTGGGAAAGGTTTTACTTTCACTTTAGATGCAGCGATCAACTTTGATCACCCCGTCTAAAGGGTTAATGCTGGGCATCACCGCGATCGGTGATGTCTGGCTTTAGACACGGTTTCTGATGGCTGATAGACGCCGAGGTCTCGACTTTGATGCGGGGTCAGCCCGTGAGCCCACAGGGGAGCGGGCGCAGGGTGTACAGGTACATCCTGCGTTCTTAAGAGATTTAAAATAAAAATGGCAATTGCTGGAAGAATAATGGTAATGGGCGTCTACTCCAAAGCATGGCTCCTACAGAAAGTTCATCTCATCCCATAAGAACATAAGGCCCCATCTACCGACATGGAACAAATGATATATTAACCCCCAATTGTAAACTGAGAATAATGCTGAGAATTATAATATTACATTTATTCTAGGGAGATATTGGATTTGAAGTTGGTGGTACTGCGTCAAAATTACTCGAAGGCATTGAAAAACTTAAGGTAAGTTCTTAGTTTCTACAGTCATCACTTATGTTCCACAGTCTATGATGCTTAGGTCAGGACCCGTCTGGTATGGAAGCGAAGAGGAGCAAACACAGAAATAATTGGATCCAAAAGTCAAACTTGTCGTGTTGTTCTCTGCTGTCAGACATCCTCTCCACCTCCTGAGCTCTCGCCAAAGTGGTGGTACTGATGACTAGTGATGAGCTTCAGGGGCCATGTCCGAATTTGCGATATTTTGTGAATATATGGACGAATATTCGTCCTATGTTCGCGAAATTCACATATTTTCTATGTTCATAATGAAATTCATAATGAAATTTGCATAGTGCGCATGCAGAATTATGTCTTTCAACTAAAAGAAGGGAGGGATCAGTGTCCATCAACAGGAACAAAAAATGAACTTCCGGCTCCCAACAAGTAAAAAAATCCGAGGTTTATTCAAACATCTTTAAAATCCAAGTGTAACAGGACAAAATAATGAAGATAAAATACAAATGAAACGCGTTTCGTTTGTATTTTATCTTCATTATTTTGTCCTGTTAGGAGCCGGAAGTTCATCCTTGTTCCTGTTGGTTGCCTCACCTGGGGACTCGGCTCCAGTGCCTGCTTGCGAGCTTCTGCGGGGGAGGTCGTGCTGGCATCCTTGTGCAGCTGGAGGTATTGGTGAGCTGATCTTTTCTCTTTTTTTGTACATTGTAAGGGATCAGTGTCCAGTCTGGAAGTGCAGTTATTTCCATAGATATTCACATAAATTTACATATATTTGCATAAAAAAACTAAGATTTGTCATAACGAATATATATCACTATATTCTGAATATTTGCGAAATCACGAAGTGCGGATATTCATGGTAAAAATTTGCATTCTGAAAATTCGCGCTCAACACTACTGATCACAGCCACAGACACAGGCAATGGAGAGACATGCATCAATGTGTGTGCCCTAACTGCCCCGTCTCTGCTTGGAGAGTCTCCACATCTTCATGAATGAGCAGAGATATTGTTAAAGCTTTTTTAGGTTCTGAGTTGGGCCCCATACAAAGCCATCAGTCACCCATTGTCTCCCATTCATTTGAATTTAGCATATCCATTTATTGAAAGGATCTATCTGATGGGATAATGTACTCTCGTAGATATTCCATCCTCTTTCTCAGTCGTATTATCTCATATTCCAACCAGAGAGAGGCAAATACGACCCCTGACCTCTGCCCAACAGTGGAAGCCTATGGAGGAGTTTATCTTATATGTCAGGAATCTAAACATAGGGCAAAGGCTCAGACTAAGTCCATCCTTGTATTTATGCTCGTGCTACAGAAGGCAGCGTCCCTAATTTCATAGTCAGGAGAAGGGCCCGAACATGATACGACGGAAGCTTCAACCATTACAACTTGTAACACTCACGGTTCAGTAGACAGGAACACTTGTGTTAGTGGATCTGCAGGACCTGTGTTGCAGATGACATGGGCCGTACCAGGGAGTAGGGTCTACGGTGCCGCTGATTTTAACCAGAGCCCACCGCAAAGCGGGATGGACTTGCAGCGGCAAGACTCGACCACACAGGCGGCTGAGGAGTTTCAAGGCACAGGTAGGATATGGCAACTTGTGGTCAGGATAACAGAAGGTCAGGGCAGGCAGCACAGGAGCATAGTCAGAAACGTAGCAGGAGGTCAGTACGCAGGCGGCAAAGGAGCAAGGTCAGGTCACAGAACAATGAGGTCAGAAAACGGCAAGGCAACACACAGGAACGCTTTCTCTCAGGCACTAGGGCAACAAATATCCGGCCCAGGGCAGGGGGTGGTGCACACACTTATAGGGAAGGAACAGGTGGACACTAATTAGGGCGTACTGGCCCTTTAAATCACAGAGCTCTGGCACGCATGTGCCCTAGGAGACGGGGGCACGCGCGTCAGGACTGAGAACACGGAAGACCAGGGAGGTGAGTGATGGGCTGGAATTCGCATGTGGGTGTGTCCCGCAATGCGAATCCCAGCCCCGCCGGCAGCAGGGACATGGGAGGAGAGCGCTCACGGCCAGCGTGTCTGGCCGGAGAAATGACGTTATACAGCTGATGTAATTGTAAAGATAGAACCTATAAAAATGGCGCACGAAATCCAATAGTAAGAAACAACCGACAGTCACTAAGAAGCAGAGACATCTTATCATTGGGGATTGGGCTCAGGTTCTTCTCTCATCTGTTGTCATCAGTTTTTTGGTAACATGGAAAAAAAAATTAACCTTTTTCGCTAATGATGATTTATTCCTTTATTTTTCAGGCAAATTTGGGCCTGGCTGAACCTGTTCTTAACATTCTCTGCCCCATGGTAAGAACAGATTGTTTTCTATGGATATGTATAATCTATAATTCATTGACCCTATCATGAGAAGTTGTTGCACAAGTCACTGATATCTATTTTTTCTCACAGCTCGGTCCGTTATTTGCCTCAAAATGTGTAGATAAGCTCATCGGCGTAAGTATACTCCATAATACCGATATATCTGGAAAGAAATCTTAGATAAAAAAGCTTCACATTCACCATGTGCGCATTGAGCGCAGGGGAAATTTACATGGAGCAGATTGGTTGAAACAATGTGAATGTGGTGATAAGAATCCTTCAGAAGGCTGCAAAGCTCCATGTGATGTCTCTCTTAACTCCTTAAAGGGGTACTCCGGCCCTAAGACATCTTATCCCCTATCGTGATGTCACAACTTTGCCCCTGTGTGACATCATGCTCCGCCCACACTATGCAAGTCTATGGGAGGGGGCGTCATGCCCCCTCCCATAGACTTGTATAGCGGGGGCGGAGTGTGATGTCACATGGGGGCGGAGTCGTGACATCACAATACTCAGGCCCCGTGGTCGGTACCCGGCAGTTTGTGAGCTGGCAGCGCGACGTGCAGCTCAAAAATGTGGGTGCCGAATGCAAGATTGCGGGGTTCCCCAGCGTCGGGACCCCCGAGGTCAGAAAGCTTATCCCCTATCCTTTGGATAGGGGATAAGATGTCTTAGGGCCAGAATACCCCTTTAAGGACGCAGCCACTTGTATTTAGCGTTTTTGTTTTTGCCTTCTCGCCGTCTAAAAATAACAACTCCATCCTTCCATCCACAGACCAATATGGAGGCTTTTTTTTTTTGCATGACCAATTGTACTTTGTAATGACATCACTCATTTAACCATAAAATATACAGCAAACCATCAAAAAATATTAATGTGTAAGGAAATTGAAAAGAAAACTGAACTTTTGCAAATTTTGGAAGGTATTGTTCTCACGCTATAAGCTTTACGGTAAAAATGAAATCTTTTTCTTTAGTCTGTGGGTCAACACCAATAAAATGATACCTGTGGTTACATACTTTTCTATTATTGGACTGCTTTTAAAAAAACTAAATCTTTTTTCTTTTTGCACTTTTGTTTTTTTTTTCCTTACCTTTTAAAAATCATAACCCTTTCAATGCACCTACAGACCCACATGGTGGCTTTTTTTATTATGCCACCAATTGTACTTTGTAATGACATCAGTCATTTTGCCAAAAAATCTATGGCAAAACAAACAAAAAAAAATATTGGTGGGACAAAATAAAAAAAATAAAAACGCCTATTTGTAACTTTTGGGGGCTCCCATTTATACGCAGTGTATTTTTTTTGTAAAATGGCACCATATCTTTATTTTGTAGGTCCATATAGTTAAAATGATCCCCTACTTATATAGGTTTGATTTTGTTTTACTTTTGGAAAAAATCATAACTACATGCAGGAAAATTAATACATTTTAAAATGTCCTCTTCTGACCCCTATAACTTTTTTATTTTTCCGCATACAGGGCGGATGTTTTTATCGGTACCATTTTTGTTTTGACCGGACTTTTTGATTGATTTTTATTCAAAATATTATGGTATAAAAAGTGACCAAAAATACACTATTTTGGACTTTGGAATTTTTTTTACGTGTACACCATTGACCGTGCAGTTTAATTAACAATATATATCACGTTAATATTTATTTTTATTTACATATTTTTTTTTTTTTAATGGGAAAAGGGAGGTGAATCAAACTTTTATTAGGGAAGGGGTTAAATCACATTTATTAACTGTTTTTTACACTTTTTTTTTGCAATGTTATAGCTCCCATAGGAGACTATAACATGCAATACTTTGATTACCCATACTTATCAATGCTATGCCATTGCATTGCATTGATCAGTGTTTTTGGTGCTCGATTGCTCCAGCCTTGATCTCAGGCTTGGAGCAATCAATCGCCAATCGGATGCTGAGGAGGAAGGTAGGGACCGTCCTCGTGTATCCTCAGCTACACTGCAGTGGTCCTAATCAGCCCGACTGAGCTGAAGGGATGTATTTTTTTTACATTTTAGACACGGCGATAAACTTTGATTGCCGCGTCTAAGGGGTTAGACACATTTTTTTAAACTTTTACTTTTTATGTCTTCATAGGGGACTATTTATAGCAATCATTACATTGCTAATACTGATCTTCTGCTCTGGTCTGCTCAATGTTAGACCAGAGGAGATGACCCCAGGAGAGCGGCAGAGGACGATAAGGGGACCACTGGCCTCCACCTTGGATAATTGTTACTCACGGCCATGCCACGGGCGATCCGATTATCCATTCAAAGTGCCGCATTGCTACAGATGCAGTGATCTGTATTGATCGCGGCATCTGAGAGATAATTGGGGGGACCTGCCGCCTTTCCGGTGCTCACGTCATGTTTAGACAGGTCCCAGCAGATCAGGATGTACATGTATGTCCAATGTTCTTAAGGGGTTAATGGGGGGTCAGGAGCGATTACCGAAAAATACCTTACACCTAACCTGATGCTGCACTTTATTTCAGAAAGACGTTTCAAAAGTGACCAACAACGTGAAGAACATACTATGCAAGGTAAAAACTACAATGAATCTACTGAAATATTTACTAATACTAGAGTGTTATATACTTGGCCATGTGTTGTCTCCAAATCAACATTAAGGATCTCTAGATGTTCCTCACCTTTCACCTTATCTGGACATATCCCGAGATGAGGAGCTCCATGACACATATCTCATAATGCTCCGTCCGGAGAGGTTTGTGCTATATGTGTGGATAAGAGGCCCCCCAGTGGTTGTGATGTGGGTTGCAGCCTGTCAAGGTGCCATCATACAAGGTCACTGTCAAGAGATTTCCAGCACGTCACAGCAATAATGTATTGAAATTGTATTGTGGGCAAAGTAGCATCCTAAGGGAAAACTAGAGAGAGTTATGGGTGGTCACATCTATAACAGTGCCACCAGTATCCACTACCATCCACAGATCATAGCTCTAAAAAAAAAAAAAAAAAAAAAAGAAACATTACTTATAAATATCTGTATACTTGGAGCCCCTATCTGATAGCACGGAGAAAGGTAGGGACCCTCTGGCTGTCATAGCAGTTGATGAGAACTTTCTGTTAAATTGTGGCAAATCCGATTAGCTATCTCAAACACACCTCCCAGGATCAAATTTATTGCGGTATCTAAAGGGTTAGCGCTAGGCATTGGCATGATCCTGGCTGACCACCATTAGAGGTGAGTCCTAGATGCCTATAGCAGCCTGTTTTTTGACTGAATAGGAGGCAAGGGAAACTCCAGCGCTCACTTCTAAGATGGTTGATGTGACATGATGTAAATATACCTCATTTCGCATTAACATATTTCCCCCATGACAAGAAAGGGTTAAAATTCACTTTCCATATTTTCTTCCTAAGAATAAAAAAATTGCAAAATGTTCTTCTTATCTACATCCCATATAACAGAGATCCATCCGGTTCACCCATAGTGGAGATGATGATCTGATGGACGGCTCAGCCCCAGGCGCCATCATACAAGGTCACTTCCGCCCCTTGTCACCTCTTCCCAACATAACGATAGGAGGTGAATTTCCTGACGTTTTATCGCTATAGCTCATTCCTGTTTATTATTCTTTTATTGTAGAAAGAAGAAGATCTGGATGTTAAACAGACTATAAAAACAATGGTAAGAAAAAATGTCTGCTTTTGTTAAAAATAAAGATTAAACACAATATATTCTACAATGATAACGAATCCGATTCCAAATGGTTTTAGTAGAAAAGTTTATTTGAGATAAAAGTTGTCACCATTGATAAGTGGCCCCAGATTGTCCCCAGACATGACCAATAAACAAGACTGTGAGCATTGAGGAGCCGGATGAGCCTACACCGAGGCCGTCCAGTGTGAGGCGCCATCATGTAGGGGCACAGTACGGCTGATACTACGTGATAACAGGGATCGAATGGAGCGGCCGTCACCTCTACATGACATCAGGGTGTCTGACAGGAGAACAGGCTGATGGTTACCAGTAGAGGTCACAATGGATTCAGCCCTATAGGTCACATTATCTGATCACATGAAATAGAAGAAACAATCTTTATATTTTACTGTCATTACCTGATCCTATCAATAGCGACAGAAACCTCAGAACACTCAGACCATGTGACCAGAAGAATATAAACTTATCAAAACTAATGGTCGACTTTTCCATCTGTTTTTATTAGAGACATGGCGGCTGTCTGGCAGATGCCGCGCTGGGAACTGACGATACATTGGTAAGAGTCTTCAGTCCATAACATAAATATCTATAGAAATGATTATATAAAAGAGTCTTAGATATGATCATCCTCCATCTTATCGATGCGCTCCATCACTATATCAGATTGTTGTACAGAATATTAGAATTATTATACATCCTCTATATCCTCAACCACATTGGAGACTATGTAACAACCAAAGAATAATGCGGACGATCCCCTTATAGATCCCGTCTATTCGTTTCCACATGATCCCTGCTCGTAGGGGTGAGGGAAGAGTTCTCAGCGCTCCGTGTATGAGTAACATTAGATTCTAGGATCAGGATTCTTCCCAGAGAAGTCAGTGGAGTTCATAGACCTCCAGGAGGGAGTATGGAAATCTTTATGGATTTGTATTTTTGTTTTGAAAAAATCATTAAAAAATTGTTGCTAGCTATCTCATATCTATCTACAGTGGGGCAAAAAATTATTTAGTCAGTCACCAATTGTGCAAGTTTTCCTACTTAAAACGATGAGAGGCTGTAATTTTCATCATAAGTATACCTCAAATATGAGAGACATAATGAGAAGAAAAAAAAATCACATTGTCTCAATTTTAAAGAATTTATTTGTAAATTATGGTGTAAAATAAGTATTTGGTCACCAACAAACAAGCAAGATTTCTGACTCTCTCAGACCTGTAACTTCTTCTTTAATTTTCACTGTAGGATCCGGCCATTTTTTGCACATCTGACCACTTTCACTTTAAGCATTAATAACTCTGGAATGCTTTTACTTTTCATTCTGATTCCAAGATTGTTTTTTCGTGACATATTCTACTTTATGTTAGTGGTAAAATTTTGTCGATACTTGCATCATTTATTGGTGAAAAATTCCACAATTTGATGAAAAATTTGAAATTTGCATTAGTTTTTTACTTTGAAGCTCTCTGCTTATAAGGAAAATGGACATTCCTAATAAATGATACATTGATTCACATATACAATATGTTAACTTTATGTTTCCATCATAAAGTTGAGATGTTTTTACTTTTGGAAGACATCAGAGGGCTTCAAAGTTCAGCATCAATTTTCCAATTTTTCACAAAATTTTCTAAATCGAAATTTATCAGGCACCAGTTCAGTTTTGAAGTGGATTTGAAGGGCCTTCCTATTAGAAATACCCCACAAATGACTCCATTATAAAAACTGCACCCCTCAAAGTATTCAAAATGACATTCAGAAGGTTTGTTAAAGCTTTAGATGTTTCACAAGAATAGCAGCAAAGTGAAGGAGAAAATTCAAAATCATAATTTTTACACTCGCATGTTCTTGCAGACCCAGTTTTTGAATTTTTATACGGAGTAAAAGGAGATAAATCTTCCTCAAATTAGTAACCCAATTTCTCTCGAGTAAGGAAATACCTCATATGTGTATGTCAAGTGTTCTGTGGGTGCACTACAATGCTCAGAAGGGAAGGAACAACAGTGGGATTTTGGAGAGTGAATTTTTCTGAAATGTTTTTTGGGGGGCATGTCACGTTTAAGAAGCCCCTATGGTGCCAGAACAGCAAAAATAAAAAATAAACACATGGCCTACTATTTTGGAAACTACACCCCTCAAGGAATGTAACAAGGGGTCCAGTGAGCCTTAGCACCCCACAGGTGTTTCACGATTTTTTGAAAAAGGTGGATGTGTATTTTATTTATTAACTTTTTTCACTAAAATGTTAGTTTTCCCCCAAATTTTACATTTTTACAAGGGGTAATATGAGAAAATGCCCCCCAAAATTTGTAACACCATCTCTTCTGAGTATGGAAATACCCTATGTGTGGACGTCAAGTGCACTGCAGGCGCACTACAATGATCAGAAGAGAAGGAGTCACATTTGGCTTTTGGAAAGCAAATTTTGCTGAAATGGTTTTTGACGCAACATAAAAAGTCCCCGATGATATTGACCCATGACCCATTTTTGGAAAAAATACCCCCAGAGGTCTCATCAGTTTTTTTTTAGTTTTTTTTTTTAAATTAAACTTTTTTGGGGGCAATTTAGTGGTTTTATGGGGTTAAAACTTGGAAGGTACTGTGGACTTGGTACATTGGGGTCAAATTATGGAAAATTAAAATGAAGAGGGAAAATTTAGTACTGCATGGAAGTGTGAAACTCCCTGAAGCAGTTTTTAATGCAGAGGCCCGGATGATCGGGGCAAGTGTCAAATTGAGTGGTGGTGTCCTTTCGTATTCCCCTCTTGTGAGACACTCTGCATTTTTTCTGGGATCGTCCCTTCTTTCCAGTGTGGGGGACCTCACCTGGAAAGTGTTGGCCTGGGACCATCCTGGCACCTATAACTTCAGTTCCTTGGGAAGTCCGGCCTGCTCTTTCCCAGTCAGCAAAGGTCAGGGCCCTTAGGACTTCTTCTTGGAACTGAAGGAATGTCCCTGTGTTGCCAGCGTACTGGGACAGTACAAAAGAGTTGTACATGGCAACCTGTACCAAGTAGACTGCAACTTTTTTGTACCATACGCGTGTTTTCGGCATGGCGATGTATGGCTTGAGGGCTTGATCAGAAAGATCAACTCCCCCTATATACCGATTGTAGTCCAGAATACAATCGGGCTTGAGGACCGTTGTTGTGGTACCTCGCACAGGGACAGGTGGGCTGCCACCATGAATTGTGGTCAGCATAAGGACATCCATCTTATCCTTATACCTGACCAGCAACAGGTTTTCTTGGGTAAGGGCATGGGACTCACCCTTGGGCAAAGGTGTCTGAACAAAATTTAGAGGGAGGCCTCTCTGGTTTTTCCGCACGGTCCCACAAGCGGACGTGGATCTGGCGGCAAGGGATGTGAACAGAGGGAAGCTGGTATAAAGTTGTCCACTTACACGTGGTAACCCTTATCCAACAATGGGTGCATAAGGTCCCAAACGATTTTCCCGCTAACACCCAGAGTGGGGGAACAATCCCCCAGATCCAATACGGGAATATCGTCCCTCATATACTCTAAACTGGAGGTACTCTCACAAAGTTTGTAGAGCTTCAGGCCATACCGCGCCCACTTTGAATATTACTCTCCCTTTAAAACGTATAAGATACTCATCTACCGAGAGCTCCCTGAGCGGTACGTAGGCCCCCAAAAATTTGGCCCCAAAGTGATGGGGTGGACATGCCTCATTATCTGCATAATGAAGGCATTTGCGAATGGCCTCGAACCACTTTTGTGTCATGACCATACTGTGAAGCGGGGTCTGGTATAGGATGTCCCCGCTCCAGTACTGTCTGAAACTTGGCTTTTTGACCAGGCCCATATGCAGCAAGAGGCCCCAAAATGTCTTCATTTCTGCTGCATCAATGGCATACCATTCATTGGACCTGGCCAAAACAGAATCAGAGTGGTGGGCAATGAACCGCTGGATGTACAGATTCGTCTGCTCCACCATGTGATTGACAAAGCTGTCACAGAAAAAATAACTGAAATAGTTAATTTCCGTAAATCCAGCCGTGTCAATTCGGAGACCGGAGTCGCCAACAAACTCTGGAATGCGTTACTGATAAGCCTCTGCGGGTCTCCAGACAGGTTCACTGGAAGGGAGCACCGGTACACTTGTCTGGGTGGGCGGACATCTAGTACGAGCGGCATTGGGACCTATTGGGACCCTTGGGGACCTATTAGGGGGTCGGGGGGGAATGTATTTTTACTTTTTCTTTTTTTTTTTACCTCCTACCTTTCCCTTCACTGACAACTCACCCTGACTAAAATCACATCTTCAGCCCTGAGGGGCACAGATCTCTGCAGGGGGGGGAGGGGGTTCCCTGGCTCTCTCTCACAGCTCTGCCCGGTGACTGAACTCAGTGAGCAGGCAGAGCTGCGAGAAGGGGACATTTACCCCTCCCCTGCCGGCTGCTATTGGCTGGATGATCGTCCGGCCAATAGCAGCGCTCCTGGGGGGGTGACAAAATCGCCACCTCCCCATAGATACAGGAGGTGATTCGGGGAGTATCCTACACCCCTGATCACCATGTATTTCCGGACCAGCATCACCGGAATCGCCGCAAATCGCAAGTGTGAATTCACCTGCAATTTGTGGCGATTGCCGACATGGGGGGGTCTCATGACCCCCCTGGGCATTTGCGCGGAGTGCCTGCTGATCGGTACGCCCCGGGTCCTTAACTACCAGGAAGCCAGGGAGTATCCATACGCCCAGGGTCATTAACCTCGGGCCTGGCCTCTAACAACAGCCGGGACCCGTGGCTAATAGCGCGCGGCAATGATCGCGGTGTCGCTCGCTATTACCCCTTTAAACGCGGCGTTCAAAGTTGAACGCTGCGTCTAGAGTGAAAATAAATCACTGCCGGTTAGCTCAGGGGGCTGTTCGGGATGTCCGCGGTGAAATTGTGGCATCCCGAACAGCTCTGGGACACGAGGAGGGTCTCCTACCTTGCCTCCTGGTGTCCGATCGCCGACTGACTGCTCAGTGCCTGAGATCCAGGCATAAGCAGTCAAGCGGCAGAATCATTGATCACTGGTTTCCTGTGAGAAACCATTGAACGATGTAAATGATCAGTGTGTGCAGTGTTATAGCCCCCTATGGGATAACAATGATCAGTATAAAAGATCAGTATGTGTAGTGTTATAGTCTCCTATGGGAGAACAATGATCAGTATAAGAGATCAGTGTGTGCAGTGTTATAGTCTCCTATGGGAGAACAATGATCAGTATAAGAGATCAGTGTGTGCAGTGTTATAGTCTCCTAAGGGAGAACAATGATCAGTATAAGAGATCAGTGTGTGCAGTGTTATAGTCTCCTACAGAAGCTACAACACTGCAAAAAAAGAGTGAAAAAAAAGTGAATAAAGATCATTTAACACCTCCCCTAATAAAAGTTTGAATCACCCCCCTTTTCCTATTTAAAAAAAACAGTGTAAATAAAAATAAACATATGTGGTATCGATGCATGTGGAAATGTCCTAATTATAAAAATATATAATTAATTAAACAACACAGTCAATGGCGTACACGCAAAAAAAAATTCCAAAGTCCAAAATAGTGTATTTTTGGTCCCTTTTTATATCATGAAAAATAAATAAAAAGCGATCAACGAGTCCGATCAATACAAAAATGGTATCGCTAAAAACTTCAGATCATGATGCAAAAAATGAGCCTTCATACCGCCCCATATGTGGAAAAATAAAGAAGTTATAGGGGTCAGAAGATGACAATTTTAAACGTATACATTTTCCGGCATGTAGTTATAATTTTTTTTAGAAGTACGACAAAATCAAACCTATATAAGTAGGGGATCATTTTAATTGTATGGACCTACAGAATAAAGATAAGGTGTCATTTTTACCGAAAAATTTACTACGTAGAAACGGAAGCCCCCAAAAGTTACAAAATGGCGTTTCTTTTTTCAATTTTGTCTCACAATGATTTTTTTCCATTTTTCCGTAGATTTTTTAGTAAAATAACTGATATCATTACAAAGTAGAATTGGTGGCACAAAAAAATAAGCCATCGTATGGATTTTTAGGTGCAAAATTGAAAGAGTTATGATTTTTAAAATGTAAGGAGGAAAAAATGAAAGTGCAAAAACGGAAAAAACCCTGGTCCTTATAGGGGTACTCTGGTGCATAGCAGATGTATGCTAAAGGTAGCATGGTGGCTCAGTGGTTACCACTGCTGCCTTACAGTGCTGGAGCCTTGGGTTCAAATCCCACTAAGGACAACAATAAACAAGGAGTTATTATTGTTATTATTATTATTATTATGAAGTCAGCAAAGAGCACTGTGCTCGTGATGTCATCAGAGATAATTCCAAAAAGAAAATAATTTCCTCTGTAGTATTCAGCAGCTAATAAGTACAAGAAGGATTAAGATTTTTTTAATAGAAGTAATTTACAAATCTGTTTAACTTTCTGGCACCAGTTAATTTAAAAGAAAAAAGGTTTTCACCGGAGTACCCCTTTAAAGGGTTAAGGCGTTAAGAGTCTCCTCTGTCCTCCACTCATTCCCTGTATTAATAGTACCTGTTTGAACTTGATATCAGTTTAAAAGACACCTGTCCACAACCTCAAACAGTGACACTCCAAACTCCACTATGGCCAAGACCAAAAAGCTGTCGAAGGACACCAGAAACAAAATTGTAGACCTGCACCAGGTAGCTTGAAGACCTGCACCAGGTAGAAATCAACTGTGGGGGCAATTATTAGAAAATGGAAGACATACAGATCACTGATAATCTCCCTCGATCTGGGGCTCCACATAAGATCTCGCTGTGGTGTCAAAATTATCACAAGAACGGTGAGCAAAAATCCCAGAAACAGACAGGGGGGGGGGGGGGAACCTAGTAAATGACCTGCAGAGAGCTGGGACCAAAGTAACAAAGGCTACTACGCCACCAGGGACTCAAATCATGCAATGCCAGATGTGTCTCCGTGCTTAAGCCAGTACATGTTTAGGCCCCTCTGAAGTTTGCTAGAGAGCATTTGGGTGACCCAGATGAGTATTGGGAGAATGTCATATGGTTAAATGAAACCAAAGTAGAACTTTTATGGTAAAAACTCATCTCGTCATGTATGGAGGAGAAAGAATGCATCCAAAGTTGCATCCAAAGAACACCATACCTACTGTGAAGCATGGGGGGTGGAAACACCATGCTTTGGGGCTGTTGTTCAGCAAAGGGACAAGGACGACTGATCCGTGTAAAGGAAAGAATGAATGGGGCCATGTATCGTGAGATTTTGAGTGAAAACTTCCTTCCATCAGCAAGGGCATTGAAGATAAAATGTGGCTGGGTCTTTCAACAAGACAATGATCCCAAACACACTGCCCGGACAACAAAAGAATTGCTTTGTAAGAAGCATTTCAAGGTCCTGGAGTTGCCTAGCCAATCTCCAGATCTCAACCCTATAGAAAACCTTTGGAGGGAGTTGAAAGTTTATATTGCCCAGTGGCAGCCCCAAAACATCTGTCACGATTCGGCTGGCAGGAGGTGGATCCTCTGTGCCAGAGAGGGATTGGCGTGGACCGTGCTGGTGGACCGGTTCTAAGTTGCTACTGGTATTCACCAGAGCCCGCCGCAAAGCGGGATGGTCTTGCAGCGGCGGTAGCAACCAGGTCGTATCCACCAGCAACGACTCAACCTCTCTGACTGCTGAAGATAGGCGCGGTACAAGGGAGTAGACAAGAGCAAGGTCGGACGTAGCAGAAGGTAAGGGCAGGCAGCAAGGATCGTAGTCAGGGGCAACGGCAGGACGTCTGGAACACAGGCTAGGAACACACAAGGGAACGCTTTCACTGGCACAATGGCAACAAGATCCGGCGAGGGAGTGCAGGGGAAGTGAGGTATAAGTAGGGAGTGCAAGGGTGAGAATACTGATTAGGCCTGCTGCGCCAATCAGTGGCGCAGCGGCCCTTTAAATGGCAGAGACCCGGCGCGCGCGCGCCCTAAGGAGCGGGGCCGCGCGTGCCGGGACAACACAGATGGGGAACGGGTCAGGTACAGGAGCCGAGATGCGCATCGCGAGCGGGCGCGTCCCGCATCGCGAATCGCATCCCGGCTGGGAGTAATATCGCAGCGCACCCGGTCAGCAGGTCTGACCGGGGCGCTGCGAATGAGAGAACGCTGCGAGCGCTCCGGGGAGGAGCGGGGACCCGGAGCGCTCGGCGTAACAACATCACTGCTCTAGAGGATATCTGCAAGGAGAAATGGGCCAAAATACCTGCAACAGTGTGTGAAAACCTTGTGAAGACTTACAGAAAACGTTTGACCTCTGTCATTGCCAACAAAGAGGATATAACAAAGTATTGAGATGAACTTTTGTTATTGACCAAATGCTTGTTTGCAAATAATTTGCAAATAAATTCTTAAAAAAATCAGACAATGTGATTCTATGGATTTTTTTTCTCATTCTGTCTCTCATAGTTGAGGTTACAACCTATGATGGAAATTACAGAGGCCTCTCTGCTCATTTTAAGTGGGAGAACTTGCACAATTGGTGGCTGACTAAATACTTTTTTGCCCCACTGTATCTATCTATCTATCTATCTCATATTTATCAACCTATCTTTTTATATATCTGATTGGAGTATATACCTTCATCTATACCATAACATTTTCTAGGAAGATCTGACCGAAGATGTTGGTGAAGCTCTGGCTCCAGCAGTGAAGGACGTTGTGAGGACTCTGAAGGTAATGTTTCCTAGATTAGTAGAACATCTATCGTAGTTTATTATAATCTATAGTCTTGTTATATTATAATAATCCAGACACTGATGCTGAAATTTATTCTATATATTTTAATAATGCAGGATAACCACCTTACTGGTAGTGTTGTGAAGTTATTATGCCCAGTGGTAAGTATGGTCTATGTGGTCGGAATCATTTTGGCAATACATGGGGTCATCTTATGGGGTAGGCGCTGTCTGTCTTAGGTCACTTACACAAGAGGTAATTACACCAAAGTGTCCCACCCTGACCAGAGGGGCGACTTACCTGATCTCACACATTGCAGACCCCAATGATGCTGAGTCCAGGTCAGTAAAGCTGCAGTCAAGACTGGACACTTGGCCATAATACACACGTGTGAATCTGTATTGATGTATTTGTTGTGTGACTGATCCATAGAAATCTCATGCAGGGATCGTATCTCTATGTGTTTCTGCATCAGAAAGTCTATGTTAGTTTGACCTTCCGCTGGTCAAACCAGAGGGATTTTAGATGGCTAACTTCTCATTCACGGAAGGTTTTGTTTTTTACCGACAACAAAGACATAAAAGTTACAGGGATCAGAAAATGGCAATAAAAAAAGTTCCAAAAAGTTTGAATTTCTTTAAAGTATCAAAAGTATCAAAAAAAAATGTTAGTTTGACAACAAAGTAAATGGTGTAAAACAGAAAACCACCAAATTTGCTAAATTATATTAAAAATAAATAAATGAATTAAATTAAAAATAAAAGGTGTAATTACAAAGTACAATGGGTCCCGCAATGGGTCCCGCAAAAACAAACCCTCACATAAGTAGACTGTGCTCCCGTTTTAGTCCATTGGACAAGTATTTATTAATTTTTTTACACCCCTGAATGGGCGTGGCTGAAAAACCTGAACACAAGAAGGAGGGGGAGTCGCACATTTATTCTTATATAGTGTAGATCAGAAGTCTGTTAGAGATGAGCAGAATAGGGACTCTATCTGTGTAAACAAAAAAATTCACTAGAAGCAGCAGAGAGTTTGTAGATTGTGAGGAATAGACATTAAAGGGGTACTCCGCTGCTCAGTGTTTGGAACAAACTGTTCCGAACACTGGAGCTGGCGTCAGGAGCTTGTGACATCATAACCCCGCTCCCTCATGATGTCACGCTCCACCCCCTCAATGCAAGGCTATGGGAGGGGGCGTGAAGTCTGTCACGCGCCCTCCCACAGTCTTGCATTGAGGGGGCAGGGCGTGACATCATGAGGGGGTGGGGCTATGATGTCTCGAGCTCCCGGTGCCGGCTCCAGCATTCGGAACAGTTTGTTCCAAACGCTGAGCAGCGGAGTACCCCGTTAAAGGAATGTTACACAATGTCATAACCTTCCCCTATATACTATTATTTAAATAAAATCTTTATTTCTCTAACAGGGACAACTTCTAAATAATGTAGTGAATGGAGGCAGTAATGGCCCTCTTGGCAGTCTTCTTGGAGGAGGCGATAAGGGTGGTCTTCTTGGTGGTGTCCTTGGAGGAGGCGATAAGGATGGTGGTCTTCTTGGTGGTGTCCTTGGAGGAGGCAATAAGAAAAGTGGTCTTCTTGGTGGTGTCCTTGGAGGAGGCAAGAAGAAAGGTGGTCTTCTTGGTCGCAGACGCTAGGTTACACAATGAAAACTTCACATGGTTTTGGTGAGTATGAAACAAATGCTGCAATTTCCCTCCTAAAATAATTCCTCTCACAAAGCAGAATTTCTGCTGCAGGAATTCTATTGAAGTGAATGAGCAATTAAGTTCTGCTGAATTATCAGTGTGAACAAAGCCTAAGAAATAAATCCCTTGTGAAGCCTCAGATTATTGTCACCTACTTTTCCCTTTGACGAGACATTTAACCACAAATCATCTCGATTCACTATGGGGGACATTTATATAGTTACATAGTTACATAGTTAGTACGGTCGAAAAAAGACATAGGTCCATCAAGTTCAATCAAGGAATTGTAGGGTAGGGGTGTGGCGCGATATTGGGGAAGGGATGGGATTTTATATTTCTTCATAAGCATTAATGTTATTTTGTTCCAGGAATGTATCTAATCCTGTTTTAAAGCTGTTAATTTGTCCTGCTGTGACCAGTTCCTGAGGTAGACTGTTCCATAAGTTCACAGTTCTCATGGTAAAGAAGGCGTGTCGCCCCTAAAACTAAACTTTTTTTTCTCCAGACGGAGGGAGTGCCCCCTCGTCCTTTGGGGGGGTTTAACCTGGAACAGTTTTTCTCCATATTTTTTGTATGGGCCATTAATATACTTATATACATTTATCATATCCCCCCTTAAACGTCTCTTCTCAAGACTAAACAATTGTAACTCCTTTAATCGCTCCTCATAGCTATCATTGTTCTATATATTTATGCAATACATTTATTATACTATCACAGGAGGTTATATATTAGGTTACATATTATACTATCACAGGAGGTTATATATATTATTATACTATCACAGGGGGTTATATATTATTATACTATCACAGGAGGTTATATATTATTATACTATCACTAAGTGATTTGTCTCTTATTCCACCATATTCACACACAAATAGTTAATGCCTGTTAAATAATGCCGGAGCACGGTATTATATTCTGGCCTGACCATGGGAGGAGTGATCACTTGTCTGTATAAAAAACACCTACATTTATTGTAATCTTCTGGACATCATGGCAGACAGTACACAATAAAATAATAAAGATTCATATCATGGCCGTTCATTCCGTAGATAATCATTTGGGAGCGTTACATAGACTTGTGTCTTTAATTCTTATCTCACTAGCTGGGATTTCTTCCAAATATATGAATAGTGTTGAGCACGAATATCCGTAATGAAAATTTTTATCGCAAATATCTTCACTTCGCGATTTCGCAAATATTTAGAATATAGTGCTATATATTCGTAATGAAGAATATTATTTTTTGTTTGTTTGTTTGTTTTCCAAATGCAAATGTTTATGTGAATTTATATGCAAATTTTCGCATGGAAAAAAGTGAACGAACATAGCGAAAATGCGAATTTCGCGAACATAGGACAAATAATCGTCAATTTATTCTCGAAATATAGCAAATTTTAATATGGCCCCTGCCGCTCATCATTCTATGTGAACCGTGTACTTCATCCAGCATGGTGGATCCATCTTGTCGTATACTTTAGGATGGCCGCTGCCTCTGGTAGCTTCTTCTTCAGTCATTCTCCTCCTACTTCATCCGTGCATCTGTATCTTAGAGGTCCTGTCTCCTTGTGCCCCCAAGCTCTCCTGTGTTGGAGGCCCCTCAATTGAAGACCCCTACCTCTATTTCCTCAATGTCTCTTATGCTTAAATTATGGGTGTGTCTAAGATAATTGACCTTTATAAATGAGGGCGTATTTATCCTATTTGAGGAAGTGTCTATTTTCTGTTTATTTTTTATAATTTTTTATTCAAAAAATTCATGTGAATTACATCGCAATCAAACAAATATTTATAATAACAGATAAGCCTTTTCCACATTTTTTTTACCCCACAGCTCTGCTTATCCCAGCATCATTATCATATGATTTAATCAAATTTACTTATTTCTACATTTTGACCTCATCCCCCCCCCCCCTTCATTTTGTGGCACCTCAGATGGAGAAATAAAAAAAATAAAATAAATAAAATCTCATGGGTACAACTATTATATTGTAAACCAAGGGCACGTATAAAAGCTAATGGGGGTCTGTCTCGGGATTCCTCTCTTGCTCGGGGTACAAGGCAAGGATGCCCCTTGTCTCTTGGCAATGGAACCACTGGCGGAGCATGTCAGGGGGGCGGAGGAGATAGGGGGCTTCCAGTATGGGACTTATGTTAATAAAATCTCATTATATGCAGATGACACTTTGTTATTCCTAAATGATACAGGACCATCTTTATAGATGGCTGTGAATTTGTCTGATAGGTTTGGAAAGACTTCGGGAGTAAGTATTAACTGGGAGAAGTTCTTCTTGTTACTACTAGACCGCCCACCGGCAAATATCTATATAAATAAAAACTTAAATATTAAAAGTGTTAAACAGTTCAAATACTTAGGGGTAGAGGTAACTAATAATATCTTAGATTACGAAATTTAAAATTTAACCCCAATACTAAATGTTGTATAATTCGCCTTTGTGGATCCCATTTAGCTTTTTCAATAAAATAAATATTCAATTCAGAGATTTAATATGGCAAGGTAGAAACCCAAAAATAAAATTGACAATCTACAAAGACCTAAAATATCAGGAGGTCTAGCATTACCAAACCGTTGGATATTTTACCTTGCAGCTCAACTGCAACATATTAGAGGGTGGACGGAACTCCAAAATAGTAATAACATAAATGCAGTTATATGCTCTTATCTACATACCCCACCACCCCCCCCCCCCCCCCAATTGGCCTCTTGGAAAACCGTGATTTTTTGAGGAAGAAAAAAACTCTCCCAACAATACATTTGATGTATAAGGTCTTGGAAAAGGTCAAACAGATTTGTAAAGTAGAGAACCCTCACAGTTATACTCCGATATGGGACAGTCAGACATTTCCAGAATTTTATAAATTACAGGGTTTTCAAAACTGGAAAAAAAGCAGGTGTAATGTGGATAAGGGATTTGTATAGTGATAATATATTTAGTTCTTTCGTGGAAATTAAAGATGAATTTCAGATACAAGACTGCTATTTTTTTACAATATTTACAGTTTAGACATGCTGAGGCATCACAAAGAAAAAAGACTAGGATGTTAGAAGTTAATAATGATTCTTTATTGGATATAGTTTTTAAGTCTCCGAAACAAGTCGGGAATATTTCAAGGATTTACCAAATGCTGATGGAAAACAATTTTGCGGAATCTCGTGTACCGGCCTTTGAGAAATGGAGGTCAGAGGCAGATGTAGGAGAGGCACAATGGCAATTGATTTTGCATGCAAGTCCGGACCAGTCCCTGGGAGAGGGAGCTGGGCTATCTCAGATTTACATATTATATAGAACATATCAGACCCCTAGCTTCCTCTACAGGATTGGATATAGAAAAGATGCCCGAGATGCCGAAAGGAGGAGGCGGATCCATACCATATGCTGTGGCATTGTGAGTACATAAAAAATTTCTGGGGGGGAAGTTGTGAAATACATTGAGGATACATTTAAGATTAATATCCCCCAGGGACAAAGAATTTGTATATTAGGGCTTGTCGAAATACTTGCTATAGACCAAAATTTAAAAATCACGGTTGGGAGATTACTGTATATAGCAGAGGAAATTAATAGCCCAGCATTGGAAGTATCCTAATTCTCCAAAACTAGTTCAATTTATAAAAAAAAGGCAGATTCCATAGCTTTAATGGAAAAAGCAAGTTATATAAAAAGGAACTGTGTTCAAAAATACAAAATATTATGGCAAATATGGATCGATAGAAAGTAATCTTCCTTTTTTTTTTGAGGAAGTGTCTATTATCACTGAGTGTCCATAAATATACATATTTATAGACTTTGCAAGTAGAGAGTGTAGATAAAGCACTCACCACGGCCAGATGTTCAGCAACAAACTTGAGCTTTAATTCCAGACTTGAGTAGACAGACACACAGGGAGCATGGATGGAACAGGTGAGGCGGGGGCGTGACAAAGGGGTGGCAACCGGTTTCAAGCACTGAGGCGCTTCCTTTGGCCCACGCGTGGGCCAGAGGAAACGCCTCAGTGCGTGAAACCAGTTGCCACCCCTTTATCACGCCCCCGCCTCACCTGTTCCACCCATGCTCCCTGTGTGTCTGTCTGCTCTGTTTCACCGGCTCAAGTCTGGAATTAAAACTCAAGTTTGTTGCTGAACCTGTACTTGCAAAGTTTGTGTCATTATACTGGAATTTCTTGATATGAGCTCCGCCATCCCCCATAGCAACTATCTAGCAGACAGACACAACCATTAAGCTGTATTATACTCTTCTGAATATAGCTCTCTAGATGCATTCACAGTAGCGGTGCCAGACCTAATTTCTCACAACCATATACAGTGGTCCCTCAACATACGATGGTAATTCGTTCCAAACGAGCCATCGTTTGTCGAATCCATCGTATGTTGAGGGATTCGTGCAATGTAAAGTATAGGAAGCTGTACTCACCTGTCCCCGCCGCTCGAGATGGTGTCCCTGGGCCTCCGATGGGCTCTCCGCTGTCTTCTCCGGTCCTCCGCTGTCTTCTCCGGTCCTCTGCTGTCTTCTCCGGTCCTCTGCTGTCTTCTCCGGTCCTCTGCTTTCTTCCGCAAGGCCTTACTGGGCCTGCGTAGCGATGTCATTACGCCGCTGTGTACGCCATTCCTATTGGATGATGTGCGCAGCAGCATATTGACGTCATCGGAAAGGGCCGAGAAGACACCGGAAGACCAGCGCTTGACCCGGAGGGCACCCCGGAGCATCGTGGAGGGGTAAGTAATTCTTACCACACCACACGGGGAACATTAAGCTGCTATCCGGCAGAAGCTTAAGCATTTGGCGCTGCCGGATAGCACTTAATGCGATGGCCCCGACATAAAAAAGCATTGTATGTCGATGCTGACATCTACATGCGATGGCCTCTGAGAGGCCATCGTATGTCGATTTCATCATATGTCGGGGCTATCGTAGGTCGGGGGGTCACTGTACATATTTATAGGTTCATCACGAGTATATGTCTCCTCCCTTATGAGGTGGCTGAATATTCATTGACTAGTGGGTGTATGCTCCTTCTGATTGGATACTACTTGTATTCATATATGACCTTGTTCATCCCCACACTACATGTGCAACGTGTACTGAAATAGAATGTAGTATGTCATCACATGGTTTCTCAGTGACAGCCTGTAACCTTCTAACACATGGTTTGTCTAATGTACCTTGACAACCTTGATGAAATACATAAAAACAGTCATTTTCCTATGCATATAATTCTGTTGGATTTCACAACTTTAAGATTTTTTAAGGTTTCAATGAGTTATCGCCTCCGGCGAAACTGGGCAAAAGTTGCCACAACTGATGGCAGGAGTGCTTCAGTTGGCATCCATTGTTTGTGATCGTCAGATGGGGGAACACAGCAAGTTGCGTTCCCCTGTCTGTTCCGGTCCAGCTAATCCAATCATCCGGCATCCAAACTGAGATGCCAGATGATTGTGAACTGTCCCCTTCAAATGAATGGGATCAGTATTTACTTTATTTTTCCTCTGGTGCATTTTCTGTAGCGCCGGAGGGGGAAAAAATAACTGATGATGCATACATATAAAGTAGGCCTTACAAATTTGACAGGTTTGGTGAAAAACGGAACACGTCCACTTGATGGGGTAAACAATGCAATTTGTGGTGTTGTTAAAAAAATTTCTTGCAAAGTGTCAATTTTAGCTAAAATTTTGATGTACAAAAATGTGTAGAGATAGGAATAGTAAATCTGGGCCAATATGACGGTGAGGAGCGTAAAATAGATAGCAATTCTATCCTGGTTTTACAAAACTGTAAAATATTAGGGAGCAAATCCCTAGAGATGATCGGTCGGCACAACCATATGTCCAGGATAATATTGGGCACTGCACATTTACAAACAGTAGTTCTCAGTAATGGAGAAGTCCATAAAGTCGGCTTAAAAAGAGGTAAATTTGGCATTTACCGATGAGGACTGTTGTGTTGGTGAGTGTTCAAATGTACCTCTTTTTAAGCAGAAGACCCAAAGACTAGACGATAGAAAGTATTGGGGGCTGCACTTCAGATTGTTGGTGAAGGGGCTATAGGGTGTGGGCTCCCTCCTATTTATACAGATGCAATGCCCAGCTATTATTCCAAGTCTACATTTCCCACACTATAATTTTACATTATAAGTGCTATATATGTATATATATATATATATATATATATATATATATATATATATACACAGTATATATTGTTCTGATACACAGCCGCCGCTTTATCCTTCCTGTCTCTTAACCAAGGGATAGTGTCCTATGTCAACACAACACAGCACAGGTTACTATCCACATATAATCTACTTCAGTATAACATTCCTATACCTTCTATTATATCGATAACATTCTACAACATTATCAACATCTTCACAATGTCCATTGTTCATCGGAAAATAGTTCTGTATGGCTCTATTCACACTGTGTATCATGGTGTCCATTAGAGGTATATGTAGGGTGCCCCTGAAATATATATAAATATATATATATATATATATATATATATATATATATATATATATTATATATATTTATCCCCCGGTGTCACATTTTCTGCTGTATACCTCTGTATGGAGTAACACAGGAGACTGCACTATTCCGTACAGCTATAAACCCAACATATACCGGGCCCCGGAGGTCAGGAGGACGCTCTTTTGGCCTCCATCTAGTGAACAGGAGTCTATGTGTATATATAACCTATGTGCTGAGAACGTTCCAGGCTCATACAGCAAACACACAGGAGAAGCGCAGTGTGAATAGAGCCGGAGGTGAAATCTCTGTATTCTGAATCTGTTCCCGGTGACTTTGTCATCAGCTTCAGCTTTGTACATGACTCCAGACTCCATGTTATCTCTATAATCCAACATCTGCTCCTTTATATTCTACAGGAACTCAGGATCCCAACACCGATGAGTCCGACACCGAACAAATGGATCACATAAAAATTTTCTGAAAATTCTCTCAATCTTCTCTTTACAGATTTCTCTAATTCTTTATTGTTGATTGTTACCAAATTTTCTCACTTCTAATCAAATCTTATATCAGAAAATGTATTTTCTTCTAATCAAATCTTATTTAAATCAATAAATTTCCTGCATATTGACTTGTGTGTCATGTGGTTTAATGATCATTCAGTATTAGGACATATGGGCGTCATAGAGGGTCCATGTATTACACTGCGGGGGGAACTCCAGGGGGTTGGTTCTCATTGGGGAGATCCAGTTGGTGGGGAAAAAAGATGAGAATTTGGTCTCCTCCAGAAGGAAGAAAACGGTCTAATGCCGCCCGGTGGAGGAAGCCTCCCTGGACACAATGTCTGACTGAGCTTTGTGTAATAAAATGTTTAATTATGTAAAATATTTAGGTTCGAATCACCATAGTGGAAGTACTCAGAAATAGTTTCTTTATAAAGATGGAGATGTATTGCAGATTGCTTGAAAAATAGTAGAAATCACAGAAATAAATAACAGTGAAATTACTGAAAAACAAAGATTGTTCAACATTATGGTTTAGGGGAAGGCTGCAAAAAGCTATCACAGAGATTAAAAGGGGTTTTCCACCATAAGGTGATTTTAGCACTTACCTGCCAGACAGTAATGGACATGCTTCGGAAGGTTTTTCGCTTGTCTTTGTGTTAAATGACTATGTTGTGAGATTACCATAAAGCTTTCTTTTTGTGAACTGGCCTTTTTTCTGTTGGAGTTTTCTCTTTTACAACAAATCCCACAATTGCATTGTTTTCCCTCCCACACATCTGGAATACCCCTTTAAGCTGTCAGTGTCCACTGTGATTAAAGGATAGGGGAAATGATGTCTGATCGCGGGGGGCCCGCCGCTGGGAACCCCCACGTGATCTCCCTGCAGCACCCGCATTCTATGTGGGAGCTGCGTCTCCTGTTTCGGAAACCTCCAGGTTTCCGGGACTGGGGACGTGATGTCACGCCACGCCCCCTCCATTCATGTCTATGGGAGGGGGTGTGATGGCCGTCTAGCCCGTCCCATAGACATGAATGGAGGGGGTGTGGCGTGACGTCAAGTCACCAGTCCTGGAAACCCAGAGGTTTCTGAAACTGGAGATTTAGCACCCGCATAGAATGCGGGTGCTGCATTGAGATCACGGGGGGTCCCAGCGGCGGGCCCCCCACGATCAGACATCTTATCCCCTATCCTTTGGATAAGGGATAAAATGTTTTTGCCCGGAATACCCCTTTAACATAGTGGGGAAATGGATGACACAGGCACAATTTTTTACATACATCAGTGGAGCCTTTACAGAGTGGTGGACGGCGGTGAAAGATACATAGTACCATCAGTTATTAAGATACCGCATTTTTGAATACGAACTGCTATTGAATGTGAATTGTGGTCAGTCACTATTGCAGTTATATATATATATATTTATTTAGAAGTGTCCATCCATACACACTGGACATTTTTCCTGTATCTTACAGGTTTCCCTTTTTATAGATTGTCCATTTATTTTATGTTATATCACACGGGTCCTGTGAGAGATTTTATGCGTAAAAGTTGTCATGCTAATTAGACACCCCAAAAATGAATTACTAGGTTTAATATGTGTAATAGCATCATGTCGGCCATTTTGTGTATAATCTAAGTAGGCCACAATTCTGAAGTTTCATCTCTACAAAAAGTGCATGCCTGGGAGAAGAATGCTTTTAGTCTCCTTAGATATTTATGACTGTTTTAGATAAGACAGATAAGGAAACTACTGTATTTTTCGCCATATAAGACGCACTTTATCTTCCCCAAAACTGGGGGGGGGGGGGAAATTTGGTGTGTCTTATACAGACAATACACACCTATCGCGGCGGTCCTTGCTGCCGTCAACGGCCAGGACCCGCGGCTAATACAGGACATCACCGATCGCGATGATGCCCTGTATTAACCCTTCAGATGTGGTGATCAAAGCTGACCGCCGTGTCTGAAGCGAAAATTACACTAACCCGGCTGCTCAGTCGGGCTGTTTGGGACCGCAGTGGTGAAATTGCGGCGTCCCGAATAGCTTACAGGACACCGGGAGGGAACTTACCTGCCTCCTCGTTGTCTGCTCCGTGCCGGATCCCCTGCATGGCCGGCGCTCTCCTTCGACATCATCACGTCGTCGTGCACGCCGTCCCATCATCCAATAAAAGCGGCGTGCGTAGCGACGTGATGACGGCAACGTGATGACGGGGAAGGCGAGCGTGGATCCCGGGGAAGAAGATGTCCGGAGCGTCGGGGACACCACGGGGACGCGACGACAGCGATGGAGCGACATCCAGGGCAGCGGTGACGAGCGTTGACGGGTCTGGAGCAGCGGGGACACGTGAGTATTATCTCCTATACCAGTGGTCTTCAACCTGCGGACCTCAAGATGTTGCAAAAAAACAACTCCCAGCATGCCCGGACAGCCAACGGCTGTCCGGGCATGCTGGGAGTTGTAGTTTTGCAACATCTGGAGGTCTGCAGGTTGAAGATCACTGTTGGGTTCAGAATCTTTTTTTTCTTTGCACCTTTAAAATTGGGTACGTCTTATATGCCGGTGCGTCCTATAGGGCGAAAAATACGGTAGTTAAACTCTCTAGACGACACTACTACAATTCACCCAAGGTAGGGGGGGGGGTGAATAGAGAGAAAGGGGGTTGAGATAAGAAACTGTGAAATGATTATGTGTCATTCAAATGAACATTAGTTCATATGGTAATCAGTAGGAAATATGATATTGTCATATACTGTTAGTATTGTAAAGGACATCATTATATATCTATTATCCTATATATATATGATTCTCATAGGGAGAATTGCATTCCTAAGACCTGGTGGAAAGATCTCAAGTATAGACTTTGATAATGAGTCTTTGTGCAGGGCTAGTGTGCCAGTCTTGTGAATGTTATTCTAACAATTAATTACCAAGACTAGACAGACAAAGAGATTCACACATCTGTGTGAAAGAGACCTACATGGTATTGTTATCTCTCTAATAAATTTGGATGTCTAGGTAGGCCCTCAAGATGTCTATGAGAATCCAGGTTTTAATTACTTATATGTCAAAAATAATCTCTGTTTTCATAATGAAGTGCTCCATAAGTCAAGTGTGGAATGTGGGTTTAAGATCAGTATCTCTTAATGGTAATGATGCTAATTGCTTATGCAATAGCACCCCCTAGCGTATGGGTAGTTGACATTACACCAACAGGAAAGGCATTATGGGTGATATGCTCAATGCATTCTGGGTTTATAGTGATGTCATAGTCATTACCATATGTACACGCCCAACCTACATTCTTTGGGGAATTCCAATTTAGGGAAGTGTGTTTAACTAATTAAAAAGTCTGATAAACCAGATGTTAGGGGCTGTACTTTGAACTTTACTGTGCTGTAGACTATAGGCTGTAGAGAACACACAAAGCCATGAAAGCCATGTGAGATCCCAGCAAAGCGGACTGATCACACGGTACCAGACCAATGGCTATCCATGACGATGAGATGGACCGTTCAATGTTCCTAAGAGCCGAAGTGAGGTTCTTACATAGACTTGGTAAGAGACACAAAAATTGTATTCTATTTAATTAAGACTAATTGGGATAATGTGGATGGAATTATACCATTTAGATTGGTGAATAAATTGATTAAATAAAATAATTAATTATCTCCATATTGAGATGATAGTTTTAGGATATTGTGAGACTTCATTCTACCTGCAGAAGAATCAAGACTCATAATCTATCAAAGTATTAAATAATTGCTTAGATATTGATAGATTTCCTACTCGCCAAACTAAGTGTTATAAATATATTTCCCGCACAGGAAACTTGTTTCAAGTTCTTCCTCCTAAAATATAGTCTAGCAAGATCATACAACTTTGCTATTTGTCTTAATGTCTTACCAAGATCTTGTATACAAAAAGAATCCAGAATGGGGTGGAAGTATATTATAGTTCTTGCATGTTTATGTCCTTAGATGATTTCCACATTCATGGAGTCATGTGATTTGTAATTGGTTAGAAGGGGGCGGGGAGTGAATTTAGCATTCCATATTGATATATCTATAAATAGATATTGCCCATCTTAATATCATGAGGTTCCTCTGAAGAGAGTGATATGTAACCTTTTTCTTATATAATATTCCTAACCTAATAGCTTTTGTTTAATTGTAACAAGTTACTTAATACTCACATGTATTGTTTTACTATATGTAGTCAATTAACAAGCTTGTAAAGTTTACTAATATATCTAATTGATATTCATTTGCATATATCCTTGTGTTTGTTACTAATTTATGTTTATAATCTCATAACTAGAGGTGCACCGAAATGGAAATTTTAGAACCGAAACGAAACCGAAATTAAAAAAAAATGTCCGGCCGAAACCGATACCGAAAATGACTTCTCCCCGTCTTCTGGTAAAATGCAGCACTCCGCTCATTAGATTAGATTACCCCACATTAGATTGCCAGATACTCCACATTAGGTCGGGAGTTCCCCCACATTAGTAGGTAGCTCCCCCACAATAGTAGGCAGCTCCCCCACAATAGTAGGCAGCTCCCCCGCAATAGTAGGCAGCTCCCCCGCAATAGTAGGCAGCTCCCCCGCAATAGTAGGCAGCTCCCCCACATTAGTAGGCAGCTCCCCCACAATAGTAGGCAGCTCCCCCACAATAGTAGGCAGCTTCCCCGCAATAGTAGGCAGCTCCCCCACATTAGGTCAGCAGTTCCCCCACAATAGTAGGCAGCTCCCCCCAACAATAGTAGGCAGTTCCCACACAATATTAGGCAGCTCCCCCCAACAATATTAGGCAGCTCCCCGCACATTTGTAGGCAGCTTCCCCCCCACATTAGGTTAGCAGTTCCCCCACAATAGTAGGCAGGTTCCCCACAATAGTAGGCAGTTCCCCCACAATATTAGGCAGCTCCCCCCCACAATATTAGGCAGCTCCCCCCCACAATATTAGGCAGCTCCCCCCAACAATATTAGGCAGCTCCCCCCAACAATATTAGGCAGCTCCTCCCCAACAATATTAGGCAGCTCCCCCCAACAATATTAGGCAGCTCCCCCCCCCCCCACAATATTAGGCAGCTCCCCCCCCCACAATATTAGGCAGCTCCACCCCAACAATATTAGGCAGCTCCCCCCACATTTGTAGGCAGCTCCCCCCCACATTAGGTCAGCAGTTCCCCCACAATAGTAGGCAGCTCCCCCCACCCCACAGACATACAGCTTCCAGCCATATACAGTGTATGGCTGGAGGCTGTATGTCTGTACTGCTGCCCCCACAGTGTTCCGGTCACCGCTCCTCCGGCCCGGGGTCACATCTACTGCTATGGCCTATGGACCATAGCAGTAGGTGCCGGGACCGGGGGAGCGGTGACCGGAACACTGAAGAAGATGACGCGGTCACTTAACAGGCCCTGGCCAGCGCGCATTCTCCTGCGACGATCCTGCGGTCCTCCTGCGTCTCTATGGTTGTACGCACGGGACGTCAGTGACGTCCCTTGCGTACGACCATAGAGGCGGAGAAGCGAGGGACCGAAGGAGGATCGCAGGAGGACGCCGGGGAATGGTGAGTGACAGGCGGACATCCTTATGTCCCGAAAAGATTTTTCGGGACACAGGGATGTCCGGGATAGGATTAGGAATACTTCTTTTTATGTGCCCAGGCCGGCTCCCGTGTGTGGCTGCAGGTGTGGGCCGACCAGAGCAAATAAAACCTAATACTGTTTACTAAAAACCAGGGGGCCTCCAGCTGTTGTGAAACTACAACTCCCAGCATGCCCGGACACACTTTGCCGGTCCGGGCATGCTGGGAGTTGTAACTTCACAACAGCTGGAGGCCCCCTGGTTTTTAGTAAACAGTATTAGTTTTTATATGCTCTGGCCGTCCCCCGCCTGCAGTCACACACGGGAGCCGGCCCGGGCACATAAAAAGAAGTATTCCTATCCTGGAGAGCGCGCCCCCCCCCCCCAGATGTTACGCCCAGTGCGGCCACCCCCCCCTGCACCCCCCACGAGTGCCTCTGCCACTGGCAGTGTTTGTAACTTGTGCTGTGGGCGGGCAGGGGAGGTGGGTCATTATCGGCACATTTTTTGTTGTTTCGGCATTTTGCATATGTATCGGCCGCCGATATATCGGTGCATCCCTACTCATAACCAATAAATCTGCATACGTTTATAATACCTGTGTGTTATTGTATAATGCAAAACTACATCCTTAAGCGTTAATGTCATCCTGTCATAAAAAGAACTTGTTGATATCTGAGGAAATAGTCAGACTCAGATGTGAATTGTATTGATTGGCTCTGTCTATAATTCACCAGGTCATAATTTTGACATTTTTAATAATTTTCATAATTTTAAATTTTTCATAAATAATATTTGTATGACCATAATTCATAATTAAGTTATTACCGCACGACAAAGTGATTTATAATAAAATGTATGCACCTTTCGAAACATCCATTGTACAACCTTTTTGGCTGAGGTATTTGAGGACTGGGAACTCTATTATTTTACATTCCATTGTCATTTCACCTGAGGGTACAGGTGCACCCAGTTAACCTCGTACAATTTTTGTTGTGAGCTGTCCATCCATTTTTATATTTTTACAGCTCTTGTTAAGGCCAGAAGTGGCAGGCCACATGTAATATCTGAGAGGCAAAGGATGGTGAGAACTAGGGATGAGCGAATCAAATTTGACGAATCCGAATTTGTTACGAATTCAGGAGAAATTTGCTTTGCAACAAATCCAAATATCACCGCAATTCGATTGCACGATCGCTTTATTAAACTCCATTTAGTGTGGTCCAGGCTCCAGGGCATTTAAAATGGCAGATCCACATGTGAGGACATGGGACAAGGAACTCTGGGAAGGCGGGAACAAGGGTAGGCGGGATGACCCTGAATCACATGCTGCATGCAGCCTATCAGCAGCCAGTCACCCCTGTGATGTTGTATCACAGAAGAACCAATATATAATTGGTGTAACCAAAAAATCGTATCACAGCAAGACACTAAAATTTAACTTTTATTAAAGACCACTAAAAATCAAAAGCAAAAGATACAATAATAAATCAATACAGTGATCATCTACCACCAAAAGAACACCATTGATTGTGGCACCAACACAATGCAACGTGCCTCATTCAATGTATTATAGTAGATATGCTCCAACAATCTGGTGACTTACGTGCATATAGAGTCCAGAAGGCAAATCACTAAAGGAAAAAATGCGGGTGGTAAGGTAGGATGGGGGGGGGGAGGGCCTAGGGAAGCATTGGCCTATGGATGTGTGGCCACTATCTGCTGACCTTAAACTTGTGGACCCTGCTTGTACCCCTATTCCCAGGCAGGGCGGTTGTCCTTGAAAGGACGGTCTCTCTCTGGAACCTACCCCTCAATCTACTATATTGACCCTAGCTAAAGCACAGATGGGAGGCTCACTGTCTCACTAGAAGGTGCTGCCTACCTATGATTGGATGGGAGAAGGGAAGGCAGACCTATTGTCAATCACCATTGATGTAGTGGCACCCTGGGGCTTGGCTAGGGGGACATATGTAGATAGATACAGAATTTTCAACAGTTGAATCACTGCATAGAAATATCACAGCTTTCTCATAGATGTACTGAAAGATGCTGGTAAATGCCTCTTGCGGGTTTACAATAGATTATAAATCACACAAGTCACTCATGCATAAAACTCCATAAATCTGATTCCACAACCAAGTGGGGAGCATCACATATGATATCAGCATATTAATGGAGATATGCTATTTCTTCATGGTGTCCCCAACACATAGAATATTGAAATCAATATTATACAGCGGAAAAACTAAACAAAAATGAGTCTTATGATGCATGCATGAAAGTCTCGGCTTACAGAGGCATTGATGAATAAAGATCAGAAATACTCATCTGGACTCAAGGCAAAGTTAACTGATGGCTCACAAACGTCCCAACGCGTTTCTTGCCCCAATCATCAGGGGACGATGGGGGGCAAATGATGGTATCATGGCATCTCATCTAGTTGTTGCAAAAGATAGCTGGCAGAGATGAAGATGATGCTGCCTGATGGTGTTGTCGCGACCATACGTTCTCCTCATGCTGATGCCATCTCCAGGCTGTCTCATTCTGTCACCATATGTTCTTCTCATGCTGCCACCACCTCCACGCTGTGTCATTCAGCCACTATATGTCTCCTCTTGCTGCCACCAACTCCAGGCTCTGCCATTGAGCCACTATATGGTCTCCTCATGCTTCCACCACCTCCAGGCTGTGTCATTCAGCCACTATATGGTCTCCTCATGCTGCCGCCATCTCCAGGCTATGTCATTCAGCCACTATACGATCTCCTCTTGCTTCCGCCACCTCCAGGCTGTGTCTTTTAGCTACTATATGGTCTCATCTTGTTGTTGCAAACTCCAGGCTGTGTCATTCTGCCAGATTATGGTTTCCTCATGCTGCTGCCACCTCCAGTTTGTGTCACTGTGCTGCCATGTGCTCTCCTCATGCTGCTGGCACATTACATAAAACTTTTTAGGTTCATCTATTTGAAATATTCAATTTACATGTTAAAAAATATCTTTAATCTTTTCAACTGTGAGGCCCTATGGTCTCGTTAGGCTGTTGCCACCTCCAGGCTGGGTCATTCAGCCACTATATGGTTTCCTCATGTTGCGGCAACCTCCACGCTGTGTCATTCTGCTGCCCTATGGTCTCCTCATACTGATGGCACATCCAGGCTCTGTCATTGTGCAGCTCTGCAAAAGTGATTCTAAAAAAGGACGCCTCTAACCTTCATGTCATACTGAATAACAGTATTATTTCACTAACACAGCACACTCCCTATGCGTGTTATGGCAAGGCAAAGTGTTATACACCCCTATTGAGGCTCTCTGTAGACCAGAATTTTTCACAAACAGTCAAAAACAGCCCTCGGACACCTCCTCAGACAAGACAACTCCACAGACACTTCCACACACCTACAACATCTCCCTGCTGCAGATGGTGTCACTGTCACTCAACAATTCAGTGCACTTTCCACAAGGAGAAGCTATATGGAAGAGTGATGGGGTAGAAGCCTTCTCTACACATGCCACAGACTGAGTCACATTGTGGCAAGTCAACTTCATATTGGAAGAAGGTGCTGTGGACTGATCAAACAAAGGTAGAATTATTTAGTGACAGTAGCGGTTTGCTACTATCTAAGGAGATGTTCCAAAACAAACACTTGCTCCCCATAGTAACATTTGGTGGAGGTTCCATCATGCTGTTGGGCTGTGTGGCCAGTGCCGGTACTGAGAGTCTTGGTAAAGTTGAGGGTCACATAGATTCCACTCAATATCAACAAAAACTTGAGAACAATGTAGAGGAATCAGTGACAAAGCTGAAATTACACTGCGCAAAATGTACTCTGGCAATAATATAGAAGAACAAGTCCAATGATCTGGAATGACCACCCCAGTCCCCAGACCTGAATATCATTGACAATCTGTTTGATGTGGAGCGGGCTGTATATATATATATATATATATATATATATATATATATATATATATATAGCAAAGAGGTGTTGAGGCAGCACAGCCAGAGTAGAATGCAGTTGAAGGGTGCAGGCTGGTTGAAACAGTCCCAGTCGCAGACTGTATAAGGATTTCCAACTATATAAGGATATATGCTTAAGAAAGGCAGTGAGATACTGCTGAAACATTGTATCTGAACATGGGATGATAAATAAACACTATATATAGTCCTGTGGAACAAGAAGTGATTTCAGCCTTGGTATCGAGGAACAGCTGAAGTCACTTCTTGTTCCACAGGATTACCAGGACTCTAAGGAAAAGTTAGCTTCTCGCCTTTTGAAACATCAACAGGAATTAGAAGAAGCTAAAATAATTAAATGGCATCGGGACATTGAGGATTACACCAGTAATAAAATATACACCTGGCAAACACAGACACCATAGAATGGGAAAAGACGCAGATGACATCCCCGCACAAGTACCAACCCTTCCGGTTCACGAACTGACAGGTTCCTTTCCACAGCAATGGATAGCGACTCTTCTGACGCCTCTCTACATCAGCCTTTTTTGGCGAAAGACCCCCACACAGAAAGTGGCGTGGGGGCAGAAAACATTGCAAAAGGGATACACACCCGGCAAAAGACCTATCACAAACCTCCGAGAGGACGAGCGAAGAGAGGATGTTAGGGGTAAATATAATTTCCGTTATTCTATCTGACGTTGAATTGCGAGCTCTTGAGAAGGGACTGTCATATTGCCCCATTACTGGGGTGGACTGGTTTACTCTACACATTTTTTCGTAGACTAAGGCTAAAAAAAATGTTTGCACTTAAAGTGAATGATGTAGATGTGAACCCTGATGGTGTCAAACAGACTGACCTCACATTACAGGAGGTCGGTCTGTTTAACAGGAGTCATTTCCAACCTCCCAGGGACCATAATGGAGTTGAAGCCTACATTGATACAGTCTCTGCCAAGATTGAGGAATTGCAAAATTCACATGTGCGAGAGAGATGGCATAATGCATCCCACACCGAAATTCAGGCCATCAAGGGCTTAGAACAGAACAAGTCTATCACCATCAAACCGGCAGATAAGGGGGTGCCATTGTTATTGTGGACACCCCCCTTTATCTAGCCGAGGTTAACAGACAATTGGAGGATATTTCGGTATACTCTAAAGTAAATTCAGATCCCTTGTGTAAGATTCAAAAGATGGTATCTAATATCCTGGATAAAGCCATAGCAGAGGGCATTATAGATGAGGAGCTATGTCGATTCCTTGTCAAGGAACACCCACGAACACCAGTGTTTTACACACTACCAAAGATTCATAAGAACTTTCAGAACCCTACCGGTAGACCTATTGTCTCCGGGAGGGACTCTGTATTTTCCCCTATTGCAGTGTTCCTAGACAAAATATTGAACAAATTTGCCACTAAAGCAGCCTCATACATACAGGATACTCCAAATTTCCTCCAAAGAATTAAAACTATAGATTGCTCTCACAATACAATTCTGGTCTCATTTGATGTGGTGAACTTGAATCACGATCGGGGTATCCAAACAGTGGCTAAATGCCTAAACAACTCTGATATGACTGTAGGAGCATGTTCCCTGGTTTTGGACTTACTGGGAGTTATCCTCAGACAGAATTATTTTCTGTTTGGGGATGACTTCTATGTCCAGAACAGGGATATCAGGAACAGGGAAGGGAAAAAAGATCCTCAATAGGCGCAATGGACAGCAGTGAAGGAGAATTCAATGGTCATCCATCATTAATATAAAGATATTTATTGAGCACACAATGGCAACGCGTTTCTTGCCCGGATCGGGCACTTCCTCAGGCAAATGTGCACCTTTGCCTGAGGAAGTGCCCGATCCGGGCAAGAAACGCGTTGCCATTGTGTGCTCAATAAATATCTTTATATTAATGATGGATGACCATTGAATTCTCCTTCACTGCTGTCCATTGCGCCTATTGAGGATCTTTTTTCCCTTCCCTGTTCCTGATATCTCTGCAAGACGGCCAGCCACGCTGATACCGGAGGATCCAGGCTGCATTCAGCACACTGCATCATCACTCGAGCTCATCTAGGTGTTGTGCCCATAGCGCAACACCTTCTGGTAAGTGGAATACCAACCCCTTCCCTTACCCCAAAGTTTTTGAAGTATTACACTAGGGGCGCGTGTCCTTTTTTCTTTTTGTCTTGCGTGTCCACAACAGGGGAACAGCCATGGGCTCTAATGTAGCACCAAGCTACGCAAACATCTATATGTCAGACGTGGAAGTCACACACATTTACTCCTCGTCCCTGTTCAGACACATACACACGTGGTTACGGTACATCGATGACAAGTTTGTGATCTGAACAGGTACGGAGGTGGAATTAAACTCCTTCTTGGAAGAACTTAACAACATCTACCCTGAGTTAAAGTTCTACAATTCTTAGATACAACGGTTTTCCTTCGTGGTAACAGACTTACAACAGATCTGTACACGAAGGAAACCGATAGAAATTATTTACTAGCCTACGAAAGTTTTCATCCCAGATCCATGATTCAATCCCTGCCTTGGAGCTAACTCTTGAGGGTGAAATGGATCGTTTCGCACTCTGAAAATTTGGAAGGCAGGTTAGACGAGATGTGTGAGAAATTTGAAAAGAGAGGGTATCCCCATAAATTGTTGACACAACATCGAGTCAATTTAGCAGAAAAGGATAGAACTGAGTTACTTCAGGCCACTCCCAGGGAAAGGGATGAGAGAATTCCTTCCGTCTCTACGTTTAGCACACAGAGCAGTCAGATAGCCTAAATTATTAAACAGAATTGGAACATCATTCAGCCAGCGCACCACTAACTTGACAGTCACCCCGGTTATGGCCTATTGGAGAGGCCGAAACTACAAAGATCAGTTAGTAAAATCGGACATCGGGAGTCAAAAAATGGGGTCAAAGGAGAAAGGCATGTGGCTGGGACCCAGGAAGGGTAACTTTCCCTGCCTGGGCTGCAGCCACTGCAACAGTATCATTAAAGGAGATACTTTTAAACACCCCCAAACTGGATACACTTTCAAAATTCAGGATGGGTACACTTGTAGGTCGTCATTTGTGGTCTATCTTCTACAATGTCCTTGTGGGCTTTACTATGTGGGACAACAAATGAATGCCGCATCCGCCTCAACGGACATAAATCATCAATTCGAACTGGCAAGATAGAACATCTTATCCCTAAACACTTCTTAGAGATGGGTCACAATATCAGCCAACTATGCTTTAGAATCATTGACCACGTCCCTCCTCTCAGGCGGGGGGGGTGGGGTGACCGGGAAAGGCTACTAAAACAGAAAGAACTCCGGTGGATACATAAACTTTATACTTTGCATCCACAAGGACTGAATATTGATTTTAGTCTTAAACCTTATATGTCATAGTATGGGTTATACTCTCTTTTGGTTGCCTGTCCAAGTCAAATTTTTACTCCCCCCCCCCTTTATTTTCCTCCCTTCCCTCGCCTTTCCTTTCGCCCCCCCCCCCCCTTCTTTTTCCCTTCCCTACCCATTCTTTGCCTCCCCCCCCCCCTTTTTCTTTTTTTTTCCTTTTCTTCCTTGTTTTTTTCTCCCTCCTTTCTGGTCTGTTTATCTTCTCTTTTTCCCTTTTTTTGGTTTTCCCTCTCTCTCCCTTTCCTTCCTGTTTCTTTTTCCTTTTTTCCCCAAACCCTTCCCCTCTTCCCCTTTTTGCTTCCCCCCTCCCCCCTTTCTTTCCTCTTTTTTTCATTTTTTCCTTTGTCTACTCTTGGTTCCTGTTCAGACTATGCAGAGACAATTTTTAAACAACACAAGGCATTGTTTTTAATTTTTTTATTCTCTTATATTTTTTAGGCCACTCATAACACTTTGGATCATTTGAAAATTCGCAACGCCGGGAGCTCCATGGAAGAACATACAAGTAAAACATCAGAACACACAAGTAGAATACCAGAGCAAAGATCACCTGCTTAATGTATGTAACATGTTTGTTATCACCCTGGGATCCCGTTCCGTCTCCTGTCAGACTTAATGTGAGGCTCCGGCTGTCAGTACTTGACAGTGGGATTCTCGCTACTGATTCAGGATGGACGTGCTATGCGTATATAATGAGCATGCACTGGGGAATCCCCTTTGGATGATTCTCACATATGGGGACTGCACTGCGTGTGGCAAGTTCGTGCAAGCGCAGGTGAGTTTCTTATAAACGGCCTTTCAGTCTGAACTCACGCGATCGCACAGGAAATTTCGCGCAGCCGCAATGGTGTTGTTTATAAACGACATCAGCAAGCGTGGACCCCGAGCGATCGCGGCTCTCTGTTTGAGCTGAAAAGGATCAGACTTCCGATATATAACAATGGAGCCCCCTGCGTTGCGGTATGTCAACTGACCATTATATAAAAATGTTGTCACATGAGATATCAATATGTTTGTATTTTTTGACAATGTTATGTCACGTGGTCTTTGTTTTAACCAATGATCACCAGTGGGTTTTCCCACGGTTTATGCACTAGTGTTACACAGATGCGCTTCCACCAATCATCTACTTTGGTCACCTATTTAAGATTGTTGTATATCACTGTCTCACTATGCTTGACAAAGGCTTGTACGCTGAAACGTTGCATCCCATGTTCTAATGCAGTAAAGAATCTTAACCTGCATTTTACCCGGACCCAGTTATTGGTGCTGTTTCCTTAAAAGGAGTACTGTCTATATATATATATATATATATATATACATATATATATATATATATATATATATATATATATATATATATATATATATATATATATAGCAATAGAAGAAGGAAAGTAGCACTTCCAGGCAATCAAATGGTAGGTGCATGCCAGTCTATGGGGTCCAGGTCACGGCCCAACACACATCCAAAACAGTAGGGTGACTGCGGCACACAAATTGGTGGAAAAAATAAAGTTGTGTTTATTCCATGAAAAAGAGCGACGTTTCGGTGTTCTCACAACACCATTCTCAAGCTAAATAACAGTGATCCAACAAGATATTTATACATACAAGTGCAAATCAATTACAATCAATCAGTGTACATAATCATACAAAATACAAATTCAATTAATATAAAAGCATAATAAAGTGCAAAAACGTGTGCATAAAATAGTAAAAAAATATGATAAGGGGTATATAAAATACCCAGATATAGTGATTAATATAATAAAATGACCACACACTTGTGTAGTATGATTAAAAACAGAGAATGTTCTTATGATAATCAATTACAAACATGTGTGCTTATTAATATAAATGAATACTTATGTTTGGAGAAGGCGGGATGTTCAGGACCCTCCACATACATATAAGTGTATGTCCGCCATATCAGCGTGGGTGATTATACATTGCGGCTGCACCGCATTCTACGTAACTATAGTAACTATAGATGTTGTGAGGAAATGTGACCAATCAGACAGCGGCACATCTCCTTTCCCACAGTACCTCTGTGGCGGTCACCTGATCGGTCATGTGGTATATTAAGTGTATTACTTACAATTTCCAATCAGGGGTGATTACGTGGCACACATGTGATCCGCGCATTGGGTCATCGGTCCGCCGCGCATGCGTATTATCATCTTTAGGTAAACCGACTACCATTTTACTTCAGGGAAAAATAAACTGAAATAAATAAAAAAATAAATAATCAAATAAAAATACCAGCATCTTTCCAGCCGTTCCAGGCTTTGGACTCCGCTGTGTTGATAAACGCCCCAAATGTTTTAATATTTTAAGTACTTTCTTCTGAATATATATATATATATATATATATATATATGTGTGGTGTCCAGGTACCACATCCTATCCGGTACCTGTGTATATAGGTCCCCATAGCCAGAGTCCCTAAGACGTCGGGTCCTTATTGTCTAGTCCCCCCCTTGTCACCTCTCATCTAGGTATTAGTTATCTAGTAAGTATTTAGGATTATATGTAAAGGATTGTATAAATGTATATAAATAGTTAATTACCTGTAGCAGGACCTGCGGGTCACGTTATCAGTTAAACTCTATGGTTTTTCCTTAAGGACCTTTGGAGGTCCCTGTGACGTATTGCACCCACCATGCTTTGTGACGGTGAGTGACAGATATTCGGACCAATAGAAACAACCCTGCCCATATAAGGGAGCGGCGGCCATGATTTCTCTCTCTTGTTCCTGTGCTGCCAAGCAGTAAGCATCTCTCTTGTTCCCGGGCTGTCAAACGAGCAGGATTTGCGCAGCTATCTTCCGCAGTGAGTTAGGCCCGAGCCTTGTGGCAACGGCTGATCTATTCAGAATCGTGAGTGTATCAATCCCTAAGCACGCTGCAAGATCACCGGACCTTATCTATCCCCTAAATCCGGACGGATCTTTGCAAATTACCCTAAATTCAGAGACTTGTATTACTATTCAAGGTCCGCAACAACTGTCAGCCACTGAACTATATAGAGACTGTTTGCATGAGACTGTTATTGTGCATTGGATGTACCGCAAGCCTTTCAGTAAAGTTTATCCAAGTTCAAGTACCTTGTGGACCTTCAGTCAATTTGTGTATGCACCTATCATTACTGGGAACTTTATTCATGTGCTGTAAACCGTGTTGCTGTGTACGGGAGCTGTGTCCGTGGTGCACCATACAAGGAGGCCACGAGAAAAGTAAGGGGGGAGGTGAAGATTTATCTACAACTGAAATGTGTAAACTGCGCAATGAGTTCATGCTGCGATCCTTTGGTCCGGTCGGCACAGGCGGAGCCGAACTGCTGCCGGAAAAGCACGCAAAGAAAGCCTGAGCTGCGGCACGTCCCGCCCCTGGGCGTGGCCACCAAGTAGCTGTGTCGCAGCCGAAAGGGAACTCAGAGATACAGGAGTCGTCTCTGGAAGGACTGGAAGTCGGGGCTGCACCGATAACGTCCTTCCTGCCGGGCGCCATTTTGGAGAAGCCCACTATAAAAGACGCCACACACAGCGACCCTTTTCAGTCTGCACGGAGAGCCGGAGAGTACAGACATGGCGGAGAGCAGCGTTCCACGTGGTGAAGTTGGCAAAATGGCGCCAGAAAAGCGGAAAGTTGTGGCAGTCACAGCCCGACTTTTCCAAGAACTTGCTGACCGTCCGCAGCGGTTGTCATTAGACGAAGAGGGGGCCTGCAATCTTCCCCCACTGCCAGATGATTATGACAATTGGCCAGAGACACCTTCAGCGGAGAGCGCAGGGACAACTGGAGGTGCATCACCGGTGAGATTGTCCCCTCACCACAGAACCTGGGGCTCGTGGGCCGAGATCCCGTCGGAAGAGTCTGCAGTGAGTACCCTGCCAGAGGCTACCTCCTCCAGCCCTGAGGTCATACCTCGATCAAGCTTGCCAAGTGCACGACCGTGCTCACCAAAATTGCCGCAATGGGTGTTCGGAGATGAGCCGGAGCTGATCAAGTACATGCACAGAGTACTTCAACCATTACCTGGGAAGCCACTCCCACCAATCCCAACTGCAGAAAGGGAAAGGGCCCGTCAAGAAGCCAAGCTGGCCGAATTGATGGAAAAGCTAAAGGCCCGACACAAAGAACTCTATGCCCCCAAGAACGTGGATTTGCCTTATGAAGAAAAAGTGCGGTATCAAGAAAATACCAAAGAAATGGAGGCATTGTACATACGCAAATGGGATCACCCCCGAGAAGGGGAGGAGCCATTAGAAAGAAGAAGAGGTGAAATTGTAGAGTACACCCCCGTCCAGAGCGTTCGTGGAGAATGGGCTGCAGCGGTCACCAGGCCAACAGCCCCAACACAGCTTCCCTTCAAATATTTTCCTTCAACTGATTGGGAGTCCGATCCCTTCATCTTGAGGCCGAAAGGTCTGCTCCTAAAGCCTCCACCAGCGTACCCAAGGAGGAGGAGCCTCAACAGTCAAGTTCATCATCTTCTATGTACAGCAAAGAGTCAAATTCATCATCTTCTATGTACAGCAAAGAGTCAAGTTCATCATCTTTTATGTACAGCAAAGAGTCAAGTTCATTTTCTTTATACCGTCGTGTGTCAAGTCCTGCTCAAGTTCAGGAAAGTAAGCCCAAATTGCAGGCACCAAAGACCGTACCTAGACCCTCTCAGAGCAATGAGAGTTTGTCTGTTCAAAAGGTACCAACGCATATACCTAGGCCCTCTCGAAGCAATGAAAGTTTGCCTCTATTCAGTTTGCCTCTATTCAGAAAGTATGTACCAAGGCCCTCTTCTGACATGGAGAGTTTGCCTGCTTCCAGGCTGCTTCCAGGGTACCAACGAAAGAGTCAAGGGGCCATCCTAGTTTGGAGATGGTACTGAAGCCCTATTGCCCCACTTTGATCCCGGCTAGAAAGCCTGTGTCCCCTTCTAATGCTGCTTTCCACTACTCCATCCTCACCAATGTGGTGTGGCAAAGCTATGTTAATACCAATCCTGCCCCTGATGTTGACAGATACAGAGGAACCCAGAGAGGCACTAGAAGAGTAAAGAAGAATATTCTCTAAAGAGACTTTAAAGTAATGTCAGATTGTTTCTTGTGTTAACCACTTTTATTTTGCAGCAACCATTTTCAAGAATTGTGCCTAGTGCCTAACAGGACTGTACTAAGATTGTTCCAGATCAAAGTTCAGCAACATAACCATTAAGCTTGTGCCTGACTATTAAGTCAAGAGACTCCTAGCCAGAAGGAGTGGTAAGGCTGTGTTTCCTTTCCCTTCCTATGTACTCTTAGTGTAGGTGGACTGCTAATCCTTACACGTCTGTTTTATGTATATACCAGCAGCTTCATAAGAACTCTTATGCTAAATGTTGCACTTATCAGGTGAATGCGCCTGAACCATGTTGGAGTGTTGATAAATGTATAGTAAATATGTATATGGTTCTTGTACACAGGAAGGTATCCTCGTGTCTGTGTACATAAAAAATAAGCAAGGTTTGTACATAGAAAGATAGTCTAATGTCTATGTACATAAAAAGTGAGTCAGAGCTGTACACAGAAAATGTCAGTGTAATGCACGTGTACACTCAACGCTAAAAACGTAAATAATTCTTGTACATACAAATGTATAGAATCCTAAAGGTGTTTAGTAGTTGCAAAATAGGTGACACCCCGGCTCCTCCGAGGGTAGTATTATTGCTGTCGCCAATCGCTAGCACCTGTCTCAACAAAAATAATAGGGAAGATTACCCTTAAAATAGTAGTTACACACATAGAACTTTAACTTACTGACTTAAATGTACTACCTCAAGTTTCTCTAGTACATGCACCAAAATAAATGTCTCACTTAAGAAAACACTTTAGAAATTGTAGCCTTTTGAAATTCAATTCCTGCCACTGTTAGGTTCACTTCTTCTTCTCCTTCTTTGCGTGTGTGAGATGCTCTGCCTGTACAGTAGGTGCTCTTGCGAATATAGAATTAAACACGTATTTCTAAGAATAACCTAGTTAGGTTGTTTTGAAAGTGCTCTAGGGGTAAGTAGCGTGTAGCCGATAGACCCTAGCAGTCATCCTTACTGTGACCTAGCTTCCGGCTAGCCAGTATAAATTTTGTGTACTAACAGGTAACTTATTGTTGGCGAATAAAATGTGTGAGATAATAAAGTTGTTTAGTCAGCTTGAAACTAAAAGTATAGAGAGCTGTACTAGTATTCAGTTTAGCCTCATAAAATATGTGTAGAGAGTTAATAAAATGTCTTAGGAGCTAGCAACTACATGTCAGATAGCTGCCTAATTGTCTAGTAAGCTTTAGAATGTATAATAAGTTTAATAAAATGTCTAAGAAGCTAGAAACTAAGAGGTTAGATAGCTTCCTTAGATGTCTAGATAGCTTAAATGTCTAGATAGCACCAATGTCTAGATAGCACCAATGTCTAGATAGATTTCTATTGTTTAGTCCAGATACTAGTAAGGGTATCAGATAATGCAAATGTGTTTAATGTTTATTTAGAATGTATAAGCAAATTTATAGATCATCCTGTTCTAGTCCTAGTCCCTCTGTCTTAGGGGACAGGCATCGAGGTCGACTTATTTTAAGTAAGGGGGTTTGTGGTATCCCGGTACTGCATCCTATCCGGTACCTGTATATATAGGTCCCTATAGCCAGAGTCCCTAGGACGTCGGGTCCGTATTGTCTAGTCCACCCCTAGTCACCTCTCATCTAGGTATCAGTTATCTAGAAAGTATTTAGGATTTATATGTAAAGGATTGTATAAATGTATATAAATAGTTAATTACCTGTCCGGAGCGTAGCAGGAGCACTTGACGAACATGAAGGCGATGTTCCTCTACGTTGGAGGAAAAAATTAGGATGTCGTCAAGATAGACTACCACACAAGAGTACAGCATATCCCGAAAAATTTCATTAACAACGACTGCTGGGGTGTTGCATAGACCAAATGGCCTAACTAGGTATTCAAAGTGACCATCTCTGGTATTGAAGGCGGCCTTCCATTCATCACCTGCTCGAATACGGATGAGGTTATAAGCGCCCCTTAGATCTAGTTTGGTGAAAATCTTGGCACCTCGCAGTCGGTCGAAGAGTTCGGAGATGAGAGGCAGAGGATAGCGATTTTTTACGGTAATTTTATTGAGGCCGCGGTAATCAATACACGGGCGGAGAGATCCATCTTTTTTGGCGACAAAGAAAAATCCAGCTCCAGCTGGGGAAGAGGATTTCCGGTTAAAACCTCTTTTGAGGTTTTCTTGTATGTACTCAGACATAGCTTGGGTTTCCGGGGCAGAAAGTGGGTAAATCCTACCACGGGGCGGTGTGGTACAAGGGAGCAGGTCGATAGGACAATCATAGGGTCTATGTGGTGGTAAGACCTCTGCCTGCTTTTTACAAAAGACGTCCGAAAAGTCCTGATAGGCCTTAGGAAGACCTGGCAAAGGAGTAGCCATGGAGACTTGGCAGGAAGAAACTGGGTGAAGACATCGGTTGTGGCAAGAAGATCTCCAGCTCTTAATGTCTCCGGTGACCCAGTCGAGGCTAGGTGAATGACATTGGAGCCAGGGCAAGCCCAGAAGAATTTCAGAAGTGCAGTTGGGTAGCACAAAAAATTCAATATGTTCATGATGGTGAACTCCAACAGTCATGAGTAGCGGTTGAGTGCGGTAACGCACGGTGCAGACCAGCCTCTCTCCATTGACGGATGAAATGAAGAGTGGCTTGATGAGACGGGTAACTGGAATGTTGAATCTGTTTACTAGGGAGGCTTCAATGAAACTTCCTGCTGAACCTGAGTCCAAGAAGGCCACAACGGAGAAGGAAGTAGCATTAGCGGGTATAGCAATCCGCACAGGTAAAGTCAATCGTGGAGAGGTAGAATTCACTCCTAGCAACGACTCTCCTACGTTGACTAGATGAGTGGGTGCGTTTCTCAGACGCGGAGGACAAATAGGACAGTCTTTTAGGAAATGTTCGGTGCTTGCACAGTAAAGACACAGGTTTTCATTCCTACAGCGAGTCCTCTCTTGTTGGGTCAGGCGAGACCGATCCACTTGCATAGCCTCCTCGGCAGGAGGCACAGGAACAGATTGCAAAGGACGTTTGAAGAGAGGAGCCTGGGAGGAAAACCGCCTGGTGTGAACAAGATCCTTTTCCTGACGAAGCTCCTGGCGTCTTTCCGTGAAACGTATGTCGATGCGGGTGGCCAAATGGATGAGTTCAGACAAGTTCGCAGGAATTTCTCGTGTGGCCAGGACATCTTTAATGTGACTGGATAAGCCTTTCTTGAAGGTCGCGCAGAGGGCCTCATTATTCCAGGAAAGCTCAGAGGCGAGGGTGAGAAACTGGATGGCGTATTCGCCCACAGAAGAACTCCCTTGGACAAGATTCAGCAAAGCAGTCTCGGCTGAGGAAGCCCGGGCTGGCTCCTCAAAGACACTACGTACTTCTGAGAAGAAGGACTGGATTGTAGCTGTGGCAGGATTGTTGCAGTCCCAAAGCGGTGTGGCCCATGATAAGGCCTTTCCAGACAGGAGGCTGACCACGAACGCCACCTTAGACCGTTCTGTAGGAAATTGGTCCGACATCATCTACAGGTGTAGGGAACACTGGGACAGGAATCCACGGCATAGTTTAGAGTCCCCATCAAACTTGTCTGGAATAGACAGGCGGAAACTGGGAGCAGCCACTTGCTGCGGAGGAGATGCAGGAGCTGGCGGAGGAGATGATTGCTGTTGTTGTGGCAGTAGCTGTCGCAGCATAGCGGTCAACTGAGTCAGCTGTTGTCCTTGTTGCACGATCTGCTGAGATTGCTGGGCGACCACGGAGGTTAGGTCAGCGACACTGGGACCTCAGCGGGATCTACTGTCAGGATCCGGACTGGTATACAGAGAGGACACGGGTGGTGGATCCTCTGTGTAAGTGAGGTGATGGCGTAGCCCGTACCAGGGGAACGGAATCTAAGGGGTTACTGGTTTTCACCAAAGCCCGCCGCAAGGCGGGATGGACTTGCAGCGGTAGGTTACCCCCAGGTCGTTTCACACGATAGCCACTCAACCTCACTGACAGCGGAGACAGGCGTGGTACACAGGGACAAGGCAAGAGCAAGGTCGGACGTAGCAGAAGGTCTGGGCAGGCAGCAACGGTTCGTAGTCAGGGGCAACGGCAAGGGTCTGGGTACACAGACAATGGAACACACAGAAACGCTTTCACATAGCACAAGGCAAAAAGATCTGGCAGGGACAGGAATGGTAAGTGGGTTTATATAGTGTAAGGAACCAATTGGTCCAGGCACCAATTAATGTTGCACTGGCCCTTTAAATCTGAGAGACCCGGCGCGCGTGCGCCGTAGAGATCGGGGCCGCGCGCGCCGGGATTCAGCAGGAGGACGGGGCAGGTGAGAGACACAGGGCGTGATCCGAGAGCAGGCACGTCCCGCACCTCGGATCGCGTCCCCTCCGGGAACATGGAAGCAGCGCTCGCGGTCAGCGGTGCCAACTGGAGCGCTGCATACAGAAGCACGCCGCGAGCGCTCCGGGAAAGCAGCGGGACCCTGAGCGCTTGGCGTGACATATGTAATGGTATTTTAGCAGCTGCTCTCTTGATCCGATGCATGGATCTGGCAGAAATCTTCCTCAATGTCCCTTTACCTGCACGAACCCGTCTGTACTCTGAATCAGCCACAAATCTCTTAATAGTGCGATGATCACGCTTACGTTTTCGTCAAATATCTAATGTTTTCATATCTCGTCCAAGGCAGTGAACTATTTCACTCTTTTCATGAGCAGAGAATCCTTTTTCTTCCCCATATTGGTTGAAAATGGTGCCCGCTAAATAATGTGGAACACAAACCTTTAGTAGTTTTTCCTTAAATTGGTCTCAGCTGGCAATCTAATTATCACAGGTGTCCGAGATTGTTTCCAGTGATCAAAAGAGCCTCAGACACAATGTATCCATAAGTTATACTCAAAATCAAAATATTTAATCTTTGTGACACATAAATATAATTTGCATAATAATTTGGAACAGAGTGTATATCTGTACCTTGGTATGTATGTAAACTGATACCCCTGCCGTGTATTTAAAGAATATAATATGTAATTCTTTTTCTGCCTAACGTTTTTTCATAATTAATGCAGTCTTATTACTGATAAGCATTTCTATTAACCCCTTCCCAACCCATGACATACATGTACATCATGAGTTAGGTGAGCAGACATAAAGCAAGTCCACAGGTCGGGTCTGAATCATAACCGGCAGATGCCCACTGCTATCAGCAACTGACATCTGCCAGAGGTAAGAGTGGGGGGACCATTTGAGTAAAAGGTCTTTAACCTGTTAAGAACCATGGGCTGGCCCGGCCGGGACCTGTGGCTAATAGCGCGCAGCACTGATCACGGTGCCGCGTGCTATTAACCCTTTAGATGCAGCGTTCAAAGTTGATCGCCGCTTCTAAAGTGGAAGTAAACTAATGCCGGTTAGCTCAGGGGGCTGTTCAGGACCGCCACAGAGAAAACGCGGCATCATGAACAGCTGTAGGACACGAGGAGGGTCCAGGAGGACCTGCCTCCTGGTTTCCGATTGCTGAATGACTGCTCATTTCCTGAGATCCGGGCAAGCAAGCAACAGAATCATTGATCAGTGGTTTCCTATGAGAAACCATTGATCAATGTAAAAGATCAGTGTGTGCAGTTAAAGAAAAGAAAAATTAAAGAAAAGTTAATAATGATCATTTAACCCTTTCCCTAATAAAAGTTTGAATCACACCCCTTTTCCCATAAAAAAAAACCAGTGTAAATAAAAATAAAAATATGTGGTATTGATACATGCGGAAATGTCCGGTTTATAAAAATATATATAGTTAGTTAAACTGCACTGTCAATGGCGTACATGCAAAAAAATTCCAAAATAGCGTTTTTTTGGTCACTTTTTACATCATGAAAAAATTTATAAAAAGCGATCAAAATGTCAGATCAATACAAAAAATGGTACTGATAAAAACATCAGATCCCTGCACAAAAAATGAGCACTCATACCGCCCTGTACGCAAAACATTTTTAAAGTTCTAGGGGTCAAAAGATGAGTATTTTAAATGTAAAAATTTTCCTGCTTGTAGTTATGATTTTTTCCAGAAGTACGACAAAATCAAACCTATATAAGGGGATCATTTTAATCGTATGGACCTATAGAATAAAGAAAAAGGTGTAACTTTTACCAAATAGTTTACTGCGTAGAAACGGAAGCCCCCAAAAGTTACAGAATGGTGTTTTTTCTTCAATTTTGTCGCACAATGATTTTTTCCCGTTTTGTAGTAGATTTTTGGGTAAAATGACTGATGTCACTGCAAAGTAGAATTGGTGGCGCAAAAAAATAAGTCATCGTATGCATTTTTAGGTGCAAAATTTAAAGAGTTATGATTTTTTTAAAGTAAGGAGGAAAAAATGAAAGTGCAGAAATGGAAAAAACCCTGGTCCTTAAGGGGTTAATCTCTTGAGTAAGACAGGGAATGTTATGTTTAAATAGATTGGAGTAGTAGTGAGACGGACTCCCTGGTAAGTTAATGCCTCTTTTTGCCATCTATAGGGAAAATTCTGTATTTATATTGATAGGTCGGAATCAGGTATATTAATAGGCAGAGCTTCTGTTTTGCTTGTGTTTACTTTATATCCGGAGTATTTACCATATGTGTCTAAGGCTATCTGAAGGTTGGGCAGTGAAATATGAGGATTGGTGAGGGATAGAAGGATGTAGTCAGCAAATAAGGATATTTTAAAAGACCTAGAATTTATGCCTATTCCCTGAATATCAGGATTGTTCCTAATTTGGGCCGCTAGGGGGTTCAATACTAAGAAGGAATAGTAAAGGGGAAAGGGGGCAACCCTGACAAGTCCCATTGGAGATTTGGATATTGGAGGACATAGCATGTGGAAGACGTATCTGAGCAGATGGGGAGGTATATAATCAGCCGAGAGGAAAGTAAGCCCTGTAGCGCAGAGAATTGGAGGGGAGGGGTGCATGACAGGGGGATTATGGGCCGGAAGGAAGGATAGTTGTGGTTGTGTGTGGGTAGTTAGGGTGAGGGGGGGAGGAGTCCGAAAGGGTACAAAGGAGCAAGAAGAGAGGAGGAGCCAGGCAGTTGCCGCGCAGGAGAAGAAGATTGAAGACTTACCTGCTTCTCCGATGTCTTCCCTCGACGACGTGATGCGGAGGATTCGGGAGGAGGCGCTGCTTCGGGGTCCCTGGTGGCTGGATGAACAGTTTGCGGCCCTGTCGCGAGAGGTACTGCAGCCGGCTGGTGGGGCGGGAGTGAGGGTGAGCGGTCGGCACTCTCGCCGCCAGCGCGGCTTTCCCCCACTTCGTCGCCACATGCCCGGCGGCGCAGGGTGAGCCCTCGGCCGGATCCTTCTGCTTCGCGCTCCGGCGGGTCGGGGGGGGGGGGGTCAGGTCCGGGGGGTGCCGCCGGTCGCCGCCTGGTTTCGGGGGCATGGAGTGGGAGGCGTGAACAGGTGGCGGCCCGCTCTCGTGTCCCTGCTGCTGTTGGGGGCGGAGCTTGTCCTCTGACTGGCGCAGCTCCTGCACCCACTCCCTTGGAGGGGAGGCGGACATCTGGAGGGTTTGCAGTTGTTGTTATCTGGTTTGAGGCCTTAGTGCGGGGAGGGGGTGTTGGGGCTCTGAGGTCGCCTGTTGCGGTGTGGGGATCCAGGGGGGTGTCTACGAGTGGGGTCGGGGTTGAGGTAGCTGGGGGGTCTAGTGCCACGACAGTAGCGGAGGGGAGCAATGCTTCCGCTGTGGTAGCGGAAATGGGGGGGGCGGCCCATTGGGTGCTGGGGGCCATGGCTGAGGTCATAAGTCGGCGGTGCTAGCCGCTTCCGGGACAGGGGGGGATGTCCGGCTGACGGACCATGCGCGGGGGGAGGTTTATGTGTGCTATGAGGGACCCCTTGGGCCTCACCTCAAGGCCGAGGTTCGGGAAAAAATTTGGAAAAGGGAGTATGTGGAGATTTTCTCCCTGCTGCCTTTGGAAAAGTTTAACTTAGACAGGGTTAAGCTAGATGAGAGTGCGAAGCGTTTGAAGGAGGAGGAGGAGGAGAGGTGGCGGTATCGACTGATTCCGCAGTCATTCACCAATTGGCTGCATTCGTTTGCGATTTTAGCTAGCGTGGTGGGGGAAAGGGCGCCGGCCTCTTCTGCTATATGGATGCTATTGGGGAGGCTCACCGGGTTTATGGCGGCACGGCGTGGTTGAGATACGACGAACAATTTAGGCAGAGGATGGCAGGGAGGGGTGTGTGTGGGTCCGGTGCGGAATTTGGTTTCTGCTCGGATTAGACCTGAGTTGGTGGAGGAAAAATTGTTAAAGGAGGTGGCCCTGGGCAGGATGACGGGTCCGTTTGCTTCCCCTCCTCTGCCTGGTTTGCAGGTTTCCCCGCTGGGTTTGGTGCCCAAGAAAGAGGGATTCGGTAAATGATGGTATTGATCCGGCGCTCTGTGCCGTGTCCTATACTTCTTTTGATAGGGCCTTGGTGTGGGTTCGGCGGTATGGTACTGGGACCTTACTGGCTAAGACGAACATTGAGGCAGCATTTAGGCTCCTTCCTGTCCATCCCGAGAGTTTTTCGCTGTTGGATTGTTGTTTGCACGGGCAATATTTTGTGGACCTATGCCTCCCGATGGGTTGTACGGTCTCTTGTTCTTTTTTCGAACAGTTTAGTTCATTTTTGGAGTGGGTAATTCGGCAGGAGTCCCAAGTGGACTCGGTGCTACACTATCTTGATGACTTTTTGTTTCTTGGTCCGGGGGGTTCGATGGTCTGTGCGATTTTGCTGCAGGTCATGCAAAGGATGGTGGGGTGGTTTGGGGTCCCGTTGGCCCCGGATAAGACTGAGGGTCCAGCAACAGCGGTCAAGTTTTTGGGTATCGTGATCGACATTGTGGCCATGGAATGTCGGCTGCCGGAAGACAAGTTGGTGGAGTTGCGGCAGGCGGTGGCCCATGGGCGGCGGGCGGGCAAGTTGCGTCTGAGGGATGTTCAGGTTTTGTTGGGAAGGTTGAACTTTGCCTGCCGCATCATGCCTATGGGGAGGGTGTTTTGCCACCGTCCGGCAGCTGCCACTGCCGGGGTGGTGCGTCCACACCACTTTGTCCGGTTGTCGGCCGTGGTACGGGCGGATTTGGACGTTTGGAGTCAGTTTTTAGATCGTTACAACGGTCGCTCCCTGATCATGGAGAGGCCAGGATTTGGCTCTTTTTACCGACGCTGCGGGAAGCTGTGGTTTTGGGGCGTATTTGCGTGGTAGCTGGTGTGTGGGCGTGTGGCCGGAGGCCTGGAAGGCCGCCGGACACACTAAGAACCTGGCTCTGCTGGAGCTCTTCCCTATTGTAGTGGCCACAGTAGTGTGGGGGGAGCAGTTGAGTGGTAGGCGAGTTTGTTTTCACTGTGACAATATGGGGGTTGTTCAGGCTATAAATGGGCAGACGGCGAATTCTCCGCCGGAAGTGAGCCTTCTTCGTAGACTAGTGCTGCAGGGTTTGGAGCAAAATTCTCATTTTGTGGCTTTGCATGTGCCGGGGGAGTGTAATGACATAGCTGATGCTCTCTCTCGTTTTCAGTGGCAGCGGTTCCGAGAGCTGGCACCAGAGGCAGCGGAGGAGGCGGTCCCATGTCCCGACTGGCTGTGGAATCTGGTATAACGGTGGCGTTGGGCCTGGTTAGCCGGTCTGTGTGTGGGGCCACTTGGGCGGCGTACTGTAGGTAGTGGAGGGATTGGGAGTCGATGGTGGGGAGGGTTACACATGGGGACGGAGGTTTCTGATTGGGAGGCGGCTCTTCTTTTTTATGTTGGGAGGGCTTTTTGCGAGGAGATCTCCCCTTCGGGGTTGGGGTGGCGGTTGTCCGCCCTCGCCTTTTGGTTTAAAGCTAGAGGGTTGCAGGATGTCCCCAAGTTCTTCTTGGTGAAACAGGCGGTGAAGGGGTTTAGGAAGGGCGTGGTGTGTAGGGATGGGAGGAAGCCGGTGTCCTTACCTTTGTTGCTGCGGTTGGGGGGGGTTGTTGGAGAACCTTTGTGTTTCTCCGTATGAGGTTTGCTTGTTCCGCTTGGCTTTTGCGCTGGCATTTTTCAGGGCTTTTCGGATTTCCGAACTGGTGGCACCAAGCAGGACCAGGACGGGGGGGTTGTTTTTTTCGGACGTGCTGGTGGTGGTGGTGGGTTTGGAGTGTTTTTTACGCCACTCTAAAATGGATCAGTCGGGTAAGGGGGTGGTGATCCGGCTGGCCGCGTTGTCAGGGTCGGGTATGTGCCCGGTGGCATGTTATGCTCAGTTTTTGGGGGTCCGGCTGGCCGTGGTGGGTCCTCTGCTGGTGCACAGGGATGGGAGCTTCCTATCCCGTTTTCAGTTCACGGCGGTTTTCTGCAAGTTTGCAGGAGGCTGGCTTCCAGGCTGAGGAGTTTAGCTCACATTCTTTTTGCATTGGCGCAGCGACTGAGGCATCGTGGTGGGGGTTGGGGCCGGATGTGATTAAGCGAATTGGGCGGTGGGAGTCTGATCGCTTCAAACTGTATGTTCGGCCGCAATTGCTGTGAATCCGTGTTGTTAAGTCCGGCGCTGGCATGTTCTTTTCTCTCTTTTAGGATCCAGGAGATGCCTTGTTTGGATTGTCGGCCATTCGTATGTTGTCAGAGGGGGAGCTAGGGCTGCGGTGTGCCCGGAGGGTCGGCAATTGGGTCTCCCCAGGTCGGAGGTGGAGGTTCCTTGGTTGGGTCAAGGGGGTATGCGATGGTCTGAGATGCTGCCCTGTGTTCACTTTTATGCCAGGATGGATAGGGCGCCGGATGTCAAGAGAGATATCAAGCTGGACGTATTGAGGCTCTGGGCGGCTTTCCCAAGTCTGATCGTTATATGGTCAGACATGGTGGCTAGGAGGCATTGGAGAGGGGCTAGGTCGGTGGCGGGCCTGAATCGGGCTCAGGCAAAGTCAGCAAGGTGGTGGGACGGTTCATGGCACGGAACGGTGGGCTGGTGGTGGGCCATTTGGAATTAGAATTCAGGGACCCGGATTTTATGGCGTCGTACTTGGTCCACCTTAACGACATTGGCATGGATCTATGGCTGCTGGACATCCGGGAGGGGGTGGAGAGTGCTTTGAGGGTGTGGAGGAACGTGGCCGAGTAAGGGGTCACTCGTCCTCGTTATGGATGGGGACAGGAAAAGTTCCGGAGGCAATTTGGATCGGAAGTAAGGTGGGGCATGGAGGAGATACGCCCCGGCGGTATGGTTCCTGCGGCCATGGGGGGCCCAGGGAAGGATACGGGGCTCCGAAGGTGGTGCTCAAGGGCTAGGTGTTGGTCGGCCGGGAGCAAGAGTAGGAGACCCTAGGAATTCATGTTGGTGGAAACAAAATGGACGCTGCCTCTGGGTCTTCTCCTGGTAAGGGGTAACAGTTATGGTTATATACATATATGTTGTTGTATGACGTTCATACAAAAGTTATATATTTATGCACAATGTTATAATTGTTATTTAATAAAGTTTGGCTGCTGTGGCCTATGCACCATACAGATGTGTGGGTCATTATTGGAAGGGGTTGGTATGGGCAGAGACAGGCAGCTAGAATCTCCCCCAGTCAAGGACCCGATAGTCCATATGTCTCAAGAGCAGACATTAAAAATAGCCAACTTAGCCTATCAAAGGCTTTCTCTGCTTCAAGACTCAGGAACAGGCCAGACATCTTGGTTCTATTCCTAATCTCTATGAGATCTTTATTCTGTCTCGTACTGTCTCCAGATTGTCTACCCTGAATAAATCCCACGTGATCTTTGTGAATCAGAGAAGGAAGTATCGTACCCAACCTGTTGGCCAAGAATTTTGTAAACAGTTTAAAGGGGTACTCCGGTAAAAAACTTTTTTTTTTTATCAACTGGTGCCAGAAAGTTAAACAAATTTGTAAATTAGAAGAAAAGGAAAAAAAAGGTGCAAGTGCAGCTCACAATTAATATGTAAATCATACCTGAGGTCAACAGGGCATGCAACTATACCACAGCTGCAAAAAATAACGAAATATGTATAGAAAAATATTGCCCGGACCTTCCAAGGTAGTGTGATTAATTAAATAGACAATAGATATCTAGGTCGTTTAAGATCGTTTAATCTTGTACATTTATTATATGTGTTTTTCCTCACAAGGGCCCTGTGAGGAGTAATGCACTATACATTTTAAATAAATAACTATTGAATTATTATTGGAGTACGACCCAGATATCTATTGTCTATTTAATTAATCACACTACCTTGGAAGGTCCGGGCAATATTTTTCTATACAAATTTGTAAATTACGTCTATTAAAAAATCTTAATCCTTCCTGTACTTATTAGCTGCTGAATACTACAGCGGAAATTCTTTTCTTTTTGAAACACAGAGCTGTCTGCTGACATTATGAGCACAGTGCTCTCTGCTGACATCTCTGTCCATTTTAGGAACTGCGCAGAACAGCATATGTTTGCTATGGGGATTTCCTTTTACTCTGGCAGTTCCTAAAATGGACAGAGATGTCAGCAGAGAGCACTGTGGTCATGATGTCAGCAGACAGCTCTGTGGTTCAAATGGAAAATAATTTCCACTGTAGTATTCAGCAGCTAATAAGTACAGGAAGGATTACGATTGTTTAATAGAGGTCATTTACAAATCTGTTTAACTTTCTGGCACCAGCTGATTTAAAAAAAAAAAAGTTTTTCTCCAGAGTACCCCTTTAAGGTCTGAGTTCAGTAAGGAAATGGGACGGTAACTAGAGCAATCAGAGGGGTCTTTGCCAGGTTTTGGGATAACAATAATGTGTGAGGATAACATAGTTGTGGGTATAGGATTACCTGACAGGAATGAGTTAAATAAGGTTAACTTAAGGAGATAAGTGTGTCAGAGGAGGAGATAGTATGTCAGAGTAAGTACAAATATGGTACATATCCTGTTGGGGCCCGGCCTCTAACAATGGCTGGGACCCGTGGTTAATAGAGCAAGGCACTGATCGTGGTGCCGCGTGCTATTTACCCTTTTGATGCAGCATTCAGAGTTGAACATCACGTCTAAAATTAAACTGCTCCCGGCTAGCTCAGTGAGCTGTTCGGGATCGCCGCGGTGAAATCGCGGCATCCCGAACAGCTGTAGGACAGCAGGAGGGTCCCTTACCTTCCTCCTCGCTGTCCGATCGCCGAATGACTGCTCAGTGCCTGAGATCCAGGCATGAGCAGTCAAGTGGAAGAATCATTGATCAATAGTTTCCTATGAGAAACCATTGATCAATGTAAAAGATCAGTGTGTGCAGTATTATAGCCCCTATGGGAGCTATAACATTGCAAAAAAAAAAAGTGGAAAAAAAGTGAATAAATATCATTTAACCCCTTCCCTAATAAAAGTTTGAATCACCCCCCTTTTCCCATTTAAAAAAAAAAACTGTGTAAATAAAACTAAAAATAAACATAAGTGGTATCGCCGCATGCGGAAATGTCCGAATTATAAAAATATATAATTAATTAAACCGCACAGTCAATGATGTACGTGCAAAAAAATTCCAAAGTCCAAAATAGCGTATTTTTGGTCTCTTTTTATATCATGAAAAAATTAATAAAAAGCGATAACAAATTCAGATCAATACAAAAATGATACTGTGCAAAAAATACTGCCCCGCATGCAGAAAAATAAAAAAATTATAGGGGTCAGAAGATGACAATTTTAAACGTATACATTTTCCTGCATGTAGTTATGATTTTTTCCCAGAAGTACAAAATCAAACCTATATAAGTAGGAGATCATTTTAATTGTATGGACCTGCAGAATAAAGATAAGGTGTTATTTTTACCGAAAAATTTACTGCGTAGAAACGGAAGCCCCCAAAAGTTACAAGTTGGTGTTTTTTGAAGATTTAAGGTCCAGAGTGACCGGGGCGTGATCCGACCACGTGATTGAATGAATGGTCACTTTTCCCATATAACGCAGTCCTAGGAGGTTCCCAAAAAACGTATCAATCCTAGTATGGCTGGTGTGGAGTGAGAATAGAAAGTATATTCCTTGCTATGTAAATTGTTTATCCTCCACAGGTCATATAAATGATGGTGTTTCACTAGCTTCTGTAGTTGTGTGGATAAACATGTTAAGGACATGGGTGAGGAGGGGTGAGAGACAGAATGGCGATCAACAGATGGGGAAAAATGGAGGTTCAAATCTCCTCCAATAAATAATGCGGAGGGAGACTATTTAGTCAGTTTAGCAATAGTTCTGGTTAGAAAGGGGATTTGAGAGGTATTAGGAGCGTATATGTTGCATAAAGTCATGGGTCTATCAAACAATGTAAATCAAACACGTGTGTAGGGCAAACAAATGCTGGTCGCACGCCATATATATCAATGAAAGTGAGTGAAAGATTAAATCATAACTCACGGTTTCTTTGGAAAATTCTTCCGGATTTATTTTTCCTTTTTCATTTTATTCATATTGCACTTCAGATCGCGCGCATGAATAAGGGGGTCCGCCCCTGAAACGTTGTGCCATGACTGGTGGAACTACTGCTAATGCTGTTTAATTCTGCTGCTAAATATGCTGCTATTTAGTCTTTTCAAGACGAACTGAAGTGCAATATGAATAAAATGAAAAAGGAAAAATAAATCCGGAAGCATTTTTCCAAAGAATATGTGAGTTATGATTTAATCTTTCACTCACTTTGATTGATATATATGGCGTGCAACCAGCATTTGTTTGCCCTACAGACGTGTTTGATTTAAGTAACTGCTGAGTGTACATGGAGCTCTAAGGTGTAGTGGCTATCTAGTCAAGAAGTCATTTATATTTGGAACTCAATTGTGCTGTAATATCTGATCTATCAAACGATGTACCAGATAACTTAATAAATCTCCCATTGGGATCTGAAAAAGAGGAGGATACTTGGAAAGGGCAATTACGGGAAATGAAAATGACCAGACACCCTCTTCTCCTATCTTGGTTTGCTACATAAACCAAAGGGTAATGTTCGAGTGCAAAATTGAAGTTACCTGGATCATCATGGTGCGTCTCCTGTCTATTTTGCTTGATCTTTGTTCCTTGAGAAGGAGCCTGCGTTTCATGTCTGTATTCAGGCCTTTAACATTTAAAGTCATCAGGCTCTCCATGATGATGGAGACAAGCACAATGCGTATGTAGGGGAGGTAGCATTTCTAGAAGCATGTGTGAGTAAATAGCCCTTTTCATGCAAAGGGTAAATACTGCTAGTAGATTGATCAGGAGGATGACTTGAAATCGAAGACAGTGTTAGAATTTCGTTGATCGTGTATGAGCAGCGGGGGTGGCAGGCAAGGACATCCAGGCTAAAAAGGAAAAAAAGAAAATTTACCAAAAATACTTGTGTTATATAAAAAAAATTAAAAAAAAGGGAAAAGGGAAAAGTAGGAGAAATAGAAACTCAAGAGAATGGAAAAAAAAATTAAAGGGGGTATTCCAGGAATTTTTTTTATTATTTGACTGTGCTACAGTGTCTGTACCTGTGTGTGGCGGTTTTCTCACAATTCTTCCTTGATTTTCACCCCAATATTTATTTTTAACAGCATACAAAATGACTGTTGTCTCTGATTTTTCCCAGCTTGCAATGCGGCCGAGACCTGACTCACAGGGAGCATGTCTGACAGGGATAGTGATGTCGCCAACATAAAATGTTCCCGTTCGCGAACGGCGATCGCGAATTATCGCAAATGTATGCGAACCGGCGAACCGCCATAGAATTCAATAGGCAGGCAAATTTTTAACCCCACAGGGACTCTTTCTGGCCACAATAGTGATGGAAAAGTTGTTTCAAGGGGATTAACACCTGGACTGTGGCGTGCCGGAGGGGGATCCATGGCAAAACTCCCATGAAAAATTACAAAGTTGATGCAGAGTCTGGTTTTAATCCATAAAGGGCATAAATCCCCTAAAATTCCTAAAATGTTTGGAATAACATGCTTTAGAACATCAGGTATGATGTTGTATCGATCAGGTAGTGAAGGTCTCCAGGGCAAGCCCTGCTCCTCCAGCTGCTGGGACGGTGGGGCTCTCGTGCTGAGGAAGTGTCCTGGCTGCAGAACTTGCTGGGGCCTGAGTGGTGCAGATAGTTGATCCTGCTGCTGCTCTATTAACCCCCTCTCTGCTGGCTTGTGCTGAGACTTCAGCTCAACATCTCCGCAGCGGAGGAGAGTGTCTTCCCTGGTTACGTGGTCAGCCTTGATATCTATAAGGCTTTTGATTCCGTTGAGTGGCTCTATATTTGGTGCCTGATGTGGATCCTCTGCTTTGGACCTGTTTTTCGGAAATGGCCCCCCCTTGCCACCATTTGCAGGGCTATCACCTGGACCGTGTTTCTCTTCATCTGGGGCAAAATGGACAGAGTTAAACGGACTGTTATGTACAAGGAGCCCAGCAAGGGTGGGAAGGGAGTCCCCGATATCCCCACTTTGCTGCGGGCTTCTTTTGCATGTGTCAGCGTTCAGAGGACTTTGGTCGAAAAGAAAGGCTCTGGGGGCAGGTCCATGTCCCGACTGTTTCTCCTGCCCCACTGGAAGAGGATCGGCTGGGACAAGTGTCACAGCTCCATCCCTTACAACTGGTACACTCCCTGGTACTATGGGGATGTTGTCCGGTTCATAGGGGAACACCATCTGGAAGGACTCAAGCCTGATTTGTGGAAGCCTAAGACTGTTTACAAGCTCATCAGAGCTAAGGACTTGCTGGAGCCAGTTCCAGGGCTCCCTAAGGCCAATGCAGAGACTGTTTGGACAATGTAGCCTCTGCAAGGCTAATCAATGGACACATGTACTTGTCGTTAATGGCATTCAGGGGGGACTATCTCTGAGGTCATGGCCTGTGCAAAACCAGGTACTGCCCCAGGTTCCCCTATGTGGAGAAAACATCTATGCACGTCTTTTGGCAGTGCCCCTTTGTGCAGGACCTATTGAATGCCCTGGAACCTGAACTTAGAGACTAGGTACCCAGGAACTACGTATCATACCATTCGGTGCTTTATAGACTTTTTCCTGGGGTTCACGACGTGGAGGACATCCGGCCTTATGAACTGTTTTAAGGACGCTATATGGCTGTCCAGGACATCGCAAAGTTAACTCCTACTAGTGTGATTTTGGTGGTTCATGTTGGGGGATAGTGACCTTTGTCCTTCCCGGGTTCCGGACCTTATAATTCTCATGAAGGCTGATGTGGAGAGAATCTTGGTTTTCTTTTACGGAACTGGTGCATGTGTGGTCGGAGATTGTTTTGAGGGTTTCGTGGCAGGGGGCCCGCAATGTCGAAGCCTTCGTGCAATCTCACCTGCTGGTGAATTTCGCGGATGCCAAGATTTGTGTGCTCGAAAGGTGGTGAGGTTGTTCCCCACCGGGAGCTCGAAGGGGACAACAGGCGTTTTTATGATCCCAGACGGGGTCCACCTGAACGATATTGCCCTGGACATATTTTTGTCCAGCCTCCTCCTTAGTGGCGGTCGGAGCACCGTGTAGGTGTACACGGTCTCCTCGGTGGCCTGGTAAGAGAGGAGTTGGAGGAAAAGGTACCGAGGGCATATATGCCCACCAGGTGGTCGCCATACCGCCTTGGTAAGAGTTTCTGGTTTATGTTGAGGTAAAAGCAGATGTTAAATGTTAACTGCCGTGCAGTTTTATATGGTTATGTTGTTTACATAAAATAAATTTGAGCTGTGACCACTACCCAGCCCAGTTAAAATGGAGAATTGAGTCTGTCATTTTTTGGGGGAAAGGGGGAGAGGGCTCTTGGTATACAAAGGGAAGTGTTTTCTATGCAGTGAAATGTACACTACTGTTACACCAGATATGAGTTGCCCTGGTGTGACACTGCACTGGCAGGCCCTGAAACGCACATGTGTGAAGGATTTTAGGAACCGGGAGATGGAAAAAGATGCTTGATCGGGCCTCCTACTTCAAATTTGGGGTACTAAACGTGCAATCTAATGTGCCACCAGATAGGAATAGTACTACTTAACACATCACTCCTATCAGTTTAATCCCTGTTATGTGCCTTTTTTTGGTTTGGTTTTTGAAGCCACAGTGAAGCACCAGAGGCCAGAAAAATTAGGCATGTACACATGCCTGAAAAATTAGGTATTGTTGCAGCCGCTGCTGTAGCTGCGGCCAGAACAGTTGATGTTTGTTTCCCAGGCAGAAAGTGCCCTAAAAAATTGCAGCTTGAACCCTAGTTGGTGGCGTATAAGTCACGCAAGTCATCTGGCATTCAGAGATAAAATACAGCAGCGTGTGGACAATTTTTAGCCCAAGGCAGCTCATCTCATCAGGACATTTTTAGTCAAATGTATCACCCTCTGTCAGTCCCTTTGGGATCCATCCCTCATTCATCTTAATAAAGGTGAAGTAATCTAGACTTTTCTTCTCAGTGACAACACCTCCTGCTGCACTAAAGATCCTTTCTGACAGGACACTTGAAGCGGGGCAGGCCAGAAGTTCTATCGCAAATTGGTATAGCTCAGGCCACAGGTCAAGCCTGCACACCCAGTAGTCAAGGGGTTCATAGCTCCTCAGAGTGTCGTTATCTGCAGTTAAGACAAGGTAGTCTGCTACCTGTCGGTCAAGTCGTTCTCTGAGGGTGGACCCGGAAGGGCTGTTGCGATGCGTAGGACTTAAAAAGCTCTGCATGTCCTCCATCAACAACACATCTGTAAAGCGTCCTGTCCTGGCCAGCGTGTTCGTGGGAGGAGGAGGAGGATTACTTTCACCTCTTCCCCTGTTAGATCCCTGTTGTGCTGTGACATGACCCTTATACGCTGTGTAAAGCATACTTCTTAATTTATTTTGTACCTGCTGCATCCTTTCCTCCCTGCTGTAATTCGGTAACATTTCAGGCACTTTCTGCTTATACCGGGGGTCTAGTAGTGGTGTAGTAGTGGACACCCAGTACAGGCCATTCTCCTTCAGCCTTTTTATATGAGGGTCCCTCAACAGGCACAACAGCATGAAAGACACCATTTGCACAAGGTTGGATGCCAAGCTACTCATGTCCCGTTCCTCGTCCTCAGTGATCTCATGGAAGGTATGTTCTTCCCCCCAGTCACGTACAACACCACGGGTACCAAATAGGTGATGAGCACCCTGGGATGCCTGTTGTGCTTGGTCTTCCTCCTCCTCCTCAAAGCCACATTCCTCCTCTGACTCCTCTTCCTCACAATCCTCTTCCAGCGTGGCCGCAGGTCCAGCAAGCGATGCTGATAAGGTTGTTTCTGGTGGTGATGGTGACCACAACTCTTCCTCTTCACGCTCATCTATGACCTGATCCAGCACTCTTCGCAGGGCACGCTCCAGGAAGAAAACAAATGGTATGATGTCGCTGATGGTGCCTTCGGTGCGACTGACTAGGTTTGTCACCTCCTCAAAAGGACGCATGAGCCTACAGGCATTGCGCATGAGCCTCCAGTAACGTGGCAAAAAAAATCTCCGCAGAGGCTGTCCTAGCACCCCTGTCGTACAAATATTCATTAACGGCTTTTTCTTGTTGGAGCAGGCGGTCGAACATTAGAAGTGTTGAATTCCAACGTGTCGGGGTGTCGCAAATCAAGCGCCTTGCTGGTATGTTGTTTCGCCGCTGGATATCTGAAAAGTGCGCCATGGCCGTGTAGGAACGCCTGAAATGGCCACACACCTTCCTGGCCTGCTTCAGGACATCCTGTAAGCCTGGGTACTCATGCACAAAGCGTTGTACGATCAGGTTACACACGTGCCATGCACGGCACATGTGTCAACTTGCCCAAATTCAATGCCGCCAACAAATTTGTTCCATTGTCACAAACCACTTCACCAATCTCCAGTTGGTGCAGAGTCAGCCTCTGATCCACCTGTGCATTCAGGGCGGACAGGAGCGCTGGTGCAGTGTAACTCTCTGCTTTCAGGCAAGTCAAACCCAAGACGGCGTGACACTGCCGTATCCGGGATGCGGAATAGCACCTGGGGAGCTGGGGGGGGGGGGCGCCGTTCATGTGGAGCAAGACGCAGAAGAGGACTCAGCCGAGGAGGTTATGGAAGAGGATGGAGTAGGAGGAGTAGAAGAGGTGGCAGCAGGCCTTCCTGCAAGTCGTGGCAGTGTCACCAACTCCTCTGTAGAGCCACGCATTCCATGCTTGTCAGCCGTCAGCATGTTTACCCAATGCGCAGTGTAGGTGATATAGCTGCCCTGACCATGCTTTGCAGACCAGGTATCAGTGGTCAGATGGACCCTTGCCCCAACACTGTGTGCCAGACATGCCATTACTTCCTTTTGCACAATGGAGTAAAGGTTGGGGATTGCCTTTTGTGCAAAGAAATTTCGGCTGGGTACCTTCCAATGCGGTGTCCCAATGGCTACAAATTTTTTGAACGCCTCAGACTCCACCAGCTTGTATGGTAAAAGCTGGTGGGCTAAGAGTTTAGACAAGCCAGCTGTCAGACGCCGGGCAAGGGGGTGACTTTGTGACATTGGCTTCTTACGCTCAAACATGTCCTTGACAGACACTTGACTGTGGACAGATGAGCAGGAACTGCTCAAGGCGAGAGACGGAGTGGCGGATGGTTGAGAGGGGGCAAGGAGGACAGCAGTGGTTGACGTGGCTGAAGGTGCTGGACCAGGAGGAGGATGGCGGCTTTGAGTTTCTGTGCTGCTTGTACTCATGTGTTGATCCCATAGGCGTTTGTGATGTGAGACCATGTGCCTTTGCAAAGCAGTTGTACCTAGGTGGGTGCTGAACTTCCCACGGCACAGGTTGCAAATGGCATTGCTGTTGTCAGAGGCAGACACACACAAAAAAAGCCACACTGCTGAGCTCTGCAATGATGGCATTCTGGTGGTGGCAACAGCATGTGTTGATTGACGTGCTGTTTGGCTGACCACGGGTGCCGATGCTTGCTGTCTGACTGTGCCACTAGCTCCTTGTGACGACCTCCCCCTGCTTCCAACTCGTCTCCTCCTCCTCTCTGTCTCCCCATCTGAACTTTCCCCCTGTTCTTCTTCTCTTCTAGCGGGCACCCACGTGACATCCATGGATGCATCGTCATCATCAACCGCTTCACTTGTATCTGACAACTCAGCAAAGGAAGCAGCAGCGGGTACAACATCATCATCACACAGTACGTCCATGTGTGTAATGCTGCCTGACTGAGACATACCCCTGTTATGTCTCAGTCAGGCAGCAATGGCAAGGCAACAATCTGTGTATGCAATCAGCCATTGCAGGCTCATAGGTCCCTATAAGAGCTATGAGCTCACAAAAAAAAGTGTAAAAAAAGTTAACCCTTTCAGGTATTCCCTTCTGAATTAAAAGTTTAAATCACCCGGCATTTCCTAGTAACAAAATAAAACAGGGAAAATATAAATAAACATATGTGGTATCACCGTATGTCGAAATGTCTGAATTATAACCGCTTTTAAAACCGCACGTTCAATCGCGTATGCGCAAAAAAATTCCAAAGTCCAAAATAGTGCATTTTTGATCACTTTTTATACCACAAAAAAAGGGAATAAAAAGTGATCAAAAAGTCTGATCAGAACAAAAATGGTACCGCTAAAAACTTCAGATCCCGGTGCAAAAAATGAGCCCTCATAGCGCCCTGAACACAGAAAAATAAAAAAGTTATAGGGCTCAGAAAATGACAATTTTAAGCGTATAAATTTTCCTGCATGTATTTATGATTTTTTTCTGAAGTGCGACAAAATCAAACTTATACAAGTAGGGTATCATTTTAACCATATGGACCTACAGAATAAAGATAAGGTGTCATTTTTACCGAAAAATGTACTGGGTAGAAACGGTAGCCCCCAAAATTTACAAAACGGCATTTTTTCTTCAAGTTTGTCGCACAATGAATTTGTTTTCCGTTTTGCCGTGGACTTTTCGGTAAAATGACTAATGTCTCTGTAAAGTAGAATTGGTGGTGCAAAAAATAAGCCATAATACAGATTTTTAGGTGCAAAATTGAAAGGGTTATGATTTTTTAAAGGCAAGGAGGAAAAAACGAAAATGCAAAAACGTGAAATCGCTCAGTCCTTAAGGGGTTGAAGTTGATCAATTAGAGCATAACACCAAAATATAGCTAAGATACTAAATGTTTGGGGAATATTAAAAATAAATGACATCCCAGAACAACAATGAACAATGAAAAACATTACATTTAACCAGTCACTTAAAGAGTATGACATCTTGTGTAATCATAAGGTCTATCTATTGGGACCAAATCCAAAAGAGAGAAAAATGTGTCGGCACTGCCGCACACTAATTACCGCAGGTAGTGTGAACTGCATCCAACACCCAGAGTCTTGGCAATGCTGTCTATGTCCGGTGCTCTATCCCAAGGAGACAAGCTTCCGATAAGAATTATAAAAATATACCGCTTTTAAAACCGCACGTTCAATCGCGTATGCGCAAAAAAATTCCAAAGTCCAAAATAGTGCATTTTTGATCACTTTTTATACCACAAAAAAAGGGAATAAAAAGTGATCAAAAAGTCTGATCAGAACAAAAATGGTACCGCTAAAAACTTCAGATCCCGGTGCAAAAAATGAGCCCTCATAGCGAGCGCCCTGAACACAGAAAAATAAAAAAGTTATAGGGCTCAGAAAATGGCAATTTTAAGCGTATACATTTTCCTGCATGTATTTATGATTTTTTTCTGAAGTAATACAAAATCAAACTTATACAAGTAGGGTATCATTTTAACCATATGGACCTACAGAATAAAGATAAGGTGTCATTTTTACCGAAAAATGTACTGGGTAGAAACGGTAGCCCCCAAAATTTACAAAACGGCATTTTTTCTTCAAGTTTGTCGCACAATGAATTTGTTTTCCGTTTTGCCGTGGACTTTTCGGTAAAATGACTAATGTCTCTGTAAAGTAGAATTGGTGGTGCAAAAAATAAGCCATAATACAGATTTTTAGGTGCAAAATTGAAAGGGTTATGATTTTTTAAAGGCAAGGAGGAAAAAACGAAAATGCAAAAACGTGAAATCGCTTAGTCCTTAAGGGGTTGAAGTTGATCAATTAGAGCATAACACCAAAATATAGCTAAGATACTAAATGTTTGGGGAGTATTAAAAATAAATGACATCCCAGAACAACAATGAACAATGAAAAACATTACATTTAACCAGTCACTTAAAGAGTATGACATCTTGCGTAATCATAAGGTCTATCTATTGGGACCAAATCCAAAAGAGAGAAAAATGTGTCGGCACTGCCGCACACTAATTACCGCAGGTAGTGTGAACTGCATCCAACACCCGGAGTCTTGGCAATGCTGTCTATGTCCGGTGCTCTATCCCAAGGAGACAAGCTTCCGATAATCCAAGAACATAGTATGCAGGGAAGCATTTGTAGAAAAAAACAGCTTTTTTATTGAAGTCTGGTCATTGGATACAACAGTGGCCAACTGTCGTTTCTCGCTCACATGTGCTCAATCATGACCGATAGGTCACGATTAAGCGCATGTGAGCGAGAAACGGCCCGTTGGCCTCTGTTGTATCCAGTGACCAGACTTCAATAAAAATGCAGTTTTTTTCTACGATTGCTTCCCTGCATACTATGTTCTTGGACTATCTATTGGGATGTCATCGCAGATGAGACCTCAGGTGGTCATGTAGGATCTCTGTGTCGATCTGGAGTCTGGACTTTTTTTTTTTTTTTTCCTTGGTTCAGCTTTGGATCAGACTGGAGGCGGAGAAGGAGGAGGTGGGAGCAATTCCCAGTTAGGCATGTTAGGAATGTCTGTTTCAAGTTTCTCAAAAAAATTGGGTAAATCTTGAGCTGATCTCAGAATGATTACTTTGCCATTTCTCCTGGAAGTGAGGCTAAAAAAGGAACCCCCCCAGTAGTATATGATATCCTTCTCCCTCAAAGTTTGGAGAAGAGGTCTAAGTAATTTCCTTTTCTGCAGAGTTAACCAAGATAAATCTGGAAAAAGCTGAATGGCAGCGCAATCAAAGTCTATACTACGCAGGTTCCTAGGTTTGGACATTATCTCTTCCTTTAGAGAAAAATCAGTGATGCAGCATATGACATCACGGGGTATTGGTGAAGAGCCTTTAGGTTTCAGAGCTCTATATGCTCTATCTAGTTGAATTTTGTGACCCGGAGGAGCCTTCAGCAACATGTTGAAGATGGCTTCCAAAGTAATTTTAAGATATTCATCTTGAGTGGCTTCTGGGAGGCCTCTGATTCTAATGTTATGCCTGCGACCTCTATTATCAAGGTCCTCCAGGTGCCTTTGGTAGTCGCAAATTGTGTCATGTTGGGCAGCCACCGTAGATTGAAAAGAAGCTATATATGATCTAGTATCATCGTGATCATTTTCCAGTGTGTCTACCCGTTGTTGTACTGATCTGATGTCTTGCCTGACTGTGGCAATTTCTTCTTGAGAGTGTTTTTTACTTCACTGAGGAAGCTGCGGAAGTCATCTTTTGTGGGTAAGTGGCTAAGATATTTATTCAACTTGACTTCTTCTTTGATGGGCATTTCAGGTATCTGGGACTGCATCAGGTAGAAGCTTGAGTTGCAACTGATCACCAAGGACTCATGTCTGCTTGCATATTCTGTAAATCGTTCAGCAATGGAGACTTATGGTGTTAGTATGTAATAGGTTTCCTTGTAGGAGAAGATGGAGCACTCTGAGAGTGGACTGAAGGACTTTTAGGAGAGTCAATATTGCTCAGACTTTGTTGTGAAGCGGGTATTGAACTTGATCTAGTCGATCTCAATAATGTTTTCTGCGTTTTGTGTTTTCCCGTTCTGGCCATGTAGAAACACCCTGCGCTATGCACTGTAATTCAGTGATTTGTTGTATAAAAATGGTTTGGTACAATCTTCCCTATTGCCTGAAGATGGCAGCAGACAATTAGCACCACTTATAAGGAGCACATTGGGAGGTTAGACCTATAAAACGTTATCTCTTGTAGCCTTTAATAGAAGGAAGAAGCAGTCTTATAAAGTAATGTTATAGGTATCCAGGGATAACAGACTTCCCTTCTGTTATTTGTGGATTGTGGGTAGCTTTTAAGGGCACCTCCACAGGATCTCTGAGGTGTTCTGCTAGCTGTCTGTCAGCATCAATCGAGTCCCTCAGTGGGAAGTGCCACTGGGAAGATGCTGTTATGATACAGTGGAGCCTCTCCTGTGGTTAGGAGGCACTAGGGAAAGTGTGCCGGTCTGAAGCTCCAAGCCTGACCCCTCAGGCCCCGGTATTAGCAGTAGGAGATGTGCACTGTGGGGTTTACAAAGACTCACCACGCTTACTGCAGGAGAGTCACGTGGGCCACGGCACTAATGCTGGAGACCGCGCTGCTGCAGGGGGCCGCCTCAGAAGAGGGACGGGAGTGCAGCCGTACAGCGTGATCTTGAGGTCTCTTACTGTCAGTTCCTGGTGCCCACAGGTATGAGGAGGAGGTAAGGCAGGGTATGGCTCCTAAATTTTGATGCTAACAAGGCAAATATCGCTTGCGTTCACGGTGAGCTCTGAGCCTGCAAGTCCTACCTCCTTGACTTCTGGCCATGCCTCCTTATGGGGTATTTCTAATATGAAGACCCCTCAATTCCACTAGGTGGCTCTATTCTGTTCCCTGCACAAGTCAAACAGTTAGTTTGGTTTCCTCCCGGTCTGGCAGGAGAACAAACTCTGGAAGTGCATGCAGGGCATGGCGAGGCACAGCTCTCGCAGGCTTTAATGACGTTGCGCCTGCTGGGGAACGCCCACTTTCTCCTGTCCGGAGCTCACACAATGTGAGCACGGGGAAAGGTATGAATCACAGCTTTTTAAATCTCTGAAAAAATTTTTAAGGGGTGTTAGGAGTAGTTAGGGAACATAATCGAGTTAGTTTAGAAAATATGGTTTGACGACAGATACTCTTTAAGGTTAAATGTTTACAGTTTCAATTAAAAAATTTGGGGAAAAAAATATCTTTTGTAAAATTCTACCTTTAGGGGCATCAATAAAAGTTTGAATCACCCCCTTTTTCCCATTTTTTAATGAAATAATGTAATCAAAAGCTAAACATATGTGGTATCTCCGGGTGCGTGAATGTCCGAACTATTAAAATATTAGGTTAGGTAAACCGCACGGTCGATGCCGTACATGTAAAAAACATACCAAGTCCAAAATTGCGCATTTTTGGTTACTTCAAATACCATGAGAAAAATGTATAAAAAGCGATCAAAAAGTCCCATCAAAACAAAAATGGTACCAAAAAATCACGGTGCAAAAATTGAGACCTTATATAGCCCTATATGCAGAAAAATAAAATATTTATAGGAGTCAGAAGAGGAAAATTTTAGGCATACAAATTTTGGTGCATATAGTTATAATTTTTTTAAGTAGTAAAAAAAAAAACCTACTTGAATCGGATATCATTGTAACTAGAGATGAGCGAACTTTTCAAAAATTCGATTCAGCTGTTTCGACGAATTTTCCGATAAAGTTTGTTTCGATCCAAATTTTTTCGCGGCAAATCTATATTAAAAAAGGCTATTTCTAGCCTACATACAGCCTCTATAGGGGTATAGAACACTTTGCTGTGTTCTAAAACGCATATGGAGTGTGCTGGGGTAGTGAAATAATACTGTTATTCAGAATAACATGCAGATTACCGGCATCGCTTTCAGAATCACTGCCGCACAGCAGCACAATGACCGAGCCTGGTGGTGGTATCAGCGTCAGGAGACCATATAGTGACTGAATAACATAGCGTGGAGGTGTTGGCAGCATGAGGAGACCATATAGTGGCTGAATGGCACAGCGGGAGGTGTTGGCAGCATGACACAGCTTGGATGAGGCTGAAGCATGAGGACACCATATAGTGGCTGAATGGCACAGCGTGGAGGTGTTGGCAGCATGAGGAGACCATATAGTGGCTGAATGGCACAGCGTGGATGTGGTGGCAGCATGAGGACACCATATAGTGGCTGAATGACACAGCTTGGAGTTGGCTGATGCACGAGTACACACCAGGGCTTCACAATCCCCCCAAAAAAACACTACAATTTTAGAAATTTTGGAAAAAGATTTTGGATAGCGGATGCTACCTATGAGAAAATTTGAAATTACCAGACCCAGGCCCCCCAGCGGCATCAGTAACCCATATATTGCCTGAATGACACAGCATGGAGTTGGCTGATGCACGAGTTCACACCAGGGCTTCACAATCCCCCCAAAAAACACCACAATTTTTGAAATTTTTAAAAAAGATTTTGGATAGCGGGTGCTACCCATGAGAAAATTTGAAATTAACAGACTCAGGCCCAGCAGCGCCATCAGTAAACCATATATTGCCTGAATGACAGAGGCTGGAGTTGGCTGATGCATGAGTATGCACCAAAGCTTCACAATCCCTAATAATAAAGACAAACATTTTTGACAGAAAATTTAGGACAGCGAGTGCTCTCTATATATTACCAGAATGACGCAGCCTGGAGTTGGCTGCAGCATGAGGAGACCATTGAAATGTGTGATTTTTTTATTTGAAATTTAAATCAAAATTTGTGTCCCAGACCCCGCCCTGTGGGTACAAAGGACCTAATCTCACAAGCACCCACAGGGCTCATGTGGCCGTAAGATGTAGGCGCAACGTCTCCATAGCCCTGACCGGCCATTTTTGGCTTTTGTACCTTTGTTTAAGAACAAGCGCATATCCAAGAGTCCAGAAGACTCTATAATGCAGGACGGTGGACCACCAAAAGACATTCTTCTATAAAAGAGTTTTTTTTTATGAAATAAAGAAGCAGAGTTCATCCCTCTTTGTATTTTTTTGGGAAAATTTTACTTAAAAAATCACACGCTACAATTGTTCAATGGTGTAATGGTTATTATTGTGAAAAATTCAATTTTATTACTGTGATAATTATCAGAAAATTTGAAAAAAAAAACACTACCCAAGAGTGCTTAATAACCCCATACATAGCACCATAAATGTTGAAATTTAAATTAAGCATTTATGTATGTATTTCAAAAATCCTAAAATTAAAGGCCCAAGCCCAGAAGCATCATGAAGTCAAGTAGTTCCTGAAAGACACAGGAGCAGTCAGGAGTAGGCATCAGCAGTACCCAAGAGGCTTTAATAACCCCTTACATTGCACGATCACTCACGAGATCGAGCAATAACAGGTGTGTTATGCCCTCAGATGTCCTGGGCTGCACGTGCGCTACACTGAACGGACCAGCGTTTGTCTATCTTTCACCGACATGTGCGGGTAACCCGCTGAACCCCGTTCGCGATAGGGATCAGGGATTACAATTATTTGCCAGGAAAATAGAATCACAACTAAGCGCGGGTCATAAGCTAGGGTTCATTAAGTGGGGTAGGAGAAGGCCCTAGCAGAGCGCCGAGAATTTAAAGATCATTGTTGAAATTTGCATCAAGCATGTATTAGCTACTGCTGAACTTCCAAAAATTGAAGGCCCAAGGCCTGAGGCATCAGGGAGGCAATTATTTCCTGAAAGACACAGAATGAGTCAGGAGCAGTCATTCGCAGTACTCAAGAGGGTTTCCTAACCAACCCCTTACATTTAAAGATCAGTGTTGAAATTTGCATTAAGCATGTATTTAACTACTGCAAAACATCCAAAAATTGAAGGCCCAAGGCCTGAGGGCAGGGAGGCAAATAGTTCCTGAAAGACACAGAATGAGTATTGAGCAGGCATTTGCAATATCCAAGAGGGTTTCATAACCCCTTACATTTAAAGATCAATGTTGACATTTGCATTAAGCATGTATTTAGCTGCTGCTAAACATCTAAAAATGAAAGGCCCAAGGCCAGAAGCATTAGTGAGGCAAGTAGTTCCTGAAATACACAGGATAAGCCAGGAGCAGACAATTGCAGTACCAAAGAGGGTTTCATAACCAACCCCTTACATTTAAAGATGAATGTTGAAATTTGCATTAAGCATGTATTTAGCTACTGCTAAGCATCCAAAAATTGAAGGCCCAAGGCCTGAGGGCAGGGAGGCAAGTAGTTCCTGAAAGACACAGAATGAGACTGTGATAGATTTATATAGATTTATATGTGTGTATATATAAATCTTATATACCGTATATGTAAAATGCCCATTTAGGATGAAGACTCCACATTCCTGTTATTTGTCCACTCCTTCCCTATCTGCTCTCTCTCATATCACTCCTCCCATCGTCTGAAGATTTTGAACAAAGAGAGCCCGGGAAAGACTGAGGAGTGGCATGCCTTTCCCCCTAGCAGGGAGTGTGAACTTATGTTAATAAAAAAGGTGATATAAGCTTGAACGATTTGAAATAAAGCCCAGTGGACAGCACACAGGGAATGCTAAAGCACAATGGCTCTGTCTGATTTATTTCTCTATGCTTCGGTATATACAATCTGTACAAGAACGATGAGTTAATCTACAACAAGTATGGAGCAGGCATTCGTAGTACCCAAGAGGGTTTCATAACCCCTTACATTTAAAGATCAATGTTGACATTTGCAATAAGCATATATTTAGCTACCGCTAAAAATCCAAAAATTAACCCCTTGGGGACAGAGCCAATTATGACCCTAAGGACGGGAGCATTTTTTGCAAATCTGACCACTGTCACTTTAACCATTAATAACTCTGGGATGCTTTTACTTATAAATTTTATTCCGAGATTGCTTTTTCATGACATATTCTACTTTATGTTAGTGGTAAATTTTTGTCGATACTTGCATCCTTTCTTGGTGAAAAATTCAAAAATTTCATGAAAAATTTGAAAATTTAGCATTTTTCTAACTTTGAAGCTCTCTGCTTATAAGGAATATGGATATTCCAAATAAATTATATATTGATTCACATATACAATATGTCTACTTTATGTTTGCATCATAAAATTGATGAGTTTTTACTTTTGGAAGACATCAGAGGGCTTAAAAGTTCAGCAGCAATTTTCCAATCTTTCGCAAAATTTTCTAAATCGGAATTTTTCAGGGACCAGTTCAGGTTTGAAGTGGATTTGAAGGGTCTTCTTGTTAGAAATACCCCATAAATGACCCCATTATAAAAACTGCACCCCTCAAAGTATTCAAAATGACATTCAGTAAGTGTGTTAACCCTTTAGGTGTTTCACAGGAATAGCAGCAAAGTGAAGGAGAAAATTCAAAATCTTAATTTTTTACACTCGCATGTTCTTGTAGACCCAGATTTTGAATTTTAAAAGGGGTAAAAGGAAAAAAATCCTCTCAAAATTTGTAATTCAATTTCTCTCGAGTAATAAAATACCTCAAACGTGTATGTCAAGTGTTCGGCGGGTGCACTAGAGGGCTCAGAAGCGAAGGAGCAACAATGGGATTTAGGAGAGTGAGTTTTTCTGAAATGGTTTTGGGGGGCATGTCCTATTTAGGAAGCCCCTATGGTGCAAGGACAGCAAAAAAAAAACACATCGTACGTTATTATGGAAACGACACCGCTCAAGGAATGTAACAAGGGGTACGGTGAGCCTTAATACCCCACAGGTGTTTGACAACTTTTTGTTAAAGTCGGATGTGTAAATGAAAAAAAGAATTTCCACTAAAATGCTGGTTTTTCCCCAAATTTTGCTTTTTTACAAAGGGTAATAGGAGAAAATGCCCCCCAAAATTTGTAACCCCATTTCTTCTGAGTATGGAAATACCCCATGTTTGTACGTCAAGTGCACTGCGAGCGAACTACAATGCTCAGAAGAGAAGGAGCGCCATTGAGCTTTTAGAGAGATCATTTGTTTGGAATGGAAGTCGGGGGCCATGTGCATTTACAAAGCCCCGCGTGGTGCCAGAACAGTGGACTCCCCCACATGTGACCCCATTTTGGAAACTACACCCCTCACGGAATATAATAAGGGGTACAGTGAGCATTTACACCCTAGGTAGTCAAATTCTTCATTGCATGCATTGTGCTGCACATCGACAACTGCATTGAGTGGCCGACCGTCTGCACCACATGATTGTGCACAGCATGGGCTAGTGGTAACTGTAGCCAGCAGACAGCAGGCGGTGGTGAGGTAGTGTTAGCTGTTGCCACCCGAAAGCAGACATTGGTCATGTGCTAACTTACTTTCTCTATACAGATATGGCACTGTGCCTGGTTTCCTGCATCTGGTAACATAGTAAAGAATTTCCACATGGCAGAATACCGTAAAGTGCTAGGTACATCACCATCTGTGCCCCTGTACATCACATGCCAACTGTGCCCCTGTACATCACATGCCAACTGTGCTCCTGTTCAAGAATTTTTTTTCTCAAGCCTTCAGATACAGCACCTGCTCCTGAGCTGCTCAGAACAACAGGCCTGCAGACATCCTCCTCTCTAAACTCCTCTTCATCATCTCCACCACTCCTCTCGGTAAGAACTTCTGATATTTGATCATGGCCTCCTTGTTCCCCCTCAGCACATCCACCATGATGCCTTACGGTGTCCCCACCATGCCTACCACCAGTCCCACTAGTGCTAGACTCAGTCACTGCATCCCCCTCCACCACCCCAGCAACATGCTCAAAAGGCTAACCATGACTCAACTCCTTATTGTGGCCAGCGCTATCCATCTGCATAGCAGTAGGGGGAAAGCAAATACAGAGATGAAGAAATAGATCATCTAGGATGAACAATTCCTTCACCAGACATATTTTTGGGGTATTTTTAAAGATTTTGTTTGATGAAACCAATAATATTCACAAACATTCTGCTTACAGAGCAGATGGATGTCACTTGGCACATGGTAGGTGTGCACACTGGTGTGGTGCTCTGTGGCAGCCATTGTTTCTGTGATGCTTTGTCTGTGGGGTGGTGTGGCCTGGAGCTGGGGGCTTGGTCGGGCAGCAGTGGTGCTGCCCTGCCAATGGTTCATTCCCCTTGTGGGCTTGGTGTCTCGGAGGCAATGGTCGCTGCCGGGCGCCAAGCTTGTGTTAGGTTAGTGACCCACTCTGACTAGGGGGCCTTCACCTGGCAAATGGGCTTGTGCTTTTTGATCAAAATGTATACTAACAACCTATTAGTTTTTGAAATTATGCTGAGAAGCAAGTAGATCAAAATAGAAATTGTGGATGTGTGGCTATGTTTCTGTTTCTTACATCATACAGATATGTCACAGCTTTGCTCAGTTGCTGGGCTTTGTGGTACACAATGAGGCTTGTGCATGATTGGACAGGAGGTCCTTCTATGATCAGCCCACACATTAAGCTGGGAATGATCAATTCTTTGCTATGGATCCTTGCATAGCCCCGATAGGATATGTGCACTGCAGATGTTATAGTTAGATGATATCAGACTGACACATTTTAATTGCACCCGGTATTAACCCCTTGGGGACGGAGCCCATTATAACCCTAAGGACGGGAAAATTTTTTGCAATTCTGACCACTGTCACTTTAAGCATTAATAACTCTGAGATGCTTTTACTTTTCATTCTGATTCCGAGGTTGTTTTTTCGTGAAATATTCTACTTTATGTTAGTGGTAAATTTTTGTCAATACTTGCATAATTTCTTGGTGAAAAATTCCAAAATTTGATGAAAAAATGAACATTTAGCATTTTTCTAACTTTGAAGCTCTCTGCTTATAAGGAAAATTCCAAATATATTATATATTGATTCACATATACAATATATCTACTTTATATTTTCATCATAAAGTTGACATGTTTTTACTTTTGGAAAACATCAGAGGGCTTCAAAGTTCAGCAATTTTCCAATTTTTGCCCAAAAATTCAAAATCGGAATTTTTCAGGGACCAGTTCAGTTCTGAAGTGGATTTGAAGGGCCTTCATATTAGAACTACCCCACAAATGACCCCATTATAAAAACTGCACCACTCAAAGTATTCAAAATGACATTCAGAAAGTTTGTTAACCCTTTAGGTGTTTCACAGGAATAGCAGCAAAGTGAAGGAGAACATTGAAAATCTTCATTTTTTACACTTGCATGTTCTTGTAGACCCAGTTTTTGAATTTTTACAAGGGGTATTAGGAGAAAAGAACCCCAAAAAGTTGTAACCTAATTTCTCTCGAGTATGGAAATACCTCATATGTGTATGTGAAGTGTTCGTCAGGCGCAGTAGAGGACTCAGAATGGAAGGAGCAACAATGGGATTTTGGAGAGTAAATTTTTCTGAAATGGTTTTTGAGGGGCATGTCACATTTAGGAAGCCCCTATGCTGCCAGAACAGAAAAAAAACACATGGCCTACTATTTTGGAAAATACACCTCTCAAGGCACGTAACAAGGGGTCCAGTGAGCCTAAACATCCCACAGGTGTTTGACGATTTTTCGCCAAAGTCGGATGTGTAAATGAAAAAAAAAATGTTTCACTAAAGTGCAGTTTTTTCCCCAAATTTACCATTTTTACAAAGGGTAATGGGAGAAAATGCCCCTCAAAATTTGTAACCCCATCTCTTCTGAGTATGGAAATACCCCATGTTAGGGTGTAAAATGCTTTGCGGGCGAACTACAATGCTCAGAAGAGAAGGAGTCACATTTGGCTTTTGGAGAGCAAATTTTGCTGAAATGATTTTTGGGGGCATGTCACATTTAGGAAGCCCCTATGGTGCCAGAACAGCACAAAAAAAAAAACACATGACCTACTATTTTGGAAACTACACCCCTCAAGGAACGTAACAAGGGGTCCAGTGAGCCTTATCACCTCACAGGTGATTGACGAACTTTCATTAAAATGGGATGTGAAAATGAAAAATTAGATTTTTAACACTAAAATGCTGGTGTTACCCCCAAACCTTTCATTTCCACAAGGAGAAATAGGAGAAAATGCCCGCAAAATGTGTAACCCCATTTCTCTTGAGTAAGGAAATACCTCATATGTGGATGTAAAGTACTATGCGGGTGCACTAGAGGGCTCAGAAGGGAAGGAGCGACATTGGGCTTTTGGAGAGCGAATTTTGCTGAAATGGTTTTTGGGGGCATGTCGCATTTAGGAAGCCCCCATGATGCCAGAACAGTAAAAAAAAAAAAAAAAACACATGGCATACTATTTTGGAAACTACACCCCTCACAGAATTTAATAAGGGGTGTGGTGAGCATTTACACCCCACTGGCATTTGACAGAACTTTGTAACAGTGGGCTGTGCAAATGAAAAATAAAATTTTTCATTTTTATGGACGACTATTCAAAAAATCTGTCAGACACCTGTGGGGGGTAAATGCTCACTGCAACTCTTGTTAGATTCCGTGAGGGGTGTAGTTTCCAAAATGGGGTCACATGTGGACGGGGTGGCCTTCCATTCCAGCCTAGTTCTCTCTCAAAAAGCCCAATGGCGCTCCTTCTCTTCTGAGCATTGTAGTTCGCCCACAGAGCACTTTACATCCACATATGGGGTATTTATATACTCAGAAGAAATGGAGTTACAAATTTTGGGGGGCTTTTTTCCTATTACCCCTTGTGAAAATAAAAAATTTGGGGTAACACCAGCATTTCAGGAAAAAAAAGTCCAACTTTAACAAAAATTTGTCAAAGACCTGTGGGTTGTTAAGGCTCACTATACCCCTTGTTACGTTCCGTGAGGGGTGTCGTTTCCAAAATGGGGTCACATGTGTTTTTCTTTTTTGCGTTCATGTCAGAACCTCTGTAACGATCAGCCAGGCTGGAGGGTGTACAGATACGGTCTCTGACCTTGTGATAAGACGCGAGGGTGTATCCATATGCCCTCCGTCCCCAACAAGTTAAAGGGTTATTCTCATTAAAACAAATGTTTGCTATTGCACTCCTTCTGGTAAATGAAAAATATTTGTAATATACTTTGTTGTTTAAAAAAAGTGCATTTTTCTATGTTTTATTTGTACTTAAAAAAGCTCAAGAGCACATTTTCCCCCAACTCATACACAGACTTTGGACCAAATTCCAAACACAGGAAGTGTTGCCTGGAGTGCTGAGGGGGGGGGGGTGTCCAGCCTCATCCAATCATAGCTCCTCTCACACATAACTGCCATTTGCTGTTGGTTGGACACCCCCCCCCCCCTCAGCACTCCAGGCGGCACTTCCTGTGTTTGGAATTTGGTCCAAAGTCTGTGTATGAGTTGTGGGAAAATGTGCTCTTGAGCTTTTTTAAGCACAAATAAAACATACAAAACTTCATTTTTTTTAAACAAAGTATATCAGAAATATTTTGCATTTACCATAAGGAGTGCAATAGCAAAAATTAGTTTTAATGAGAGTGACCCTTTAAGTCTGCTGCTATGTTACAACCTGTAGGTATACTGTTTTCGTGATTAATCCCTGTAGATGTGAGTAAAGGTGCTATGCTGCGTTTATGGCGCTTTCCATATGTATTGCTATCATACCGGTCTGCCACAGCACAGCTCTGCTCAGTTCAGTGCTTTTTCTGTATTTTCTTTTGTATGAGCCTTTAACCCCTTAAGGACCAGGCCATTTTATACCTTAAGGACCGGAGCGTTTTTTGCAATTCTGACCACTGTCACTTTAAACATTAATAACTCTGGAATACTTTTAGTTATCATTCTGATTCAGAGATTGTTTTTTCGTGACATATTCTACTTTAACTTAGTGGTAAAATTTTATGGTAAATTGCATCCTTTCTTGGTGAAAAATCCCAAAATTTGATGAAAAAAATGAAAATTTTGCATTTTTCTAACTTTGAAGCTCTCTGCTTGTAAGGAAAATGGATATTCAAAATATATTTTTTTTGGGTTCACATATACAATATGTCTACTTTATGTTTGCATCATAAAATTTATGAGTTTTTACTTTTGGGAGACACCAGAGGGCTTCAAAGTTCAGTAGCAATTTTGAAATTTTTCACAAAATTTTCAAACTCACTATTTTTCAGGGACCAGTTCAGTTTTGAAGTGGATTTGAAGGGTCTTCATATTAGAAATACCCCATAAAAGACCCCATTATAAAAACTACACCCCCTAAAGTATTAAAAAAAAACATTCAGTAAGTGTATTAACCCTTTAGGTGTTTCACAGGAATAGCAGCAAAGTGAAGGAGAAAATTCAAAATCTTCATTTTTTACACTCGCATGTTCTTGTAGACCCAATTTTTTAATTTTTGCAAGGGATAAAAAGGAGAAAATTTTTACTTGTATTTGAAACCCAATTTCTCTCGAGTAAGCACATACCTCATATGTCTATGTTAATTGTTCGGCGGGCGCAGTAGAGGGCTCAGAAGGGAAGGAGCGACAAATGGTTTTTGGGGGGCATGCCGCATTTAGGAAGCCCCTATGGTGCCAGGACAGCAAAAAAAAACACATGGCATACCATTTTGGAAACTAGACCCCTCAGGGAACGTAACAAGGGGTAAAGTGAACCTTAATACCCTACAGGTGATTCACGACTTTTGCATATGTAAAAAAAATATATATTTTTTTTTACCTAAAATGCTTGGTTTCCCAAAAATTTTACATTTTTAAAAAGGGTAATAGCAGAAAATACCCCCCAAACTTTGAAGCCCAATTTCTCCCGATACAGAAAACACCTCGCATGGGGGTGAAAAGTGCTCTGCTGGTGCACTACAGGTCTCAGAAGAGAAGGAGTCACATTTGGCTTTTTGAAAGCAAATTTTGCTCTGGGGGCATGCCGCATTTAGGAAGCCCCTATGGTGCCAGAACAGCAAAAAAAAAACACATGGCATACCATTTTGGAAACTAGACCCCTCGGGGAACGTAACAAGGGGTAACGTGAACCTTAATGCCCTACAGGTGTTTCACGACTTTTGCATATGTAAAAAAAAAAAATTATTTTTTACCTAAAATGCTTGTTTTCCCAAAATGTTTACATTTTTAAAAAGGGTAATAGCGGAAAATACCCCCCAAAATTTGAAGCCCAATTTCTCCCGATTCAGAAAACACCCCATATGGGTGTGAAAAGTGCTCTGCTGGCGCACTACAGGTCTCAGAAGAGAAGGAGTCACATTTGGCTTTTTGAAAGCGAATTTTGCTCTGGGGGCATGCCGCATTTAGGAAGCCCCTATGGTGCCAGGACAGCAAAAAAAAAAACACATGGCATACCATTTTGGAAACTAGACCCCTCGGGGAACGTAACAAAGGGTAATTTGAACCTTAATACCCTACAGGTGTTTCCCGACTTTTGCATATGTAAAAAAATATATATTTTTTTTACCTAAAATGCTTGTTTTCCCAAAAATTTTACATTTTTTAAAAGGGTAATAGCAGAAAATACCCCCCAAAATTTTAAGCCCAATTTCTCCCGAGTACGGCGATACCCCATATGTGGCCCTAAACTGTTGCCTTGAAATACGACAGGGCTCCAAAGTGAGAGCGCCATGCGCATTTGAGGCCTAAATTAGGGACTTGCATAGGGGTGGACATAGGGGTATTCTACGCCAGTGATTCCCAAACAGGGTGCCTCCAGCTGTTGTAAAACTCCCAGCATGCCTGGACAGTCAACGGCTATCTGGCAATACTGGGAGTAGTTGTTTTGCAACAGCTGGAGGCTCCGTTTTGGAAACAGTGGCGTACCAGACGTTTTTCATTTTTATTGGGGAGGGGGGTTGTATAGGGGTATGTGTATATGTAGTGTTTTTTACTTTTTATTTTATTTTGTGTTAGTGTAGTGTAGTGTTTTTAGGGTACAGTCGCACGGGCGGGGGTTCACAGTAGTTTCTCGCTGGCAGTTTGAGCTACGGCAGAAAATTTGACGCAGCTCAAACTTGCAGCCGGATACTTACTGTAATCCTCCGCCCATGTGAGTGTACCCTGTACATTCACATTGGGGGGGGGGAATCCAGCTGTTGCAAAACTACAACTCCCAGCATGTATGGTCTATCAGTGCATGCTGGGAGTTGTAGTTTTGCAACCGCTGGAGGCTCCGTTTTGGAAACAGTGGCGTACCAGACGTTTTTCATTTTTATTGGGGAGGGGGGCTGTGTAGGGGTATGTGTATATGTAGTGTTTTTTACTTTTTATTTTATTGTGTGTTAGTGTAGTGTAGTGTTTTTAGGGTACAGTCACACGGGCGGGGGGTTCACAGTAGTTTCTCGCTGGCAGTTTGAGCTGCGGCAGAAATTTTGCCGCACCTCAAACTTGCAGCCGGATACTAACTGTAATCCTCCGCCCATGTGAGTGTACCCTGTACGTTCACATTGGGGGGAGGGGAACATCCAGCTGTTGCAAAACTACAACTCCCAGCATGTACGGTCTATCAGTGCATGCTGGGAGTTGTAGTTTTGCAACAGCTGGAGGCACACTGGTTGTGAAACACCGAGTTTGGTAACAAACTAAGTGTTTTGCAACCAGTGTGCCTTCAGCTGTTGCAAAAGCTACAACCCCCAGTATGTACGGACAGCGGAAGGGCATGCTGGGTGTTGTAGTTATGCAACAGCTGGAGGCATACTACTTTGGCTGGGGATGCTGGGGATTGTAGTTATGCAACAGCTGGAGACACACTGGTTTACTACTTAACTCAGTGTGCCTCCAGCTGTTGCAAAACTACAACTCTCAGCAGTCACCGACAGCCAACGGGCATGCTGGGAGTTGTAGTTATGCAACCACCAGATGCACCACTACAACTCCCAGCATGCACTTTAGCTGATTGTGCAAGCTGGGAGTTGTAGTTACACAACAGCTGAAGGTACACTTTTCCATAGAAAGAATGTGCCTCCAGCTGTTGCAAAACTACAAGTCCCAGCATGCCCATAAGGGCATGCTGGGAGTTGTGGTGGTCTGCCTCCTGCTGTTGCATAACTACAGCTCCCAGCATGCCCTTTTTGCATGCTGGGAGCTGTTGCTAAGCAACAGCAGGAGGCTGTCACTCACCTCCAACGATCCTCGCCGCACAGGTCAGTCCCTCGTCGTCTCCGCCGCCGCCACTGCTCCTGGGGCCCCGATCCCAACAGGGGCGCCGGGGATCGGGGTCCCCAGCACCCGGGGAGCACGTCCCGCACCCGCTCACGTCCTCCGGAAGAGGGGCGGAACGGGTTGCGGGAGTGACACCCGCAGCAGGCGCCCTGATTGGTCGGCCGGTAATCCGGCCAACGAATCAGGGCGATCGTGAGGTGGCACCAGTGCCACCTCACCCCTGCTGGCTCTGGCTGTTCGGGGCCGTCTCTGACGGCCCCGATCAGCCAATAATTCCGGGTCACCGGGTCACTGGAGACCCGATTGACCCGGAATCCGCCGCAGATCGCTGGACTGAATTGTCCAGCAATCTGCGGCCATCGCCGACATGGGGGGTCATAATGACCCCCCTGGGCGATATGCCCCGATGCCTGCTGAACGATTTCAGCAGGCATCGGGGACCGGCTCCGCTCCAGATGGTTGCGGGGGGGCGGTAAAACACATGACGTTCTCATACGTCATGTGTCCTTAAGGACTCGGAAATGGAGACGTATGAGAACGTCATGTGTCCTTAAGGGGTTAAAAAGGATTGCTGGGCTTTGTGGCACACAATGAGGCTTGTGTAGGAATGGACAGGAGATCCTTCTTTCATCAGCCCACACACAGAGGCTGGGAATTATCGATTATTTGCTGTGGATCCTTGTATATCCCTTGTAGCATTTGTGTCTCCTGTTCACACACACTGTCTGTCTTATCTCTCTCTCTGTATTCCTGTGACATGATCTCTCTCTGTCTGCTGCTCAGACCTGCTTGTTAGCCTTTACCTGTATAAATCTGCCCTCCCGTTTGCTGTCTCCTATTGGCCTTTGGGCTGATTGACACTTAAACCACCTAACCATATGGTAACCTTGGTTATCATGTGATATACTGGTCACCCTGATGTCAACCAACCTCCCACTACTACTCTTGCTTCCTCTGGGCGCAAAAACGCCATACTTTTCAGAGGTTTTTGTGCTTTAACCGGTTCAGGCATACCAAATCGGTAAACGTTATATAGTCGGTGAGTCAAGCAAAACCTGAAATTCAGGATGAATCCCAGTTTGCCGGGCTCAGCACACTCAACACTAATTCTCAATGACCAAAATGTTTTGGCAAAATAACAGCGTAGAATAGTGCAGAACAATTAATGCACATAACAACACTTAACTTTTGGGCTTTGTTGGGGCCCCTCTGGGACACGTCTTACTTTGAAGACCAAGAAGCTGAATTCAGAATTGCATCAGATATTAGGAACATTTGCAGGATGCCAGGGAAGGTTATATAATAATAGCTTTATATTACAATGCAGGAAGTTACTTTGTTTAATGTTTGATGAATTTTGATTCCAGCAGAAGAAGCTCCATACGTAAATACAGGAGGAACATTAAACAAAGGTTCATGCGCTCGTCTTCTGATGTTGCAGAATGAAGCTGACAAATATTGTCTTCAGGTAAATAAGCCAACGGCGTAAATGAAATTAACAGAAAATTACAGATTTATTTATTACAATAGTACATAGACATAGGATATCTATAGGATATTACCAATGCCCCCTCCATGCATCTCTATGAGAGAGCCGAAGAAACACAAGCACTGTATCTCAAGCTCTCCCATATAGATGCATGCAGGGGGCGTGTAGAACACAACTTCCCCGAACAAGAGAAGAGCAGGAGTTTTGAACACAGATGTTCAGAACACCGGGGTGCCAGGCAGGAGATCTGGGTTCCCCCACGATCAAACACTTTTCCCCATAACCTGTGGATAGGGGAAAGATATTATTTACCAGAGTTCCCCATTAAATAATCCATTGTGAGCGCATGGACATGCTGGATTAATATAGAGGCGCACCCCTCAACATAGCTCTTAGCACACCTGCTGCCAGTGCCCCCTACCTGGACCCTATGCCAGCTACAATCTACAATTTATATCTGTTTTCATGCATACATTGTAATCAATTTGATGCATGCATAATACCATGTCCTCTTAGACACCCCACCACTTGTGCCACTTGTAGTTGAAGTCTAATGTACAATATAACTGTACTTTTCTTACACGCTCTTAGTAGTACAGTACATGCACATCCTAGCTTGTGCTTCTGCACCAGATGCCACTGATTAGACAGTAAAACCACTGCCCCTACTGTCTGCTGGTTACTACTAACTCCCACCAGTCCACCACTACCTGCTGTCCTCTGGCTAATACAACTAGCACTAGTCCATCTCTGCCTGCTGTCCGCTGGTTACTACAACCAGTCCACCTCTGCTGTTGTCTGTCATTAACTACAATTTCCACCAGCCTGCCACCTCCTGCTGTGTGCTGGTTACTACAATGCCACCAGTCTGCAATCCCCTGCTGTACACTTGCTATAACTACCACCAGTCCGCCATCACCCTTGCTGCTACTTCTTCCGGCCAGGCCTACACATTCACAACCTATGATCCCAAAAAGAGGGATCATTTTTATGTCCAAAAGCTATTTCTTCTTCACTTTTTAGAACATCAATCCTGTTGCTATTCCCGAAAAGGGATCATTTTTTAAAACACTTAGAAAAAGCTTTTGCATCTTCCGATACCTCTATGTGAAATTAAACACCGGCAGCATCTACCAACAACCAGGAATATTTTCTGCAGCTTTATTTTAGTGTTAACCCCTTAAGGACAACGCCCATTTTGGCCATAAGGACCTGGCCGATTTTATTTTTGCATTTTCGTTTTTTCCTCCTCGCCTTCTAAAAATCATAACTCTTTTATATTTCCATCCAAAAACCCATATGAGGGCTTGTTTTTTGTGTTACCAATTGTACTTTGTAATGGCTTCACTCATTTTAAAATTGTATGGTGCAATTAAAAGAAAGTATTATTTGTCTGGGGAAATTGAAAAATTTTTATTTTTATTTTTTTACACTAACAGGCTGGTGTAGGCCCCAACTTTACCTTTTCATAAGGGGTAAAAGGAGAAAAAGCCACCAAAAATTTGTAGCGCAATTTCTCCCGAGTACAGAGATACCATACGTGTGGCCCTAAACTGTTGATTTGAAATAAGACAGGGCTCTGAAGTGACAGAGCGCCCTGCGCATTTGAGGCCTAAATTTGGGATTTTCATAGGGTTGTACCTGGATGCAAACGTTACACTTGCCTCCTCCACCAAAAATACTGTACGTCAGTTTTCCCCAAACAGGATGCCTCCAGCTGTTGCAAAACTCCCAACATGCCTGGACAGTGAATGGCTGTCCGGCAATACTGGGAGTTGTTATTTTGCAACAGCTGGAGGCACTGTTTTGGAAAAACTGACTTTTTGAAAACAGTTTTTCATTTTTATTCGGGGGATGGCACAGTGTAAGGGTGTAGTGTATATGTAGTGTTTTACTCTTTATTTAGGGTTAGTGTAGTGTAGTGTTTTTAGGGTACATTTACACGGGCGGAGGTTTACAGTGAGTTTTCCGCTGCAGCAGAAAATTTGCCGCATCTCAAACTGTGGGAAACTTGCTGTAAACCCCCACCAATGTGAATGTACCCTGTACATTCATGTGTGTGTGTGTGTGGGGGGGGGGGGGGGGTGGCAAAACTACAACTCCCAGCATGTACGGTCTGTAGTTCTGTAGTTATGCAACAGCTGGAGGCACACTGGTTGGGATTGGGAAACATTGAGTTAGGCAACAGACTACCGCAGTGTTTCCACACCCCTGTCTGTTTCCTAACTCAGTGTTTCCCAACCCATGTGCCTCCAGCTGTTGCAAAACTACAACTTCCAGCATGCATGGTCTGTCAGTTCATGCTGGGAGTTATAGTTTTACAACAGCAGGAGGCACACGGTTGGAAAACACTGAGTTAAGAAAAAGGCAATGTTTGCCAACCAGTGTGCCTCCAGTTGTTGTAATACTACAACTCCCAGCATGCCCAGACAGCCGAAGGGCATGTTGGAAGTTGTAGTTATGCAACAACTGGAGGAGAACAATTTGAAGACCACTGTGTAGTGGTCTCCAAACTGTAGCCCTCCAGATGTTGCAAGACTTCAACTCCAACTAGACAGCACAACAACTGATATTTCAAAGAGTCAGTCAACAAATGTCTCACAGCTCTTATAGACCCTTGTTTATATACTCATAAAACGATATAATGTATTGGTATGCATTAAAAATTAGGAATTATATCTTATCGTGACTAATCACTCGTGACAAAAATAATAATATTAGATAATCATGCCACAACACCTAATGTGGTCGGTAAATAACCAAAGAGTCAATCCTGACTATTGTATAGCGATATTGTATAGGGTGCGTAATTAGTGTCTGATAGATCTCCCAGGACACACAGATATAACCAGACACTAGGTCCCTTGATAGTAGTCCCCTAATCTCGCACCCGGCCAGAGAGACCAGTATAGAGCAAAACGAAGGGGGGTGGGACAATCACCCTATTACCAACATTATGTATCCATCACAACTTCTAACACCTCTTGTGAAAATAAGTGAAATAAAAAACAACATTACAAACTGTTGTCCTATAGTTCCGACGCGTTTCCCCTCATATGGTGTCGGGGTTTCTCAAGGAACTTTTATAGTAGACAGTTCAATGATAGTGGACAAATGTCAGTGTGAGGCTGGCTAATAGAAGCGCCGATACACCTCATGTGTTGATATTCATCATAATGGTCAGGCGTACACCCCGGTCAGTGTGTATCCAAACACGCCTGAAGACTTCAACTCCAAGCATTCCCAGACTGCCCAGGCATGCTGGGAGTTGTAGTTTGGCAAAATCTGAAGGGCTAGATGTTGCCAAACTACAACTCCCAGCATGCCTGGACAGTCTCGGTATGCTTTGAACAGTGCTCTTCCAGATGTTGCAAAACTACAACTCCCAGCATGCTGATACTGTCCAAGCATGCTGAATTGACTGAATTGACTGTCCAAGCATGCTGAAGGGCCAGATGTTACAGAATTACAACTCCCAGCATGCCTGGACCAGCCAATCGCAGGGGATACCCCATATGTGGATGTAAAGAGCTCTGCTGGCGAACTACAATGCTCAGAAGAGAAGGAGCACCATTGGGATTTTGAAGAGAAAATTTTTCGGAATGGAAGGCCACGTGTGTTTACAAAGCCCCCATAGTGCCAGAACAATGGACCCCCCCCCCCCCCACACACACATGTGACCCCAAAAATGTAATTTTTCATTTGCACAGCCCACTGTTCCAAAGATCTGTCAAACAGTGGGGTGTAAATATTCACTGCACCCCTTATTAAATTCTGTGAGGGGTGTAGTTTCCAAAATGAGGTCACATGTGGGGGGCAGGTCCACTGTTCTGACACCACAGGGGGGCTCTGTAAATTCACATGGCCCCTGACTTCCATTCCATATAAATTCTTTTTCCAAAAGCTCAATGGTGCTCCTCCTCTTCTGAGCATTGCGCCAGCAGAGCACTTGATGTCCACACATGGGGTATTTCCTTACTCAGAAGAAATGGAGTTACAAATTTTGGGGGTAATTTTCACTATTATGCCTTGTAAATATGTAAAATTTGGGGAAAAAACAGCATTTTAGTGAATTTTTTTTTTCATTTACACGTCCAACTTTAACAAAAAGTCGTGAAACACCTATGAGGTGTTAAAGCTCACTATACACCTTGTTACTTTCCTTCAGGGGTGTAGTTTCCAAAATAGTATGCCATGTGTTTTCTTTTTTTTTTTTTTTTTTTTTGCTGTTCTGGTACCATAGGGGCTTCCTAAATGCGACATGACCCCAAAAACCATTTCAGGAAAATTTGCTTTCCAAAAGCCAAATGTGACTCCTTCTCTTCTGAGCATTGTAGTTTGCCCGCAGAGCATTTTACACCCTAACGTGGTATTCAGAAGAGATGGGGTTACAAACTTTGGGGGGCATTTTCTCCCATTACCCTTTATAAAAATAGTAAATTTGGGGAAAAAACTGCACTTTAGTGGAAATTTTTATTTTTTCATTTGCACATCCGACTTTAACGAAAAGTCGTCAAACACCTGTGGGGTGTCAAGGCTCACTAGACCCCTTGCTACGTGCCTTGAGGGGTGTAGTTACAAAAATGGTATGCCATGTGGTGTTTTTTGCTGTTCTGGCACCATAGGGGCTTCCGAAATGTGACATGCCCCCCAAAAAAAATTTCAAAAACTCACTCTCCAAAATCCCATTGTGGCTCCTTCCTTTCTGAGCCCTCTACTGCTCTCACCGAACACTTGACATACACATATGAGGTATTTCCTTACTCAAGAGAAATTAGGTTACAAATTTTGAGAGGATTATTCTCCTTTTACCCCTTGTAAAAATTCAAAAACTGGGTCTACAAGAACATGTGAGTGTAAAAAATGAAGATTTTGAATTTTTTCCTTCATTTTGCTGTTATTCCTTTGAAACACCTAAAGGGTTAACAAACTATCTGAATGTCATTTTGAATACTTTGAGGGGTGCAGTTTTTATAATGGGGTAATTTGTGGGGTATTTATAATATGAAGGCACCTCAAATCCACTTCAAACCTGAACTGGTCCCTGAAAAATTCCCATTTTGAAAATGTGAAAAATTGGAAAATTGTTGCTGATTTCTGCTGCTCTGATCTCTTCCAAAAGTAAAAACATGTCAACTTTATGATGCAAACATAAAGTAGACATATTGTATATGTGAATCAATATATAATGTATTTGGAATATCTATTTTCCTTACAAACAGAGAGCTTCAAAGTTATAAAAATCCTAAATTTTCAGATTTTTCATGAAATTTTAGAATTTTTCACCAAGAAATGTTGCAAGTATCGACAAAATTTACCACTAACATAAAGTAGAATATGTCATGAAAAAACATTCTCTGAATCAGCATGAAAAGTAAAAGCATCTCAGGGTTATTAATGCTTAACCCCTTAACGACCAAGGACGTATATTTACGTCCTTGGCCGTCTTCAGTCCCAATTTGAAGGCGGAACCAGGGGCTAATAGCGCGTGGCAGTGATCGCGTGGCAGCGATCGTGGTGTTCAAAGTTGAACGCCGCGTCTAAAACGAAAGTGAAAGTTGCCCGGCTGCTCAGTGGGGCTGATCGGGACCACTGCAGTGAAAATGCGGTGTCCCGATAAGCTTGGACGCGAGCGGAGGTCCTCTTACCTTCCTCCGGCGTGTCCCTAGGGGAGCTATAACACGGCAAAAAAAAAGTGTGAAAAAAAAGGTAATAAATGTAATTTAGCCCTTTCCCTAATAAAAATAAATAAAAATAAATATAAACATATGTGGTATAGCCATGTGCGTAAATGTCCAAACTATAAAAATATATCATTAATTAAACCACACGGTCAATGGCATACGCGCAAAAAAATTCCAAAGTCCAAAATAACTTATTTTTAGTCACTTTTTATATCATGAAAAAATGAATAAAAAGCGATCAAAAAATCTGATCAATACAAAAATGGTACAGCTAAAAACTTTAGATCCCGGCGGAAAAAAATGAGCCCTCATACCGCCCTATACGCATTAAAATAAAAAAGTTATAGGGGTCAGAAAATGACAATTTTAAACGTATACATTTTCCTGCATGTAGTTATGATTTTTTCCAGAAGTACGACAAAATCAAACCTATATAAGTAGGGGATCATTTTAATCATATGGATCTACAGAATAAAGCGAAGGTGTAATTTTTACCAAAAAATGTACTGCGTAGCAACGGAAGCCCTCAAAAGTTACAAAATGGTGTTTTTTCTTCAATTTTGTCACACAATGAATTTTTTTTCTGTGTTGCCATAGATTTTTGGGTAAAATGACTGATGTCACTGTAAAGTAGAATAGCTGGTGCAAAAACTAAGCATCATATGGATTTTTTGGTGCAAAATTTAAAGTTATGATTTTTAAAAGGTGAGGAGGAAAAAACAAAAGTGCAAAAATTGAAAAACCCGTGGTCCTTAAGGGGTTAAAGTGAAAGTGGTCAGATGTGCAAAAAAAACTCTCTGGTCCTACAGTGAAAATTGGCCTGGTCCTTAACCCCTTAAGGACGCAGCTTATTTTCACCTTCAGGGCGGAGCCCTTTTTTTGCAATTCTGACCACTGTCACTTGATGCATTAATAACTCTGGGATGCAATTATTCTAGATATTCTACATTAACATAGTGGTAAATTTATGTCGTTATTTGCATCCTTTCTTGGTGAAAAATCCCAAAATGTCTTGAAAATTTTGAAAATTTTGCATTTTTCTAAATTTGAAACTCTCTGCTTGTAAGGAAAATTGATATTCCAAATACATTTTATATTGATTCACAAATACAATATGTCCACTTTATATTTCCATCATAAAGTTTACATGATTTTACTTTTGGAAAACATTAGAGGGCTTCAAAGTATAGCAGCAATTTTCTAAATTTTCATGAAAATTTCAAAATATGAATTTTTCAGGGACAAGTTAAGTTTGAAGTGGATTTGAGGGGCCTTTCAGTGAGAAATTCCACATAAATGACCCCATTATAGAAACTACACCCCTCAAAGTATTCAAAATGACATAAAGAAAGTTTGTTAACCCTTTAGGTGTTTCACAAGAATAGCAGTAAAGTGGAGAAGAAAAATCAAAATCTGCATTTTTTACACTAACATGTTCTTGTAGCCCCATTTTTTTTTTCATTTTTAAAAGTGGTATTAAGTGAAAAAAAAATTGTAGCCCAATTTCTCTCGAGTATGGAAATACCTTAAATGTTGACATGAAGTGCTCTGCGGGCTCACAACATGACTCAAGAGGGAAAGAGCAACTGTGGGATTTTTGAAAACAAAGTTTACTGTCATGGTTTTTAGGGGCCATGTTGCATTTAGGAAGCCCCCATGGTGCCAGAACAGCAAAAAAAAACACATGGCATACTATTTTTAAAACTACACCCGTCAAGGAATGTAACAAGGGATATAGTGAGCCTTAACACCTCACAGGTGTTTGATGACTTTGCGCTGAAGTTGGACGTGAAAATGGAAGATTAGATGTTTAACACTAAATTGATGGTGTTACCCCAAAGTTTTATTTTTCACAATGGGTAATTGGAGAAAATGGACCAAAATATTTGAAGCCCAATTTCTCCCGATAAAGAAAATGCCCCATATGTGGATGTTAAGTCCTCTTCTGGCGCACTACAGGTCTCAGAACAGAAGGAGCGCCATTGGTCTTTTGAGGAGACAATTTTGCTGAAATTAAAGTCAGGGTCATGTGCATTTTCAAACCTCCCATAGTGCCAGAACAGCAGAAACCCCCCCACATGTGACACCATTTTGTAAACTAGACCCCTCCAGGAATGTAACAAGGGGTACAGTGAGTACTTACACCTCACAGGTTTTTTGAACAGTGGGCCGTAAAAGTGAAAAATTAGATTTTTAACGCTAAAATTATGGTGTTACTCCAAATTTTTCATTTTCCCATGGTGTAATAGTAGAAAATGGACCCCAAAATTTGAAGCCCAATTTCTTCCAATTAAGAAAATGCCCCATATGTGGACATTAAGTGCTCTGCTGGCGCACAAAAATGCTCAGAAGAGAAGGAGCTAAATTTGGCTTTTTAAAAGAGAAAAAGGCCGTAAAAGTGAAAAATTAGATTTTTAATACTAAATTGCTGGTATTAACAAAAAATGTTTTAGTTTCACAAGTCGTAAGAGAAAAAAAGCTCCACAAAATTTGTAGCCAAATTTCTCCAGAATAAGAATATGCCCCATATATGGCGGTAAAGCACTATGCGGGTACAAAACAGGGCTTAGGAGTGAGACAGCACCGATGAAATTTGAGGCCTAAAGTGGTGCTTTGCACTGCAATGGTTGAGGTTCTGACATAAAAGCTAAAAATAAAACCCCGGCAAGTGACCACAATTTTGAAACTACGCCCCTCAAGGAAGGTAACAAGGGGTACAGTGATTACTTATACCTTACAGGTTTTATGAACAGCGGGCTGTAAAATGAAAAATTAGATTTTTTTTACACTAAAATGCTTGGGTTACCCAATTTTTGACATTTTTACAAGGGGTAATTGGAGAAATTTGGTTACAAATTTTGGAGGGCTTTTTCTCCTAACTATCGAAACACATCCACATATGGGGTAACGTGCTGGGCGGATGCACAACAAGGCTCAGAAGTCATAGAGGTCTGTTTGCATTTGAGGCCTTTGGCATATCAGTAGCTGACGGTTACATACATTCTGAGGAAAATACCAAAAATGAAACACCCACATGTGACACCATTACAGAAAGTACCAACCCTGGATGAAGGGTAGCTTTTGAAAATTGCAATTTTCAACCTATGCTCTGCTTCATCTTTCTGGGAACAACTAACATGTGACTCCGAATTGTCGCCTGGAAATACGACAGAGCTCAGCGAGAACTCTTCACATTTGAGGCGGATGTTTGTTACGGACCTAACAGTTACATACATTCAGAGGAAAATACAAGAAAGGAACACCCACATGTGAGATTATTACAAACTACACCCCCTAGGGAAGGTGTATATGGTGAAGTGGAGATTTGGAACGGGCGGTAGTTCCCTAAATTTATTTTCCAGGAATGGATGAAGTGGGGGGGGGGGGGGTATTGCAATTTTAATACTGATATGCCAATTCCCAGAATGTATAGCCGAAAGTAAAAATGATGCCCGCCCCAAACCCTATGCTCTGAATCATCATTCTGGGAATGTGATGTGTGTTGCCGTCCCTAACTGCAGACCCCCAATGCTGGTGACTCTGTGTCCCATGACCCTTTTTTTTTTTGGGGGGGGGGGGGGCAAGGGAAAGATGTCAGGGGTATTGGGAAAGAGGTTTTGGGAATTTTTTGGGGGGTTGGGGTTGTTTTGGTTTTTAAAATTTGGAAGACAATGTACTCTGGCCTGGAACATTGGAGTCAAATTCCGGGGAATATCAGGTGAAAGGATAAGAAATTTAGTACTCCATGGAAGTGTGATACTCCCTGAAGCAATCCTTAATGCAGAGGCCCGGATGATCGGGGCAAGTGTCGCACTGAGTGGTGGTGTCCTTCCGAATCCCCCTCTTGCGACACACACTGCATTTTTTCTTGGATCGTCCCTTCTTTCCAGTGTGGGACACCTCACCTGGAAAGTGTTGGCCAGGGACGATTCGGGGGCCCACAGTTCCAGAGGTGCTCTGACCCGCTCTTTGGCAGTCACCATAGATGAGGACCTTTAGAACTACCTCTTGGAACTGCAGGTATGTCCCTGTGTTGCCAGCGTACTTGTACAGTACAAAAGAGTTGTACATGGCAACCTGTACCATGTAGACGGCAACTTTTTTGTACCATACCATTGTTTTCCCCATGGCGTTATATGGCTTGAGGACTTGATCAGAGAGATCAACTCCCCCCATATACCGATTGTAGTCCAGAATACAATTGGGCTTGAGGACAGGGCCAACGGTACCTCGCACAGGGACAGGGGTGCTGCCATTCCCATGAATTGTGGTGAGCATAAGGACATCCCTCTTGTCCTTATACCTGAACAGCAACAGGTTTTCATGGGTAAGGGCACGGGACTCACCCCGGGGGATAGGAGTCTGCAGGAGATAGGAAGGAAGGCCTCTTTGATTCTTCCGGACTGTCCCACAAGCGAGCGTGGATCTGGCGGAGAGGGATGTGAAGAGAGGGATACTAGTATAAAAGTTATCCACGTAAAGGTGGTAACCTTTATCTAGCAATGGGTGCAAAAGGCCCCAAACGATTTTCCCGCTAACACCCAGAGTGGGGGGACATTCTGGGGGTTCAATACGGGAATCTCATCCCTCATACACCATAAACTTGCAAGTGTACCCGGAGGTACTCTCGCAAAGTTTATACATCTTCACGCCATACCGCGCTCGCTTGGTAGGGATGTATTGCCAGAAGCTGAGTCTTACCTTAACCCCTTAAGGACGCAGCCCTTTTTCACCTTAAAGGGGTATTCCAGGCAAAACCTTTTTATATATATATATATATATATATATATATATCAACTGGCTCCAGAAAGTTAAACAGATTTGTAAATTACTTCTATTAAACAATCTTAATCTTTCCAATAGTTATTAGCTTCTGAAGTTTTCTGTCTAACTGCTCAATGATGATGTCACGTCCCGGGAGCTGTGCATGATGGGAGAATATCCCCATAGGAACTGCACAGCTCCCGGGACGTGAGTCATCAGAGAGCAGTTAGACAGAAAATTCAACTTCAGAAGCTAATAACTATTGGAAGGATTAAGATTTTTTTATAGAAGTAATTTAAAAAACTGTTTAACTTTGCGGAGCCAGTTGATATATAAAAAAAAGTTTTGGCCTGGAATACCCCTTTAACCCCTTAAGGACACAGGACGTAAATGTACGTCCTGGTGAGGTGGTACTTAACGCACCAGGACGTACATTTACATCCTGTGCATAACCGCGGGCATCGGAGCGATGCCCGTGTCATGCGCGGCTGATCCCAGCTGCTGATCGCAGCCAGGGACCCGCCGGCAATGGCCGACGCCCGCGATCTCGCGGGCGTCCGCCATTAACCCCTCAGGTGCCTGGATCAATACAGATCCCGGCATCTGCGGCAGTTCGCGATTTAAATGAACGATCGGATCGCCCGCAGCGCTGCTGCGGGGATCCGATCATTCATAACGCCGCACGGAGGTCCCCTCACCTTCCTCCGTGCGGCTCCCGGCGTCTCCTGCTCTGGTCTGTGATCGAGTAGACCAGAGCAGTAGATGACCGATAATACTGATCTGTTCTATGTCCTATACATAGAACAGATCAGTATTAGCAATCATGGTATTGCTATGAATAGTCCCCTATGGGGTCTATTCAAGTGTAAAAAAAAATTTAAAAAAATGTAAAAGTAAAAGTAAAAAAAAAGTGAAAAATCCCCTCCCCCAATAAAAAAGTAAAACATCCGTTTTTTCCTATTTTACCCCCAAAAAGCGTAAAAAACATTTTTATAGACATATTTGGTATCGCCGCATGCGTAAATGTCCGAACTATTAAAATAAAATGTTAATGATCCCGTACGGTGAACGGCGTGAACGAAAAAAAATAAAAAAAAAAGTCCAAAATTCCTACTTTTTTAATACATTTTATTTAAAAAAAAATTATAAAAAATATATTAAAAGTTTTTTATATGCAAATGTGGTATAAAAAAAAAGTACAGATCATGGCGCAAAAAATAAGCCCCCATACCGCCACTTATACGGAAAAATAAAAAATTTAGAGGTCATCAAAATAAAGGGATTATAAACGTACTAATTTGGTTAAAAAGTTTGTGATTTTTTTTAAGCGCAACAAGAAAATAAAAGTATGTAATAATGGGTATCATTTTAATCGTATTGACCCTCAGAATAAAGAACACATGTCATTTTTACCATAAATTGTACGGCGTGAAAACAAAACCTTCCAATATTAGCAAAATTGCGTTTTTCGTTTTAATTTCCCCACAAAAATAGTGTTTTTTGGTTGCGCCATACATTTTATGATATAATGAGTGATGTAATTACAGAGGACAACTGGTCGCGCAAAAAACAAGCCCTCATACTAGTCTGTGGATGAAAATATAAAAGAGTTATGATTTTTAGAAGGCGAGGAGGAAAAAATGAAAACGTAAAAATTAAATTGTCTGAGTCCTTAAGGCCAAAATGGGCTGAGTCCTTAAGGGGTTAAGGACTGAGTCCTTTTTCGCAATTCTGACCACCGTTGCTTTACTAATTAATAACTCGAAAACGCTTTTACCGAATATTCTGATTCTGAGATTGTTTTTTCGTGACATATTCTACTTTATTCTGGTGGTAAATTTTCGGCGTTACTTGCATCCTTTTTTGGTGAAAAATCCCCAAATTTCATGAAAATTTTGAAAGTTTTGCATTTTTCTTACTTTGAAGCTCTCTACTTGTAAGTAAAATGGATATTCCCAATAAATGTTATTTTTATTCACAAAAACAATATGTCCACTTTATGTTGGCATCATAAAATTGACATATTTTTGCTTTTTGAAAAAATAAGAGGGCTTCAAAGTAGAGCTGCAATTTTCAAAAATGTCAAGAAAATTGCAAAATCTGAAGGGAAAGATGTTACAGAACTACAACTCCCAGCATGCCTGGGCAGTCTAGGCATGCTGAGAGTTGTAGTTTGGCAACATCTGGAGGGCTACCATTTGGGCAGCACTGTAACAGTGGTCTTCAAACTGTGACCCTCCAGATGTTGCAAAACTACAACTCCCAGCATGCCCAGACAGCCCCCCCCCCCCACAGTCACTGACAGCTCCGATCATCCCTATTTTGGGGATAGCAGAAAATTGCATGTCTGAATTGACATGCGATATTCTGCGATCGCCGACATGGGCGATGTGTCGGGGTGCCTGCTGAATGATTTCAGCAGGCTTCCCGGTACGGTCCCCAACCGGCTAGCGGCGGGGACCGGAATTCCCACGGGCGTATGCATACGCCCTACGTCCTTAAGAACTCGGGATGCAGGGCGTATGCATATGCCCGACGTCCTGAAGAGGTTAAAGCTGATGAGAGACTCATCAATAGGGACCTCCCTTCCAGGGACATAGGCCTCCCAAAATTTGGCCACAAAGTGATTGATGACCGGCCTGATTTTATACAGGCGGTCATATGCGGGATTAGTTGGGTGGGGGGGGGGACATGCCGCATTATCAGCATAATGTAAACATTTCCAAATGGCCTCAAACCGGGTATGTGCCATGGCCATACTGTAGAGCGGGGTCTGGTAAAGGACGTCCCCACTCCAATATTGACTGGGAACCAGCAATTGGGCCTAGCCAAGAATGAGCCCGGATGTGTGACGATGAACTGTTGGGCGTACAGGCTCCTCTGCTCAACCATCAGATTGACAAAGTTGTCATTGAAAAAAAACTGAAATAGTCCATTTCAGTGAACCCGATAATATGAATCTTGATTCTTGAGTCGCCAACACACTCAGGAATCACGGGCTCGTGGTCCGCTGGCTCAGTCCAGACAAGTTCTCCGGTACGGGGCACCAGTGAACTTGGCCGGGGGGCTTGACTAATATGAGCGCCAGGGGGACTCATATTAGCATGGGGCACAGGGTCAGGAGCAGAGGAGGTTTGCAGACCCGCTTGGTGGTGACTCTGCCGCCTTGGTGATTCATCATCAGAACTAGATGATGAGGAGGACGAGGAAATAAGGAAGGTGGGGTCTTCTTCGTCCTGTGAGACGCCTTCAGTGTTGGAGGCAAGTATGGCATATGCCTTCTCTGCTAAAAACGCCCTGCGGGCCATTTCCCTACTCTAATGGGGGTGAATTGTATATATGTGGGGGGAAAAACTTTATTGGTGTATGTGCTCCGTATGGTGTGGTGCGATAATACCTCCCTAACCCGCCCTAACCTAACTGACTAAACCGGCCCTAACAGAAAAAATATCAAATAAAATGGGAAAAAAAACTTTAAAAAAAACAAAAACAAAAGACTTCTAGAGCAAAAAAAGCCCTGCGCCCAAAAAAAGTGTGTACCTAATCAGTGGTTTGTGCACTGATTAGCGCTTGGTGGCGACAGGGAGCGCAGAAGTCAGTGGGGGGTCCGGACACTCTGCCCAGAACAGTGGCTGGTGGCACGTACACAGACCCCCACACAAAATACCCGAAACATTTAATAATAAAACACTTAACCCCTAAAAAAATGCACCTGCCTGGACCAAAAAAAACGCTGATCAGTGATAAATCACTGACAGCGGTGGAGCAGGCCGCACACAGAGGTACGGTCTGTCCACACAGCACAGGCCTGCTGCTGGTGGCACGGACCGACTATTGGTGCAAAAAAATATATATAAAAAAGCCGCCATAACCCGAAAAGGTGCCTGCACCTAAAAAAAAACGCTGATCAGTACTACGGGACTGATCAGCGGCGGGTGGGCTTTAGCTAACAGTGGCAGACAGCTCTTTTATAGCTAAGAAGGTCCAGCCACACGTTAAGCAAAAAAAAATGGTCCGCGCCAAAAAGAAAACGCTGGCGGCAGACCGCAGTTACCCAGTAGGGCCGGGGTCACGCAGCTAAAGGTGCTACGGACCCGCGGACACCTACGGATAGTACGCTGCAAAAAATAAATAAAAAAACCTTTCTTTTTAAACTCCTAACTGTCCCTACCTAATCTAAAGCTTTCCCTGATTGCTTTCTGTGCCAAGGGGCCACAGAACGGGGGCCAGGGGGCACTTTTTCACTATGAGAGGGGAGATGGAGACACAAGGTTCCGTACTGCACACCAGCTCTGAGGAAAATGGTGGGTAGAACAGAGAATCATGCACCTGATCCCCCCTCCCCATACTGCAGTGATTGGTGCGGTCACTGCGGCCACCCAATCACTGCTGTACTGGGGGATGGCAACGGTGCCGCCCCCCAGTACTGTATGCATGATGATTGTTGGTGTCTGTTACACCACCGATCATCATCCTTATGGGGTCATGGGGTCACATGTGACCCACGTGACCCGGGAGCTGCAGACCGCCGGTGAGTATTTACCGGCAGACTGCGGTGATCGCCTGTATGAGGGGATCTCAGCATCCCCTCCTGCGATGAGGCGGGATGCCTGCTGAAAGATTTCCTTAAGGACTTGGGATGCAAGGCGTATGAATACGCCCTTCATCCTGAAGAGGTTAAGGCATTAATGGAAGAGAATAGAAGACCAAGAAGCTGAATTCAGAATTGCATCAGATATTAGGAACATTTGTAGGATGTCAGGGAAGGTTTTATAATAATAACTTTATATTACAATGCAGGAAGTTACTTTGTTTAATGTTTGATGACTTTTGATTCCAGCAGAAGAAGCTCCATACGTAAATACAGGAGGAACATTAAACAAAGGTTCGTGCGCTCGTCTTCTGATGTTGCAGGATGAAGCTGACAATTATTGTCTTTAGGTAAATAAGCCAAAGGCGTAAATGAAATGATCAGAAAAAAACTGATCCATTTATTACAATAGTACATAGATATAGGAATAAAATAATATAAGATAGAATTATAGTCAAATCCAATAAAGTGCAATAAAATGACCCCAATCGTGTATATAGAGGCTTATAAACACATAGATACTGATAATCACTGCCTATTAATAACAACTGTTCAGAAGGCTTCATAGAAGGGTCCAATATGTATAACAATAGAATTGTTATGGATAATAGTTACAAAATGAAGAACATTCTTCTAAGATGGTGGCTGCATCCTGTATTACTCCCTGTGTGACCATCCCCTTTTGGCACAAAGAAAATATGATGCAATGCTTACGTAAAATAGTCTGCTAGCCAGTTAGAATGCTCACACAATGTGCTACGTCCTACTGAAGGATATATCTTGTGTGTACGCAATACAATAAATCAGAGAACCATTTTGACTCAGTCCTGTGTCAATGTGTTTTTTTTTCTCCGTGCACGTATTACCTAATTTGGAGCAGGACATCAACCTACAGCAGAATACTCAATGTAGTAACATGGCAGAGTCTCCTCTGAGATAAGCGAGGCAAACTAGAAGGTGATGATGGTTTATTAGTCCGTGTGTGGCTGGACAGTAGTAAATAATTTGAGAAGACTCGGGGGGGGGGGGGGCAGCAAACGATGAAAAATGTCAACGTGATTTTTGTAAGATAGAGTCAGGGTGCGGGCAGCTGCTGCCCTATAATGGCACTGGCAAGAAAAAGGAGGAATGGGTGTGTAGTGTATGTGACCAACAGAAGCCATCTGAGGAGCTTCACGCCCAGTTTCTGTAGCTCCATCAATGCCCAGGTATGTCCCTATAGCACCAATTCTGACAAATCAGGATGCTCTGGAGAGCCCCCAAGTATCCCTAACAGAAATAACTAGGAGCACAATATGTCCCGACTAGCATCTTGGCAGACAGCATCACCAATCTAGAGGCTGACATTAAAGGGGTTCTCTGGTGCTTAAACATCTTATATCCAAAGGATAGGGGATAAGATGCCTGATCGTGGGAGTCCCGCCGCTGGGGACCCCCGGGATCATGCACGCGGCACACCGTTTGTAATCAGTCCCCGGAGTGTGTTCGCTCCGGTACTGATTACCGGAGACTACAGGGCGGGCGGCGTGTGACATCATGCCTGCGCCGACGTGTGACATCACGCTCCGCCCCGCAATGCAAGCCTGCGGGAGGGGGCATGATAGCTATCACACCCCCTCCCATAGGCTTGCATTGAGGGGCGGAGCGTGACGCCACACGCCGGCGCAGGCGTGACGTCAAACGCCTCCCGCCCTGTAGTCACCGGTAATCAGTCCCGGAGCGAACACGCTCCGGGGACTGATCACAAACGGGGTGCCACGTGCATGATCCCGAGGGTCCCCAGCGGCGGGACTCCCACGATCAGGCATCTTATCCCCTATCCTTTGGATAGGGGATAAGATGTTTAAGCATCGGAGAACCCCTTTAATCAGCAAATGAAATAAGAAATGGATAAGTTAGCTAATTCCAATCTCATCTCCACCCCAGCTCCAACAGGGTGTACCACTGGTGTCTTTTACCCAATTGCAGTTGTTCACCATGGTAAGCTCCCTGCCTGACCCCGAAACACACCCCATGGCTTACTATGATAAAGTGTCTCAAGCCTATCAGACATATGGATGCACCTTGTTCAATATGAAAAGTGTCGGAAACATAATCCTAGACCAAGTCACTGAACCATATGGTGAATATGACACCAGGACCCAAAGAGAGAAACACAGCCGCACATCCACCATTTGTAATTTGATCTACTTGTTTCTCAGCATAATTTCAAAAACTAACAGGTTGTTAGTATACATTTTGATCAAAAAGTACATGCCCCCTCGCCACGTCAAGGCCCCCTCATTAGAGTGGGTCCCTAACCTGACACTGGCATAGCCCCGGTGACGACCACTACCTCCGAGACCCCATGCCCAACGGGGGGAGCGACCCAGTGGCCAGGCAGCCCCACTACTGCCCGACCAAGCCCCTGGCTCTGGGTCACTCCACCCTACAGACAAAGCATCACAGAAACAATGGCCGCCACAGAGAACCGCACCAGCATGAAACCTACCATGTGCTCACTGCCAGAGGGCTGGGAGAATGGTAGGAGGAAACCCTTGTACAGTTTCCTGCTAATTAAAAATGCCTGGGCCAAATGGGTGGGGGGGAGTGCTGGCTATGGAAGAAGGGAGAGACTATAAATGTAGAACACAAAGAGAGAAACACAGCCGCACATCCACCATTTGTAATTTGATCTACTTACTTCTCAGCATAATTTCAAAATCTAACAGGTTGTTAGTATACATTTTGATCAAAAAATACATGCCCACTAGGTTGCTCGGCCACCTCGTTAGAGTGGGTCCCTAACCTGACACTGGCGTATCCCCCAGCGGCGACCACTGCCTCCGAGAACCCATGCCCAACGGGGGGTTGGGCATGGGTTCTCTGAGGCAGTGGTCGCCGCTGGGGGATACGCCAGTGTCAGGTTAGGGACCCACTCTAACGAGGTGGCCTTGTACTTTTTGATCAAAATGTATACTAACAACCTGTTAGTTTTTGAAATGATGCTGAGAAGCAAGTAGATCAAATTACAAATGGTGGATGTGCGGCTGTGTTTCTCTTTGTGTTGACACCAGGACTTTTGAATCAGGCGGTGAATTTGTCAAACAACTGGGGGACTGGGATAGAAATCGCACAAGACCCTGCTGACTTTCCGCCCCGAATGGAGAATGCTAGATATGCAAGCCCTGGTACAGATAGCAAAGGGATTGGAAGTCTCCACTAAGAAGCAAACGACGGCTGTGCTGGCAGTCATGACAGGGAGTCCCAAGGATCCGCCCCCAGCCAGATGCTGTTATGGGTGCGGCTAACCTGGCCACATAAAGAGGAACTGCCGCAGTCGTCACCTATGGGCCACCCACAAAGCTGTACAGGATGAGTCCAGCAAACAGACACCTCCCTCCACAACAGCATAGGAAGCCAACAAGCCAGTGAAAGGAGGGAAACTGAACCGGACACTCCACACCAGCTTCAAACTTTCTTGGGCCTTGTCTCCTACTGTTGTCCATTGATACAGGATGCCTCACTACTGCAACTGTTGAATGACTGCATTCCCAGGGATCCTTGAACACCCTTCTTCCTCCCCACAGATGTTGTCTGCTCCTTCCACTCACTCAAGGCCTCCACCTTCTCTGCATCAGCATTCCAAATTATGCCGTTCTCTTCAGGCTCTATGTAATCGAAAGACAAGGCCATGCAACTGGGGTCCTCACCCAAACTCATGAAGGCTGTAATCGGTTCTTGGGATACTACTCCAAATGTCTGGACCCTGTAGCCCGAGCGGCCCCCTCTTGTATTAGAGCTGTGCACACAGCCAGTTCCCTCCTGAATGTTACATCTGACATAGTGCTTGGACACCTTCTTACAGTTATGCTGTACTTCTTCTTCTCCCAAGGGGGGGAGTATGAGCAGGAGGACGGAGAAGGCAAAATTGACCTCAGGGCAGAAGAACTTCAAGAAAAAGACCTCTGGTCTTTCACAGAATCCCTTTATGGTGGGGAACCACATGACTGCCTCACATTGATGGACACTGAAGTCGGACCACCTCCTATCGTGCAAGATATACCCTTGGAGAACCCAGACCATGTGCTGCTCGTGGATGGCTTCCGGTTTGCTGATGACAAGGGCAGGTATCATTCTGGCTTTGCAGTAATGTCTGAGCACCAAGTGTTGCACATGGAACAGCTATGGCCAGATCAGTCTGCTCAAGAGGCTGAATTACGGGCTTTGACACAAGCTTGCAAAATAACGCAGGATGCCACCGCCAGCATCTACACAGACTCAAGATACGCCTTTGGGGTGGTCTATGGTTTTTGAGTGATTTGGAAGGCCTGGGATTACGTAACTGCGGCTGGAACTCCCATAAAACATGTTCAAGCGGTAGCGGAATTAATGTCAGCGGTACTACTGCCAAAACAGGTGGCGGTCATCAAGGTCAAGGCCCATACTAGAGCAAACACCACTGAGGCGAAAGGGAATGCACTGGGGGATGAAACAGAAAAGAGGGCGGCAGTGGGAGAGAAAGAAATGGGAGGGGAAGGAAAGGAAGAGACTGCAGTCTGCTTGATGGCAACCCAACAAGAGGATCCACAACAAGTCCCATGGGACCTGTTACAGAAGATAAAAGAACAAGTCAGGAGGAGAAGGAAATGTGAAAGAAGAAAGGAACATCTCGGGAAGGATCTGGACTCTGGACTCCAGAGAAGAAATTGTTTCTACCCTGAGCATTGTATCCAATGATTGCAGCCAATGATTGCATGGACCTTCTCATCAGTCCTAAACCATCATGAAGGATCTGATAATCAAATTGTGGATTGTTCCAGGAATCACACCAGCCCTGGTCAAGTTCTGTCAAACCTGTCTTATCTGTGCAGAATGCAACCCAGGAAGGACTGAGCCAACTCCCAGCAAGTGCCCACCCAAACCATTGTACCAAAGGATACAATTTGACCACATCCAGATGCCCACCTGCAAAGGAATGCAATATGTCCTGGTTGTAGTTGACTTGTTCTTCAGCTGGCCAGAAGCATACCTGATCAAAAAAAACAGCAACAGCTACCGCCAAAAAATGAATTCAAGAAAAGATCTGCAGATACGGGGTACCAGAGGTCATTGAAAATGATCAAGGGCCAGCATTTACCACTAAAATCACCCAAGAAGTATGGGGACTACTGGGGTCTCACTTAGCCTTCCATACACCCTACAGACCTCAGAGTAGTGGCAAGGAAGAAAGACTAAATGGAATTCTAAAATCAAAACTAGAGATGAGCGAATCGAAGTTGACAAACCCGAATTCTTTACGAATTTCATGAAAAATTCGATTCGCAACGAATACCAATATCACCGCGATTCTATCGCGCAAATCGCTTAATTAAACTCCATTTTACAGCGTTCCAGGCTATTGGAGACCTAAGATGGCGGATCCACATGTGAGTACATGGGGCAGGGGATTATGGGAGGGCGGGAAACAGTGGCGGGACTGAAGGTAGGCGGGCTGACCCTGAATCACATGTGAGATGCAGCCTATCAGTGTTCACTGACCCCTGTGATGTAACAGCCCTATATAATCGGCGGCCATCTTCCCTCTGGTAATTTCTCCTATGCACGAGATAGTGAAAGGAAGTGACTGCACGTCTGTGTGCTGATCGCATACAGCGGCGTTATACAGCATATATGCAGCGGTGACATCAGCATTAGGGAAAGACACAGGGCACAGTGTTGTTGTAGTTCTGACCGAGAACGATTCTAGCAAAACCTCGTATTCTCCTTACTCCATATAGCAGGCATAGAGGTGCTGCATAGCAGTCACCTGCGTCATAGATCTCACAGCTGTTTTACCTGTATGGAGCATCTAATCTCTTTTTTCAGCCCAATTGAGTTTTTTCTGTTGCTCCACAAATCTGATTCTCACAATTGTGTGACAGAGTGCAATGTAGGGTTTAATCCCTGTAAAAAAAAAAAATTCTGTGGTGCTGCCCAGTTGGGTCCTGCTGCTGTTCAGAAATAAGTCATATTATTGTGGACTTTAGTGCCTTTTTACCATTTTTCACCTGTTACTCTGTCTCTGTGCTAAATTCAGTGTTATACCACACGTTATACACCCGCCGGTGTATTAAAGAAGAAAAAAGTTTTTCCTGTGTACAAATACACTTAACAGTGCGCTCATCATTGCAAAGGGCCTACATACAACCAATTAGTGTACTGGTTATTCTGTCTCTGTGCTAAATTCAGTGCTATTCCACACATTAGTATACACCTACTGGTGTATTTAAAAAAAAAGTGTTTTTTCTGCGTAAAAATACGCATACTAGTGTGCTCATTATTGCAAAGGGCATACATACAACAAATGAGAGTACTATTTAGTAACTGTTATTCTATCTAGGGCCTATATACTTTGAAAGGACAGCCGTAAGTAATCACCTGCTACTGTTCTATACCCTCATAAACGCACTAAGTATGTCAGGCAGGGAAGTGCCAGGACGTGCACAGAGAAGGGGCAGAGGACTACATATGTCAGGCAGAGTTGGCAGCAGACTTGGGGAGAGTGGCAGCAGGAGTCGCAGCAATAGGCCTGAGCTCCCATTAACACCCAGCGGTCGCGTCGTCGACCCATCTCTCCTCGTCAATTGGTTTGCACACTCATCACCATCATCACAAGCGACATCTCACAACCCCAGTCAAGAGTCGGTGGGTTCCTAAGACACAACCCTCAGTTGGCATGGCCCGGGAGCAGTCCCTGTAATCCCATTGCCTTTGTCCTATGCTGTTCCCTCTCCCAAAGAAGTATCTCATGCTTTGGGTTCAGCTCCACTATTTAGTGAGGACGATGTAATAGAGGACAGTCAGCATCTAATGGGCAGCCAAGAATGTGAGGAGACATGTCGCTTGTTCCGCAAGGCGGGCAAGTAGTGATGCGGAGAGTGACGTGGGAGGCGGTGTTTCAATTGCTCAGGGTCCTGAGGCAGACACTGTTGTGGAACACGAGGAGGACATCAGTGACGTGCACACATCTTTTGTTGATGATGAAGCCGATCGCAATTGGGAGCCGGGTGCAGAAGCCGGGGCTTCATCATCATCAGGAGAAGAGATTTGCTCTTTGTCTATGAGGCAGCAAGGCGATAGCACGGTTGGCAATCAGCGTGGTGGTGGCAGTAGTGGAAATTCAGGAGCCAAACGTGCCAGGGGGAGACCACCTGCTTCGCGGCAAGCTACCATTCAGGGAGGTAGTGGAACAGGGGTTCGTGGAGACCAATAGCAGTGAAATAGTGCGGACTGCGGGTGGGAAAATCAGCTACTTTGTGGTGTGGTTGTTCTTCATAAAGAATCCGGAGGACCTTAGCGTAGTCACATGCAAAATCTGTCGGCAGAAAGTGAAGCGTGGCCAGGGTCCCAATCTCGGCACCACGGCCCTGCGTCAACACATGATTCGCCACCATAAAGCGGCCTAGGATAACCGTGGCTCCGATGTAGTGGTCCAGCCTGCCGCATCACCCAGTGGCCATTCGCTCCCTCCGTCATCCAGCCAAGGCTCCACCACCTCAGCCGAAGGGAGCATTGTGTCAAACCCTCCTTCTGGCACTCCTGGTCCTTCCACTTTTTGTCAGCCATTCCGCCAACAATCGATCGGCAAAGCCATGTCCAAGAGACAACAGTATGCGCCCACTCATCCAACGGTGCAGAAGTTGAATGTGCTCCTGTCCAAGTTGCTGGTGTTGCAGTCCCTCCCTTTCCAACTGGTGGACTCTGCAGCTTTCAGGGAATTGATGGCTTGTGCCGAGCCGAGGTGGCGAGTCCCAAGCCGTCATTTCTTTGCGAAGAAGGCAGTACCAGCCCTGCATAAGTTTGTACAAGAGAAGGTGGGCCAGTCCTTGAGCCTGTCGGTGTGTTCAAAAGTGCACGGCAGCGCCGACGTGTGGAGCCGTAACTACGGGCAGGGACAATACATGTCTTTTACGGCCCACTGGGTAAATGTTGTTCCTGCACAGCCACAACAGCAACTTGGACAGGTCACACCGCTTCCTGCTCCACGCTCTCGCTCCCAGGCAGTTGGTCCTTTTACAGTGTGCGCCTCCTCCTCCCCCGTGTCCTCGGCCTCCACTGCACATCCAAATCTCGGTGGCCCTTCATCATACTACGTTTGTAGGGCACAGCGGTGTCAAGCCGTCCTTCACATGGTTTGACTTGGCGAACGGAGTCACACAGGGGAGGAACTGCTAAAGTTCATTAGGGAAGAAATCCGAGTATGGCTTACTCCACGAAATCTGGAAATGGGAACCATGGTGACCGACAATGGGAAGAACATTGTGGCCGCGCTGCGACAAGGAAGTGTGAACCATTCGCCCTGCATGGCACACGTGTTGAATCTGGTTGTCAAGAAGTTCATCAAGTCTTCACCTAATTTCAAGACGTCCTGACAATGGCAAGGAAACTGTGCATGCACTTCAGCCACTCGTACACCGCCAAGCACACTTTGCTTGAGCTGCAGCGTCAGAACGGTATCCCACAACATAGTCTCATTTGTGACGTTGCCACACGTTGGAATTCCACCCTCCATATGTTGGACAGACTATACGAACAAAGAAAAGCCATCACGGATTTTTTGTTGATACAAGCAGATAGGAGTACTCCCCTGTGTAAATTCAATGTGAACGAGTGGCAGCTCATACGTGACACCTGCCGTTTGCTGAGGCCCTTTGAGGAAGCCACATTTTTTGTTAGTCGCTCGAATTACGCCATGAACTATGTAATTTCACTCCTACATTTACTCCAAAAATTTATTGAAAACATGGCTGGTCACGGCAATGGAGACGTTGCATCAGAAGGCTACATGAGTCCTGTGGGGGATGAACTGGAGGAGGATGATGAGGGGCAGAGCGGAGCACAGTTTACGGTGGATGAGATGGCCGGTGTTTCTGGTCATTGGACAGGAGAGGAGGAGCAGGAGCAGCCAGAGGAGCTGGAGGGTTATTACGAGGGAGGCGAGACAGAGGACCCAGACACACCGTGGCAGTATGCAGTGGAGATGGAGGCAGGTAGTCCCAGCGAGTCACTGTCACAAATGGCACGATGCATGCTGAGTTGCTTGCGTAGTTACCCCCGAATTGTCAAAATTCGTCAGCGCAATGACTTCTGGATCTCCACCTTATTAGACCCTCGCTACCGGCCCAGAATGGGGGCTTTTTTTACACCCACTGAGAGGGAGGAAAAACTGACCTACTTCAGGGAGCTTCTACGTAGTCGGTTGGCCGGTGCCTATCGGCCACATGGTCCATCCACTCGCAAGTCTGACTCAGGGGGGCCCTCTGTCCACTAAAAATGTGGAGAGACTGACGTTTGTCAAGATGAATCAGGGATGGATCAGCCAGTATTTCCAGCCACCAATGACAGATGGGTCTGAGTAGATTGACCATGCTCCTACAACAAAATTTTCTCTATTGTGGTTGGTTATGAAACCCTCTGGGGAAGACCTGGGCATTGTACGGCCCGCTTGCCACATATGGCCTTTTGATTGGCTCTGACCGGCCCGCGCTGATTGGGGGACAACTATGCTGCCTAATCTGGGGGACAACTATGCTCCTAATCTGGGGGACATCTGTGCTGTCTAATCTGGGGGACAAGTATGCTCCTAATCTGGGGGACATCTATGCTGCCTACTCTGGGGGACATCTATGCTGCCTAATCTGGGTGACATCTATGCTGCCTAATATGGGGGACATCTATGCTGCCTAATCTGGGTGACATCTATGCTGCCTAATCTGGGGGACAACTATGCTCCTTATCTGGGGGACAACTATGCTCCTAATCTGTGGGACAACTAAACTCCTAATCTGGTGGACATCTATGCTGCCTATTCCGGGGGACAAGTATGCACCTAATCTGGGGGACATCTATGCTGCCTAATCTGGGGGACAAGTATGCACCTAATCTGGGGGACATCTATGCTGCCTAATCTGGGTGACATATATGCTGCCTAATCTGGGGGACATCTATGCTGCCTAATCTGGGGGACAAGTATGCTCCTAATCCAGGGGAGATCTATGCTGCCTACTCTGGGGGACAAGTATGCTCCTAATCTGGGGGACATCTATGCTGCCTAATCTGGGGGACAACTATGCTCCTTATCTGGGGAACAACTATGCTCCTAATCTGGGTGACATCTATGCTGCCTAATCTGGGGGACAACTATGCTCCTAATATGGGGAAAACTGATGCTTCTGGCTTTGGGCCTAAAATTTTTTGAAGTTTAGCAGTAGCTAAATACATGCTTAATGCAAATGTCAACATTGATCTTAAAATGTAAGGGGTTAGGAAAACCTCTTGGGTACTGCAAATGCATGATCCAGACTCATTCTGTGTCTCTCAGGAACTACTTGCCTCCCTGGTGCCTCTGGCCTTGGGCCTTAAATTTTTGGATGTTTAGCAGTAGCTAAATACATGCTTAATGCAAATTTCAACAATGATCGTTAAATTCTCGACGCTCTGCCAGGGTCTTCTCCTACCCCACCTGGGCCGATCCGAGGACCTCACTAACCAACTCACTAACTAATCCAATTGCTTATAGCAATGGGCGGTGTGTACAAAGGGCAGGGACTTAATAAACGTCAGCTTATGACCCTTACTTACTGGTAATTCCTCGTTTTAAGATTAAATAATTGCAATCCCAGATCCCTATCACAAACTGGTTTCAGCGTGCAACATGGACCTGTCCTTGAAAGATAGAGACACGCTAATCCGTTCAGTGGAGCGCTAGTGCGGCCCAGGAAATCTGAGGTAATAATACACCTGTTATTGCTCGATCTCGCAATTGATCGGGCAAGGTAAGGGGTTATTAAAGCCTCTTGGGTACTGCTGAGGCCTACTCCTGACTGCTCCTGTTGTAATGTATGGGGTAATTAAACACTCTTGGGTAGTGTTATTGTTAAATTTACTGATAATTTTATCAGTAATAAAATTGAAAATTGAGAATGCTAACCGTTACACAACGGAACGCTTGTTGTGTGTGATTTTTTAATGAAAAAAAAAAGAAAAAAAAAAAATGAAAAAAAAAAAAGATATATATATATATATATATATATATATATATATATATATATATGGAGAGGGATTAACTCTGCTTAATCATTTTTGGCGATTAGAATCCTTTTGTGATCTGATCTTTTGGAGACAGATGCGCTTACACACATGTAATAATTTTTTTAACCAAATTTCAAACATTGTGTGGTTTATTATTTTTGAGAAGAATGTCTTTGGGTGGCCCACCGTCCTGCATTATAGAGTCTTGTGAACTGCTGTATATGCGCTTGTTCTTACACAAAGGTATTTCTTAAAAAAATGTCTAAAATGTTGTTGCTTTTTGGAGGGGATTGTGAAGCCCGGGTGTGTACTGGTGCATCAGCCAACTCCAGGCTGTGTCATACAGGCAATATATGGGTTACTGATGCCACAGGGGTGGGGCCTGGTTCTGGAAATTTCAAATTTTTGGATAGCGGGTGCTACCAATGAGAAATCTTTGACAAAAATGTCATATATTGTGTTTTTTTTTTTTTTTTTTTTTGGGGGGGGGGGGGATTGTGAAGCCCTGGTGTGAACTGGTGCATCAGCCAACTCCAGGCTGTGTCCTACAGGCAATATATGGGTTCCTGATGCCGCAGACGTGGGGCCTGGGTCTGGAAATTTCTCATTTTTGGATAGCGGGTGCCCCCTATGAGAAATCTTTGTCAAAAATTTCATATATTGTGTTGTTTTTGTTTTTTTTGGGGGGGGGGATTGTGAAGCCCTGGTGTGTAGTGTACTAGTGCATCAGCCATCTCCACACTGTGCCATTCAGCCACTAAATGGTCTCCTCTTGCCACGCTATGTCCACGCTATGTAATTCAGTCACTATATGGTCTCCTGACACTGATGCCACCACCAGGCTCTGTCATTGTGCTGCTGTGCGGCAGTGATTCTAAGAGCGATGCCGGTAAACTGCATGTTATTCTGAATAACAGTATTATTTCACTACCCCAGCACACTCCATATGTGTTTTAGGACACAGCAAAGTGTTCTATACCCCTATAGAGGCTGTATATAGGATAGAAATAGCCTTTTTTAATATCGATTCGCCGCAAACAAATTCGAATCGAAACAAACTTTTCGGGAAAATTCGGCGAATCGGCCAAATCGAATTTTTGAAAAGTTCGCTCATCTCTAATCAAAACTGCTCAATGTCCAAATATGTTGCTGAAATAAACAAACAACTGTCTAATACATGGTCGAGTCTTTGTTTCGCTCCCAGATCCTGATCTCATCCCAGGCTCACATTCCCTCAATCCTGGCGACTGGGTCTGGATAAAGAAACACATCAGGAACATTCTTGAACTCAGATATGATGGTCCGTACCAGGTTCTGTTAACCCCGCCCACCTCAGTCAAGTTAGAAGGGAAGCCCACCGGGATCCATGCTTCTCATTGTAAGAAGTTCAGGAGCAATAAATTCACCGTGTTATTTGTGGGGTTCCTGGGATTCTGTATTGAAAGATAATTTATACTCCAAGGGGAGATGAAATCCTTCTTTAGAACATGTCATAGCTGATAAAATGTATGTTGGTATTATCCCGACGTTCTGGGTCCTCAGAAAGTAGAGTGATAGGCATCTGTATATGTCAGGTTGGTTAGGATAAGTGATAGCAGATTATACAGACTGTCCTCTCATTTTTCCATAATATTCACTTGTGTCCGGACATAATGCAATAAATATATATACAAAAAACGTTGGGGGGGGGGTAACCAGGTCGGCAGTTTTACCATATTTTACCGTATGCAGTTTATTAAGTCTACTGTAGTCTATAACCGTGTTATTCTGAGATGCTCTTAGCGTTTTGGCGATCGCTCACGTCACGCTCCCAGAATTCAAGGTCACTACGTCCTGACGTATTCTGAGAGCGTGACGTGAACGAGTGTCATTACCTGGCAACCGCAGTTGAAGAAGTCTCGGCACTCGGGATTTCTTTTCAAAGGTTTATTCAAGTATTTCCAGCGTACTGCTGCACGCGCCTCGGCTCACACCTGAGCCTTTCAAACAGCTAGTGAAATCTCCGGACATGACATCATTTAAATCATACAAAGGTAGGCGTAACATAGATATGTAAATTTCATGAAGATATAACATAGATATCACCTCTATCAGTAACATAGTAATATTCGCAAGACTAGCGAGTATATAACTAGATACAAAATAACAACATATAATTTGAACATAGCATACTTCTGACAGTGTTCACATTCAAGCGGTTTTTTGCTGTGTCTGTGAGAAAAATAAAAAGATAAAGAAATTGTCATAAACATAATCTGGAGAGGTTATATATATTTTTATAATTGTGGTACTTCATATTCCCGGTTAAGACCCTTTGGAAAAATAGTGTTTAATGTATGAATCCAATATGCCTCTCGAAGACGGAGTAATTTCTTAATATCCCCACCTCGTCTCGGGTATCTAATTTGTTCTATTATTTGAAAACGAAGTTGAGCTATATTATGATTTTTCTCATGGAAATGATGTGGCACAGGAAGCAGTAAATTCTGACATCTAATCGTAGACTTATGTTTACTCAACCTATCCTTCATGCGTTGTGAAGTCTCTCCTATATATAAAAGCCCACAAGGGCATTTAAGTGCATATATAACATTGGATGTGTCGCATGTATGGTATCCTCTAATCTTGTAGGGGGTACCTTTATGAGGATGGAGAATTGTATCACCTTTCAGAACATTGGAACAGTGTGTACAGTGTAAACACGGGTAAGTCCCGTTTTTCCGACTAGAGAGGAATTGTTGATGTGATTTTTTTACTTGACTCCCTATGTCAGCTTTTACTACTGTATCTCTAATAGTAGGGGCTTTTTTATTGCAACAAATGGGTACTTGTGTGAATTCTTTAACTCCAGGATGTGCTTCACTTAATATATTCCAATGTCTACGGATTATATTATCGATCCTATGATTAAGAGGATGGAACTTATGCACTAAATACATTCGGGGTTGTTTTACTTGATGTATTTTCTCAGTAAGAGATTCTCTTTCAGCTTCTAACAGTAATTTGTTAGGATATTGTCTATTGATGAATTTTTGTCTCATCTCTTTTATACGTAATTCACATGTATTTGTGTCTGGAATCACCGGACTTTCATTAATGAGAAAACGCGTAAGTTTATCATCTATTACCCCTAGTTCTGAATAATGAGTTACAAGGTCTCTAACTTTCTGTTTAATCATGGAGGTCGGGTCTGTCATTACTTTTTTGTAAGTTGCAACATCATTAAGTTGTCTCCGTATTTCATTGACATAGGCGGTGCGGTCCTATGTCAATGAAATACGGAGACAACTTAATGATGTTGCAACTTACAAAAAAGTAATGACAGACCCGACCTCCATGATTAAACAGAAAGTTAGAGACCTTGTAACTCATTATTCAGAACTAGGGGTAATAGATGATAAACTTACGCGTTTTCTCATTAATGAAAGTCCGGTTATTCCGGTAATTTATATTTTACCCAAGATTCATAAACGGTTGATCGACCCACCAGGTCGGCCGATCGTGGCCTCTAATGATTCTGTACTGACCCCGCTGTCTGTAACACTAGAGAAGATATTTACTCCACTCATTAAAAAAACGAAATTGTTTCTTTTGGATACATCACATTTTCTAGGAAAAATTAAAACATCAGGACCATTTCAGAATGATGTATGGTTGGTAACGATCGACGTTGAGAGTTTATATACCTCAATTGAACATGAAAAACTCATTGAGTCTGTAAAAGAATTATTGATAGATACTGAGTATACAATTTTACAAAAAGAAATGTTTATTAAAATGCTAGAGTTGGTGTTACATTACAACTATTTTCTGTTCCAAGATGATTTCTTTATACAGCAGCGTGGATCTGTGATGGGTGCGAATGTGGCCCCTCCCTATGCAAACGCATTCATGTCATTTTTCGAAGAACACTTCATCTACAATAATGAATCTTTTTTACAACATGCGAAAGCATGGTATAGATATATAGATGACGTGTTTTGCGTATGGGAGGGGCCACAACAAACTCTATTCAATTTTTTGGAGTATATCAATGGGGTGTGGCCTGAACTTAATTTTACTATGACTTCTAGTAGAGAAACCGTGAATTTTTTAGACACCAAGGTTATTATCAATTCTGATGGTAAATTAATAACAGATTTACATACCAAAAGTACAGATAAAAATAGCCTACTACATTATCAGAGTTGTCATGCACATAGCACAAAACGTGCCATCCCTAAATCCCAATATCAACGAATAAGACGCATAGTCACAGACACAAATACATGTGAATTACGTATAAAAGAGATGAGACAAAAATTCATCAATAGACAATATCCTAACAAATTACTGTTAGAAGCTGAAAGAGAATCTCTTACTGAGAAAATACATCAAGTAAAACAACCCCAAATGTATTTAGTGCATAAGTTCCATCCTCTTAATCATAGGATCGATAATATAATCCGTAGACATTGGAATATATTAAGTGAAGCACATCCTGGAGTTAAAGAATTCACACAAGTACCCATTTGTTGCAATAAAAAAGCCCCTACTATTAGAGATACAGTAGTAAAAGCTGACATAGGGAGTCAAGTAAAAAAATCACATCAACAATTCCTCTCTAGTCGGAAAAACGGGACTTACCCGTGTTTACACTGTACACACTGTTCCAATGTTCTGAAAGGTGATACAATTCTCCATCCTCATAAAGGTACCCCCTACAAGATTAGAGGATACCATACATGCGACACATCCAATGTTATATATGCACTTAAATGCCCTTGTGGGCTTTTATATATAGGAGAGACTTCACAACGCATGAAGGATAGGTTGAGTAAACATAAGTCTACGATTAGATGTCAGAATTTACTGCTTCCTGTGCCACATCATTTCCATGAGAAAAATCATAATATAGCTCAACTTCGTTTTCAAATAATAGAACAAATTAGATACCCGAGACGAGGTGGGGATATTAAGAAATTACTCCGTCTTCGAGAGGCATATTGGATTCATACATTAAACACTATTTTTCCAAAGGGTCTTAACCGGGAATATGAAGTACCACAATTATAAAAATATATATAACCTCTCCAGATTATGTTTATGACAATTTCTTTATCTTTTTATTTTTCTCACAGACACAGCAAAAAACCGCTTGAATGTGAACACTGTCAGAAGTATGCTATGTTCAAATTATATGTTGTTATTTTGTATCTAGTTATATACTCACTAGTCTTGCGAATATTACTATGTTACTGATAGAGGTGATATCTATGTTATATCTTCATGAAATTTACATATCTATGTTACGCCTACCTTTGTATGATTTAAATGATGTCATGTCCGGAGATTTCACTAGCTGTTTGAAAGGCTCAGGTGTGAGCCGAGGCGCGTGCAGCAGTACGCTGGAAATACTTGAATAAACCTTTGAAAAGAAATCCCGAGTGCCGAGACTTCTTCAACTGCATATTTGTTTTCTTCGTGCACCGGGTGAGAAACCGAAGTGCCGACCATCTTCATTCCATTTGATTACCTGGCAACCATCCACCGTGCATAGCTGTGCAGGCCCTTATCTGGGGGAAGGTGCTGCCCTTTAATCCCAACTACAAAGGTATCGGGGGGGGGTCTAAACTGGGGGTACTACCGGTCTACTTGGGGGAAGGGGGTCTATTCTGGGGGTACTAACTGTCTACTGGGGGGGTCTTATCTGGTGGTACTTCCTGTCTACTGGGGGGGATTAATCTGGGGGTACTACTTGTCTACTGGGGGGATCTAATCTGGAGGTACTACCTGTCTACTGGGGGGGGGGTAATATTGGGGTACCATCTGTCTGATGGGGGGTATAGCCTGGGGGTAACACCTGCCTACTGGGGGGTTAATCTGGGGGCACCACCTGCCTACTACAAGGCCAATCTGGGGGTATTACCATCCCACTGGGGGGGACTAATCTGGGGGTACTACCTGCCTACTTGTGGGGGGTCCAATCTAGGGGAAAACCTACCTACACACCTTCCAATCTAACTACTGGGAGATGAGACATGGGGGGATGAGCAATTGATGTGAGGGGGGGGGGCAGGTTCATTATTTGCACATGGGCCACTGCTGTCTGTGTCCGTCCCGGAACCCAAGGCAGGGACCAGGAATGAAACGAGAGCCATGATGGGTCTCAGGAATAGAATGGGAAGACTGGGACAAGGAGAGAAATGGGCGACCGTACTGGGGACAGGAATGAAAGGAGGAACCATTGTGGGGACTTGAAATGGGACAGAAAGTCATGGACCAGGAATGAGATTGGAGCCATATTAAGGATGAGCAATAAAAGGGGAATCATGCGGTTTGTTACAGTGTATCACCTCAGTAGTAAGGAGATTACATGAGGAGGAGGTTTGTTACAGTGTGTCACCTCGGTAGTAAGGAGATTACATGAGGAGGAGGTTTGTTACAGTGTGTCTCCCCAGTAGTAAGGAGCTTACATGAGGAGGTCTGTTACAATGTGTCACCCCAGTAGTAAAGAGATTACATGAAGAGGAGGTTTGTTACAGTGTGTCACCCCAGTAGTAAGGAGATTACATGAGGAGGATGTTTGTTACAGTGTGTCACCCCAGTAGTAAGGAGATTACATTGGAGGAAGTTTGTTACAGTGTGTCACCCCAGGGTAAGGAGATTACATGAGGAGGAGGCTTTTTACAGTGTGTCACCCGAGTAGCAAGGAGATTACATGAGGAGGAGATTTGTTACAGTGTGTTACCCCAGTATTAAGGAGATTACATGGGAGGTGGTTTGTTACAGTGTGTCACCCCAGTAGTAAGGAGATTACATGAGGAGGAGGTGTGTTACAGTGTGTCACCCCAGCAGAAAGGAAATTACATGAGGAGGAGGTGTGTTACAGTGTGTCACCCCAGTATTAAGGAGATTACATGAGGAGGGGTTTGTTACAGTGAGTCACCTCACTAGTAAGGAGATTACATGAGGAAGAGGTTTGTTACATTGTGTCATCAAATCAGTAAGGAGATTACATGAGGAGAAGGCTTGTTACAGTGTGTCACCCCAGTAATAAGGAGATTACATGAGGAGTAGGTTTGTTACAGTGTGTCACCCCGTCGAAAGGAGATTACATTAGGAGGAGGTTTGTTACGATGTGTCACCCCAGTAGTAAGGAGATTACATGAGGAGGAGGTTTGTTACAGTGTGTCTGCCCAGTAGTAAGGAGATTACATGAGGAGGAGGTTTGTTACAGTGTGTCATCAAAGCAGTAAGGAGATTATATAAGGATGGGGTTAGTTACAGTGTGTCACCCCAGTAGTAAGGAGATTACATGGGGAGGAAGTTTGTTACAGTGTGTCACCCTAGTAGTAAGGAGATTACATGAGGAGGTTTGTTACAGTGTGTCACCCCAGTAGTAAGGAGATTACATGAGAAGGAGGTTTGTTACAGTGTGTCACCCCAGTAGTAAGGAGATTACATGAGGAGGAGGTTTGTTACAGTGTGTCACCCCAGTAATAATGAGATTACATGAGAAGGAGGTTTGTTACAGTGTGTCACCCCAGTAGTAAGGAGATTACATGAGGAGGAGGGTTGTTACAGTGTGTCACCTCAGTAGTAAGGAGATTACATGAGGAGGAGATTTGTTACAGTGTGTCATCCCAGTAGTAAGAAGATTACATGAGGAGGAGGTTTGTTACAGTGTGTTACCCCAGTAGTAAGGAGATTACATGTGAGGAGGTTTGTTACAGTGCGTCACCCCAGTAGTAAGGAGATTACATGAGGAGGAGGTTTGTTACAGTGTGTCACCCCAGTATTAAGGAGATTACATGAGGAGGGGTTTGTTACATTGTGTCACTCCAGTAGTAAGATTACATGAGGAGGGGTTTGTTACAGTGTGTCATAGTGTAAATAGACATTACAAATGATTTCCTGGATCACAGTGTATGTAATCACGGCTTAGACTTACATAATTGTCTCATCTCAGTCTAAATAATTATATCCATTGATATAATCCCAGGACATGATCCTCGGAGATTTCTCTATAACGGAGGGAGATGTTTTGGATTTTTGATCTTAACGAAAACCTTGAAAATATGTTCAATGTTTTTTTTTTATGTTTTGTCTACTCCTTTGTATTTTTTCTGTCTTCTACTATATCTATGTCATGTATTCACCATGTAATATAAATTACATTGTTTACTTAAATCCATTAAGTACAATACATCCCTCTAAAGAGATCCCACATATATAAAGCACATGCAATACATTACCCTAACATAGATCCGGATGTACCTCATTATATCTCATGGTTATTTCTTCCAGCTACAACTTGTCTATGTAAAACCTGTCAGAAAAAAAAAATTAGGTTCTTGTTCCCCAAACAGTAATAATGCACCTTTTGGTGTCCCAAACAACAAAGAGGGCAGATAAGCGGGTTGGGGAAGAGTGGCAACAATAGTGCACTGAGTACTACTTTAAAACAAAAGCTGGACATGAGGCTGCCATTCCAGGATGGTGGGACGTGACCCCAAAAATGTGACTGTTCCACTGGATCCAAGTTGGTTGGGAGGTATGGTTAATGCTCTAAAACTCCTGTAACCTTGGGCACCAGGGAAAAACAGAGATGGCACATGTCAGGAACCACAAAACCAGATGGTGAGTGCAGCACAAATCACACCTTTATTAAAATAATAAAATTACAATAATAACATCTTGAAAAGTTTAGGTTCTACGTACACATTCTCAAGCTATTTATATAAATTATCTGACAGTAACTAAACTCTCCTCCTTCTAAATCCTTAAAGGGGTACACCACCCCAAGACATCTTATCCCCTATCCAAAGGATAGGGGATAAGATGTCAGATCGCGGGGTTCCCACCGCTGGGGACCCCCGGGATCTCGGCTGCAGGACCCACCGGTTGTGGCTTCCGGAAACGGTGGAGGCGTCGGCTCCCAACCACGGTGACGTGAGATTGTGATGTCACGACTCTGCCCCCGTGTGATGTCACACTCCGGCCCTTAATGCAAGTCTATTGGAGGGGGCGTAACCCCCCCCCCCCCCCCTAGACTTGCATTGAGGGGGCGGGCATGACATCACGATCTCACATCACCGTGGTCGGGAGGCGTTTGGATGAGAGCCTCCAGCGCTGCCAGAAGTCGCAACAGGTGGGTCCTGCAGCTGAGATCCCGGGGGTCCTTTCGATAGGGGATAAGATGTTTAGGGGTTGAGTACCCCTTTAAGTTGTACTACTAAAGCTGTACTCTCTCAAGTTATATTAAAGTATGTATGTGTTGTACTGGACATCATCAGGAGTTAAGTAAAATAACGTAGCATTAAGAAGATGTTTTAGAGGAAAATGGGGGGGGCAACAAGGAAGCTCTGGAGAGATCCTGTTTTTTATTGAAGATGGCATTCTTTATAAAGGCTTATTTTCTGCCAATGTTAAAAGATTGGGGAAAAAAGTTTGCTAATTATTTCTCCTCTGAGCTGCGTAGAAGACAACCCTCTAATCTCAGCCCTCTGCTCTGTACTGACGATGGGTGAGAACCCTGAAACAGTGTATCATGTGTAAAGAGCTGGTCATTTTTCTCTCTTCGGATTGAACTAAACAACATCCATTTTACTTGACCTTCACAGAGTTAAAATCCCAAAACATTCTGCAAATGCAATAAACCTGAGTTTACTATATATAAGTCTGACCTTAATGCCCCAACTCACAGGAGTCCGGGAAGCAAAAATATAGAGAAATTGTTGTTTGGGCCAGTAAAATGCCGAACTCCTTGTCATCCAGGAGACAGAGACACTTGGGGCAGTAGAGGAAACTCCAAGTGATCTCAAAATTTAAATATAAATCGTCACATTGGAAAAGTACAAAATAATGACTGATGAGCGGATGAATGTTTACTCATAAAGAGGACACATAACATTGGCAGATTCTAATTGTTATTCTGCCAAGATCTTTGATACCTTTACATCTTGAACTTGCCAGAGGGTAAATCAAGTTTCCGTGACGGTGGAGCCCATACTGGGCTGTCTCTACTCCTAACACTATAAAAGTGAGGGCACAACTGCTGGAGATCGACATCAGTGCTGAACTTCACTGTCTGCACAATGAAGATCTTCATACTCTTGGCTCTGGTTGGTGTCAGTGTCTGTAATGGTACGTACTGTCTATAGACATATTTGAAGTATTTACTACAGACTCTACAAATGTAATTAACCTCTGTTGTTTTCTGTGTTTTAGATTATGGCTCATCAGGTCAGGGTGGGGGAGGTGGATATGGCTCATCAGGTCAGGGTGGTGGATCTTGGCAATCAGATAATGGTGGTGGAGGTTCCTCGGGTCATGGAGGATTTTGGTCAAGTCATGGTGGTGGAGGTTCCTCAGGTCACAGCGGAGAATTATCAGTCCATGGTGGTGGAGGTTCCGCAGATCACAGCGGAGAATTATCAGGCCATGGTGGTGGAGGTTTCTCAGGTCACAGCGGAGAATTATCAGGCCATGGTGGAGGTTCCTCAGGTCACAGTGGAGAATTATCAGGCCATGGTGGTGGAGGTTCTTGGTCTTCATGGTCATCTTGGTCATCATCTTCCCAATGTGATTCAGAATACAAAAATGACTTTGCCAATGATGACAAGTGCCTGAAATATGCATTGGAGGTAATGAAACTTTTTTAAATTATATTCCTACATATTACTGTAAAATATATCTATACATGAGGGGGAAACTGTAATAGCATATCACTTACATTTCTATGTTATCTTCAAGTATAATTATACAAAAACTCCGAACTCAAGTGTAAGATATATTAGATGTATCCAATTTTACTTTTAATAGTTCTAATATGACCACATGTCAGATATATTAGAGGCCATGTGATCCATAGACTTCCTCTGATCTCATGAAGAGCCTTGTCCCAGTGTGGGATCCAGCTTTAATTAGTGGAAATGAGATTCAGTAGCTTAGGGCTCGTTCACATGGCCGTCTGCCTCCGTTACTAAATGCCCGTTCTGCAATCTGTTTGATAATTTTTGAACGGGTTGCAAAGGGCTGTAAAATAATCCTGTTGATGTCAATGGAATTTTTTTTTTACAATCCTTTATCACCCATTTGCACACGTTTGCTTCCTGTTTGTTTTTTGATGGGAGAAAAGAGGTTGCATGCAGGATTTTTTCTCCCGTCATAAATAATGGAATAGAAATGGATATTATAAATTTAACATTGAAGTCTATGCAAAAAGCTGAGCCTTTAATGTCATCTGTTTACACCCAGTTTATAATATCCGTTTCTGAACTGTTATTACAGAAGAGACAGAAGAGGTGACATCAGCAGACTCCTGCAGTGCTGAGGGACTACTACAACTCCCATCATAGAACAGACTTGTTTCCATGATGGAATTAGTAGTTCCCCGGCTGTAGGAGTCTGCCGGCGGCTGGGGAGGCTACATTAGTGTTTGTACTACTACCCCCATCATGGAACAGAGTCTGTTCTATGTTGGGGGTAGTATTACAGAGGATAAGGAATTGATTGCACCGGGTCTCACTTCTGAGAACCGATTGGATCAGCAGTTATAAAAGAAGGGGAGCAGGCGCTGATTGCGCTAGGAGCAGGGCAGCAGCGGGGACATGTCGGCTTCATTCATTCATTCACCGCTGCCGGTTCCCGACATGTCCCCGCTGAGGCCCTGCTTCAAAAAGATGAGGAGCAGGCAGCGGGAGGGGGAATAAGGACACTGGGGGAGGGCGATAAGGATAAGCACACTGGGGCCAATTAATTATTATAAATATGCATGGGGGCATAAATTTGGGGGTCAAAGTAGTAGTTTAAAAACCCGCAGGGAGGCCCGAATGGCTCATCGGTGTCGCTCATTCAGGGCTCCCAGTGGTGTATTTAAAAATGAAAGTTTACACAGTTAGTATATAGATCGCAGGTGAGTGCAGCATGCTGTCCACTCCCCTGCTTTATAACTTCTGATCGCAACTAATCCCTTATACCCTTTACTACTACCCCGAGCATGGAACATACTCTGTTCCGTAATGGGGGTAGTAGTACAAACACTAATGTAGACTCCCCAGCCACCTGCAGACTCCCGCAGCCAGGGAACTATTACTCCCCTCATGGAAAAGAGTCTGTTCCATCATGGAAGTAGTAGTCCTGGCTGCGGGATTCTGTATATGGCTGATATTAATGGATGAAAAACTGATGCAAACGGATGCCACTAAATGGCATCCCTTTTGATCAGTTTGTATCTGTTCTTAGAATGGTCCTTTTAGGAGGCAATAATGAAGACAATATGAACGAGGAATACCGGCTGTGTGAACGTAGCCTTATTTACCTAAAGCATATCTCTAGTGCAGTGATTTCCAATAGTGTGTCTCCAGCTGTCCCAAAACTATGCAGCCATTGTAGAAATAGCAGATGTTAGATGAAGATCTCAATAAGGGACACTGAGCAGTGACTAACACAAAGCGGAGTAGGAGCCACACATACTGTATGATAATTGTAGTAAAGCAGCAGAGAGAATTGCAAAACTATAACTCCTTGCTGAGAGTTGCAAAACTACAACTCCCAGAGTTGCAAAATTACAACTCCCAGCATGCCCAGACAGCCTTTCATATGTTTTCTTTCTTTAAATACTCAATATTGAAAGTTGCCTGGTGAGATAAGAAGGATTAGGAAATCCTGGTTTGGATTCTATTAAAATATATGGTTTCTAGCACTCAGAAACATAACCAGAGAATGCTAGGTCCCCTGCAAAACTTTTAAACGGGGGCCTCCTCAAGGATGGATCTGACCTCTAAATCAGATTTCGGACCAGACCCCATAAATCAGACACAACATCAGACAAAAACTAATGGGTTATCAAATTTTTATGCTCTACTGATTCCTAGCAACGATACCCGCTCTACTTTAGCTGCACATGGGTCTTCAATGTGAGCTCATATAATGGGGTAACCTATGAACCCAGGTGTCACACTGTTGTAAATTCTGATGTAACACTATAGAGCAGGGGTGGCCAAACTTACTCAACATAAGCACCACATTCAATAAACTTCATGAGGGAGATTTATCAAAACCTGTCACTTCTTTCATTCTTCAATTGCCTGTTCAAAAATTTAAGTGATCTGATTGGTTGCTTTGGATGACTCAGCTACTTTTCCTCTGGACATGTTTTGATAAATCTCCCCCCATATGTTTAAGTGCGGCAAGACATGTACTTACATAAAAAATAAGAAATGCATGCAATAGCCCAGCTTTATTTAGAAGTAGGGCCCTGTAGGTAAAAGCGCTCCCCCGCCCCCGTAGGTAGTAGCAGCTGCCTCAATAGCAGTAGCAGCCCGCCTGTACAAGTAGCAGCAGCCCTCTGTAGTAGTATCACCTCATCTGTAGTAGTAGCAGCAGCCACCATCCCTGTAGTAGTAGAAGCAGCCCCCATGTAGTTATAGCAGACCCTTTCTCCTCTCCTGTGGTAGCACACCCCCTTGTAGTAGTAGCAACAGAAGCCCTTCTGTAGTAATAGCAGTAGCCCACTTGTAAAGGTAGCAACAACCCCCTCTGTAGTAGTAGCCCTGTAGTAGTGGTAACAGCCCCTTGTAGTTGGAGCAGCCCCCTGCAGTAGCAGCAGCATCTCTAGTAGTAGCAGCTCCCTTAAGTAGTAACAGCCCCTCAGTTGTAGTAGCAGCCACCCTGTTGCAGGAACACCCCCCCCCCCTGTAGTAGTGGAAGCAGCCCAGCTGAAGTAGTAGCAATCCCCCCCCCCCCCGTAGTAGTAAAAGCAACTCCCTGTGTTTTATCAGCAGCCCCCCTGTAGTAGTAGCAGCAGCCCCTGTACTAATAGCAACAGTCTCCCTGTAGTAGTAGCAGCAGCCCCTGTACTAATAGCAACAACCTCACTGCAGCAGCAGCAGCCCCTGTACTAATAGCAACAACCTCACTGTAGTAGTAGCAGCAGCAGCCCCTGTACTAATAGCAACAACCTCATTGTAGTAGTAGCAGCAGCAGCCCCTGCTCTAATAGTAACGACCTCCCTGTAGTAGTAGCAGCAGCCCCTGTACTAATAGCAACAACCTCACTGCAGCAGCAGCCCCTGTACTAATAGCAACAACCTCACTGTAGTAGTAGCAGCAGCAGCCCCTGTACTAATAGCAACAACCTCCCTGTAGTAGTAGCAGCAGCAGCCATTGTACTAATAGCAACAACCTCCCTGTAGTAGTTGCAGCAGCCCCCTGGTGTAGAAGTGCCACCACGTCCCTGTTGGTGTAGCCCCCTTGAAGTAAAACCAGAAGCCCCACAATAGTAGTAGTAGTAGTAGTAGTAGTAGTAGTAGTACCAGCAGCCCCCTATCTACCTATCTTATGCTTTTCTTTTTTGGGGGGAAGAAGGGAGAGGGATGTGCTTTCGGCTGATACCGCTGGCCAGAGTCTTTAAACAGATGTGCCTGTGTGCGGTGCATCTGCTACCAGCAGTCCCTGTTATCTTTAAGTCACAGACCATATGGCTGCTGATATCAAGTGGCAGAGGCTCAACAGAGGAGGGGGGCGTGAGTAGAATGATACCTAGAAAATGCTACATCTGGCTTCTGAGACGCCATCTGGACATCCTGCTATAGAGTGAAGTATTTTGTAAATGATTGTAGAAGAATTATTGTGCAATATTCACTTCATACATGACCCCTGATTGCTTTTTTTTCTGTTTTAATGTTTATTACCTATTTCAATTAAACTTGACAGTGATCGCTCTTAATTGTGTTGTATTCACAGAACGTCCCTGATCTTGCAAAAGTTGGACAAAAGATCATCTGTAAATATGCAGAAAACCAGGTACAGTAAATACTTCATTTTATTCTCTGTTATGTTTTGGTGTTTTTTGTAATTTTTTTTTATAAATAAAAAATAAAAGGTTAATTACATTACCAAAAAAGAAAAGGATGATGATGGTAATAAAGAAAAAAAATCACCCAAATGTTAAAAGATTCATCAAGAGCAGTGTTTACTAACCAGCGTGCTTCCAGCTGTTGCAAAACTACAATTTCCAGCATGCCTGGCTAGCCTTTGGCTTTCTGGGCATGCGGGGATTTAAAGTTTTGCAAATGCAGGAAGCGCACTGGTTAAGAAACACCAATGTAGAGGATCAGACAGGATCGGTAGTACGTTTTAACTCTGGCACTTGTACTTTGCCTTTCGGCTAGAACTCAAGTTCAGTTCGGCAAAACCTGCTACTATAACATCAGAAACATGGCAGAAAGCAGAAGGAGGAAGGATCACATGACCTCAGGGAATCTCATGAGGCCTTTCAAACAGCTCTCCCAGCCAATCAGGATACAGTATATAGGTGATGTCGGAGTCCCTATAAAAGCCTATGCACATGCTTCAGCAGTCATTGTAGAAATAGCAGATATTAGATGAAGATCTCTGTGAGGGACACTGAGCAGTGACCAACTCAGATAGAAGTAGGAGCCACATATATAATAATTGTAGAAGAGCAGCAGAGAGTTTTCTACTTCTGCTCTGTTAGCTGAAAAACTGTGCAACTGTTTTGCACTTTCTAGAATGCTAATCCTAATGCTACGCCCCAAAATGTGAACTATATTTCACAGTTTATAAAAAGCCACTTCATCTTCATTTTTCAGGCCCAAAAACTGCTGCTTCTCCAAAAAAGCAGGATTAAGAACATCATGGGCCTGGTGCTGCAGATTTTGAGAGCCTTTTTATTGAAATTTAGAAAATGAAAAAAAAAAATTGTATTAATGTTTAATGTGAACAGAGCCATACTTACAACCCTGGCTCCTGGCTGTAGCTCCGCTTCTAAAGATATCATCACTAGAGGTGGGGCTAGGAGGGTAAGTGGACATCTCTGTTCACAGTGTACATATACAGCCCTCTATATAGATGGCTGTATAATATATTGGAAGACCCTTATCTGTAAAATAGAGAGGAGGACCCTTATCTATAGAGTAGAGTGAAGGTCCCTTATCTATAGAATAGAGAGGAGGACACTAATCTACAGTGTAGAGAGAAGGACCCTTATCTATATAGTAGACAGGAGGACCCTTGTCTATAGAGTAGAGAGGAGGACCCTTATCTATAGAGTAGAGAGGATGACTCTTATTTATAAAGTAGAGAGGAGGATCCTTATCTATAGAAAAGAGAAGAGGGCACTTATCTATAGAGTAGAGAGAATGACCCTTATCTATAGAATAGAGAGGAGGACCCTTATCAATAGAGTAGAGAGAAGGACCCTTATCTACAGAGGAGAGAGGAGGACCCTTATATATATATATATAGGGTAAAGAGAAGAACCCTTATCTATAGAGTAGAGAGGACCCTTATCTATAGAGTAGAGAGGAGGACTCTTATCTATAGATGTAGAGAGGACCCTTATCTATAGAGTAGAGAGGATGACCCTTATCTATAGAGTAGAAAGAAGGACCCTTACCTATAGAGTAGAGGGGAGGACCCTTATCTATAGAGTAGAGAGGAGGACCCTTATCTATAATGTAGAGAGGAGAAACCTTATCTATAGAGTAGAGAGGAGGACCCTTATCTATAGAGTAGAGAGGACCCGTATCTATAGAGTAGAGAGGACCCTTATCTATAGAGTAGAGAGGACCCTTATCTATAGAGTAGAGAGGAGGACCCTTATCTATAGAGTAGAGAGGAGGACCCTTTTCTATAGAATAGAGAGGAGGACCCCTATCTATAGAGTAGAGAGGAGGAACCTTATCTATAGAGTAGAGAGGAGGACCCTTATCTATAGAGTAGAGAGGACCCTTATCTATAGAGTAGAGAGGAGGACCCTTATCTATAGAGTAGAGAGGCCCCTTATCTTTAGAGTAGAGAGGAGGACCCTTGTCTATAGAGTAGAGAGGAGGACACTTATCTATAGAGTAGAGAGGAGGACCCTTATCTATAGAGTAGAGAGGAGGACCCTTATGTATATAGTAGAGAGGAGGACCCTTATCTATAGAGTAGAGAGGAGGACCCTTATATATAGAGTAGAGAGGAGGACCCTTATATATAGAGTAGAGAGGAGGACCCTTATCTATAGAGTAGTGAGGAGGACCCTTATCTATAGAGTAGAGAGGAGGACTCTTATCTATAGAGTAGAGAGGAGGACCATTATCTATAAAGTAGAGAGGAGGACCCTTATCTATAGAGTAGAGAGGAGAACCCTTATCTATAGAGTAGAGAGGACCCTTACCTATAGAGTAGAGAGGACCCCTATCTATAGAGTAGAGAGGAGGACCCTTATCTCTAGAGTAGAGAGGAGGACCCTTATCTATAGAGTAGAGAGGAGGACACTTATCTATAGAGTAGAGAGAACCCTTATCTATAGAGTAGAGAGGAGGACCCTTATTTATATAGAGTAGATAGGACCCTTATCTATAGAGTAGAGAGGACCCTTATCTATAAAGTAGAGAGGACCCTTATCTATAGAGTAGAGAGGACCCTTATATATAGAGTAGAGAGGAGGACCCTTATCTATAGAGTAGAGAGGAGGACCCTTATCTATAGAGTAGAGAGGAGGACCCTTATCTATAGAGTAGAGAGGAGGACCCTTATCTATAGAGTAGAAAGGAGGACCCTTATCTATAGAGTAGAGAGGACCCTTATCTATAGAGTAGAGAGGAGGACCCTTATCTGTAGAGTAGAGAGGAGGACCCTTATATATATAGAGTAGAGTGAAGGACCCTTATCTATAGAGTAGAGAGGAGGACCCTTATCTATAGAGTAGAGAGGAGAACCCTTATCTATAGAGTATAGAGAAGGACCCTTATCTATAGAGTAGAGAGGAGGACCCTTTTCTATAGAGTAGAGAGGACCCTTATTTATAGAGTACAGAGGAGGACCCTTATCTATAGAGTAGAGAGGAGGACCCTTATCTATTGAGTAGAGAGGACCCTTATCTATAATGTAGAGATGACCCTTATCTATAGAATAGAGAGGAGGATCCTTATCTATAGAGTAGAGAGGAGGACCCTTATCTTTAGAGTAGAGAGGACCCTTATTTATAGAGTACAGAGGAGGACCCTTATCTATAGTGTAGAGAGGAGGATCCTTATCTATAGAGTAGAGAGGAGGACCCTTATCTATAGAGTAGAAAGGAGGACCCTTATCTATAGAGTAGAGAGGAGGACCCTTTTCTATAGAGTAGAGAGGACCCTTATTTATAGAGTACAGAGGAGGACCCTTATCTATAGAGTAGAGAGGAGGACCCTTATCTATAGAGTAGAGAGGAGGACCCTTATCTATAGAGTAGAGAGGAGGACCCTTATCTATAGAGTAGAGAGGAGGACCCTTATCTATAGAGTAGAGAGGAGGACCCTTATATATAGAGTAGAAAGGAGGACCCTTATCTATAGAGTAGAGAGGACCCTTATCTATAGAGTAGAGAGGAGGACCCTTATCTGTAGAGTAGAGAGGAGGACCCTTATATATATAGAGTAGAGTGAAGGACCCTTATCTATAGAGTAGAGAGGAGGACCCTTATCTATAGAGTAGAGAGGAGAACCCTTAACTATAGAGTATAGAGGAGGACCCTTATCTATAGAGTAGAGAGGAGGACCCTTTTCTATAGAGTAGAGAGGACCCTTATTTATAGAGTACAGAGGAGGACCCTTATCTATAGAGTAGAGAGGAGGACCCTTATCTATAGAGTAGAGAGGACCCTTTTCTATAATGTAGAGATGACCATTATCTATAGAGTAGAGAGGAGGATCCTTATCTATAGAGTAGAGAGGAGGACCCTTATCTTTAGAGTAGAGAGGACCCTTATTTATAGAGTACAGAGGAGGACCATTATCTATAGTGTAGAGAGGAGGATCCTTATCTATAGAGTAGAGAGGAGGACCCTTATCTATGGAGTAGAGAGGAGGACCCTTATCTATAGAGTAGAGAGGAGGACCCTTTTCTATAGAGTAGAGAGGACCCTTATTTATAGAGTACAGAGGAGGACCCTTATCTATAGAGTAGAGAAGATGACCCTTATCTATAGAGTACAGAGGAGGACCCTTATCTATAGAGTAGAGAGGAGGACCCTTATCTATAGAGTAGAGAGGACCCTTATCTATAATGTAGAGATGACCCTTATCTATAGAGTAGAGAGGAGGATCCTTATCTATAGAGTAGAGAGGAGGACCCTTATCTTTAGAGTAGAGAGGACCCTTATTTATAGAGTACAGAGGAGGACCCTTATCTATAGAGTAGAGAGGAGGATCCTTATCTATAGAGTAGAGAGGACCCTTATCTATAGAGTAGAGAGGAGGACCCTTTTCTATAGAGTAGAGAGGAGGACCCTTATCTATAGAGTAGAGAGGAGGACCCTTATCTATAGAGTAGAGAGGAGGAACCATATATATATAGAGTAGAGAGGACCTTTATCTATAGAGTAGAGAGGACCCTTATCTATAGAGTAGAGAGGAGGACCCTTATCTATAGAGTAGAGAGGAGGACCCTTATCTATAGAGTAGAGAGGAGGACACTTATCTATAGAGTAAAGAGGAGGACCCTTATCTATAGAGAAGAGAGGAGGACCCTTATCTATAGAGTAGAGGGGAGGACCCTTATCTATAGAGTAGAGAGGAGGATCCTTATCTATAGAGTAGAGAGGAGGACCCTTATCTATAGAGTAGAGAGGAGGACCCTTATCTATAGAGTAGAGAGGACCCTTATCTATAGAGTAGAGAGGTGGACCCTTATCTATAGAGTAGAGAGGAGGACCCTTATCTATAGAGTTGAGAGGAGGACCCTTAAATATAGAGTAGAGAGGATGACCCTTATCTATAGAGTAGAGAGGACCCTTATCTATAGAGTAGAGAGGAGGACCCTTATCTATAGAGTAGAGAGGAGGACCCTCATCTATAGAGTAGAGAGGAGGACCCTTATCTATATAGTAGAGAGGACCATTATCTATAGAGTAGAGAGGACCCTTATCTATAGAGTAGAGAGGAGGAACCTTATCTATAGAGTAGAGAGGAGGACCCTTATCTATAGAGTATAGAGGACCCTTATCTATAGAGTAGAGAGGAGGACCCTTATCTATAGAGTAGAGAGGACCCTTATCTATAGAGTAGAGAGGATGACCCTTATCTATAGAATAAAGAGGACCCTTATCTATAGAGTAGAGAGGAGGACCCATGTTTATAGAGTAGAGAGGACCCTTATCTATAGAGTAGAGAGGACCCTTATCTATAGAGTAGAGAGGAGGACCCTTGTCTATAGAGTAGAGAGGACCCTTATCTATAGAGTAGAAAGGACCCTTATCTATAGAGCAGAGAGGAGGACCCTTATCAATAGAGTAGAGAGGAGGACCCTTATCTATAGAGTAGAGAGGAGGACCCTTATCTATAGAGTAGAGAGGAGGACCCTTATCTATAGAGTAGAGAGGACCCTTATCTATAGAGTAGAGAGGACCCTTATCTATAGAGTAGAGAGGAGGACCCTTATCTATAGAGTAGAGAGGAGTACCCTTATCTATAGAGTAGAGAGGATGACCCTTATCTATAGAGTAGAGAGGACCCTTATCTATAGAGTAGAGAGGAGGACCCTTATCTATAGAGTAGAGAGGAGGACCCTTATCTATAGAGTAGAGAGGACCCTTATCTATAGAGTAGAGAGGACCCTTATCTATAGAGTAGAGAGGAGGACCCTTGTCTATAGAGTAGAGAGGACCTTTATCTATAGAGTAGAGAGGACCCTTATCTATAGAGTAGAGAGGAGGACCCTTATCTATAGAGTAGAGGGGAGGACCCTTATCTATAGAGTAGAGAGGAGGACCCTTATCTATAGAGTAGAGAGGAGGACCCTTATCTATAGAGTATAGAGGACCCTTATCTATAGAGTAGAGAGGAGGACCCTTATCTATAGAGTAGAGAGGACCCTTATCTATAGAGTAGAGAGGATGACCCTTATCTATAGAATAGAGAGGACCCTTATCTATAGAGTAGAGAGGAGGACCCTTATCTATAGAGTAGAGAGGACCCTTATATATAGAGTAGAGAGGACCCTTATCTATAGAGTAGAGAGGAGGACCCTTGTCTATAGAGTAGAGAGGACCCTTATCTATAGAGTAGAGAGGAGGACCCTTATCTATAGAGTAGAGAGGAGGACCCTTATCTATAGAGTAGAGAGGAGGACCCTTATCTATAGAGTAGAGAGGAGGACCCTTATCTATAGAGTAGAGAGGAGGACCCTTATCTATAGAGTAGAGAGGAGGACCCTTATCTATAGAGTAGAGAGGACCCTTATCTATAGAGTAGAGAGGGGGACCCTTATCTATAGAGTAGAGAGGAGGACCCTTATCTATAGAGTAGAGAGGACCCTTATCTATAGAGTAGAGAGGACCCTTATCTATAGAGTAGAGAGGAGGACCCTTGTCTATAGAGTAGAGAGAACCCTTATCAATAGAGTAGAGAGGAGGACCCTTATCTATAGAGTAGAGAGGACCCTTATCTATAGAGTAGAGAGGACCCTTATCTATAGAGTAGAGAGGAGGACCCTTATCTATAGAGTAGAGAGGAGGACCCTTATCTATAGAGTAGAGAGGAGTACCCTTATCTATAGAGTAGAGAGGATGATCCTTATCTATAGAGTAGAGAGGACCCTTATCTATAGAGTAGAGAGGAGGACCCTAATCTATAGAGTAGAGAGGAGGACCCTTATCTATAGAGTAGAGAGGACTCTTATCTATAGAGTAGAGAGGACCCTTATCTATAGAGTAGAGAGGAGGACCCTTGTCTATAGAGTAGAGAGGACCTTTATCTATAGAGTAGAGAGGACCCTTATCTATAGAGTAGAGAGGAGGACCCTTATCTATAGAGTAGAGGGGAGGACCCTTATCTATAGAGTAGAGAGGACCCTTATTTATAGAGTAGAGAGGAGGACCCTTATCTATAGAGTAGAGAGGAGGACCCTTATCTATAGAGTAGAGAGGAGGACCCTTATCTATAGAGTAGAGAGGATGACCCTTATCTATAGAATAGAGAGGACCCTTATCTATAGAGTAGAGAGGAGGACCCTTATCTATAGAGTAGAGAGGACCCTTATATATAGAGTAGAGAGGACCCTTATCTATAGAGTAGAGAGGAGGACCCTTGTCTATAGAGTAGAGAGGACCCTTATCAATAGAGTAGAGAGGACCCTTATCTATAGAGCAGAGAGGAGGACCCTTATCTATAGAGTAGAGAGGAGGACCCTTATCTATAGAGTAGAGAGGAGGACCCTTATCTATAGAGTAGAGAGGAGGACCCTTATCTATAGAGTAGAGAGGACCCTTATCTATAGAGTAGAGAGGACCCTTATCTATAGAGTAGAGAGGAGGACCCTTATCTATAGAGTAGAGAGGAGGACCCTTATCTATAGAGTAGAGAGGAGTACCCTTATCTATAGAGTAGAGAGGATGATCCTTATCTATAGAGTAGAGAGGACCCTTATCTATAGAGTAGAGGAGGACCCTAATCTATAGAGTAGAGAGGAGGACCCTTATCTATAGAGTAGAGAGGACTCTTATCTATAGAGTAGAGAGGACCCTTATCTATAGAGTAGAGAGGAGGACCCTTGTCTATAGAGTAGAGAGGACCTTTATCTATAGAGTAGAGAGGACCCTTATCTATAGAGTAGAGAGGAGGACCCTTATCTATAGAGTAGAGGGGAGGACCCTTATCTATAGAGTAGAGAGGACCCTTATCTATAGAGTAGAGAGGAGGACCCTTATCTAAAGAGTAGAGAGGAGGACCCTTATCTATAGAGTAGAGAGGAGGACCCTTATCTATAGAGTAGAGAGGAGGACCCTTATCTATAGAGTAGAGAGGACCCTTATATATAGAGTAGAGAGGACCCTTATCTATAGAGTAGAGAGGAGGACCCTTGTCTATAGAGTAGAGAGGACCCTTATCTATAGAGTAGAGAGGAGGACCCTTGTCTATAGAGTAGAGAGGACCCTTATCTAGAGAGTAGAGAGGACCCTTATCTATAGAGCAGAGAGGAGGACCCTTATCTATAGAGTAGAGAGGAGGACCCTTATCTATAGAGTAGAGAGGAGGACCCTTATCTATAGAGTAGAGAGGACCCTTATCTATAGAGTAGAGAGGATGACCCTTATCTATAGAGTAGAGAGGAGGACCCTTATCTATAGAGTAGAGAGGACCCTTATCTATAGAGTAGAGAGGACCCTTATCTATAGAGTAGAGAGGACCCTTATCTATAGAGTAGAGAGGAGGACCCTTATCTATAGAGTAGAGAGGAGGACCCTTATCTATAGAGTAGAGAGGAGGACCCTTATCTTTAGAGTAGAGATAATGACCCTTATCTATAGAGTAGAGGAGGACCCTAATCTATAGAGTAGAGAGGAGGACCCTTATCAATAGAGTAGAGAGGACCCTTATCTATAGAGTAGAGAGGAGGACCCTTATCTATAGAGTAGAGAGGACCCTTATCTATAGAGTAGAGAGGAGGACCCTTATATATAGAGTAGAGAGGAGGACCCTTATCTATAGAGTAGAGAGGAGGACCCTTATCTTTAGAGTAGAGATAATGACCCTTATCTATAGAGTAGAGGAGGACCCTTATCTATAGAGTAGAGAGGACCCTTATCTATAGAGTAGAGAGGACCCTTATCTATAGAGTAGAGAGGACCCTTATCTATAGAGTAGAGAGGACCCTTATCTATAGAGTAGAGAGGAGGACCCTTATCTATAGAGTAGAGAGGAGGACCCTTATCTATAGAGTAGAGAGGACCCGTATCTATAGAGTAGAGAGGACCCTTATCTATAGAGTAGAGAGGACCCTTATCTATAGAGTAGAGAGGAGGACCCTTATCTATAGAGTAGAGAGGAGGACCCTTTTCTATAGAATAGAGAGGAGGACCCCTATCTATAGAGTAGAGAGGAGGAACCTTATCTATAGAGTAGAGAGGAGGACCCTTATCTATAGAGTAGAGAGGACCCTTATCTATAGAGTAGAGAGGAGGACCCTTATCTATAGAGTAGAGAGGCCCCTTATCTTTAGAGTAGAGAGGAGGACCCTTGTCTATAGAGTAGAGAGGAGGACACATATCTATAGAGTAGAGAGGAGGACCCTTATCTATAGAGTAGAGAGGAGGACCCTTATGTATATTGTAGAGAGGAGGACCCTTATCTATAGAGTAGAGAGGAGGCCCCTATATATAGAGTAGAGAGGAGGACCCTTATATATAGAGTAGAGAGGAGGACCCTTATCTATAGAGTAGTGAGGAGGACCCTTATCTATAGAGTAGAGAGGAGGACTCTTATCTATAGAGTAGAGAGGAGGACCATTATCTATAAAGTAGAGAGGAGGACCCTTATCTATAGAGTAGAGAGGAGAACCCTTATCTATAGAGTAGAGAGGACCCTTACCTATAGAGTAGAGAGGACCCCTATCTATAGAGTAGAGAGGAGGACCCTTAGCCATAGCGTAGAGAGGACCCTTATCTATAGAGTAGAGAGGACCCTTATCTATAGAGTGAAGAGGAGGACCCTTATCTCTAGAGTAGAGAGGAGGACCCTTATCTATAGAGTAGAGAGGAGGACACTTATCTATAGAGTAGAGAGGACCCTTATCTATAGAGTAGAGAGGACCCTTATCTATAGAGTAGAGAAGACCCTTATATATAGAGTAGAGAGGAGGACCCTTATCTATAGAGTAGAGAGGAGGACCCTTATCTATAGAGTAGAGAGGAGGACCCTTATCTATAGAGTAGAGAGGAGGACCCTTATATATAGAGTAGAAAGGAGGACCCTTATCTATAGAGTAGAGAGGACCCTTATCTATAGAGTAGAGAGGAGGACCCTTATCTGTAGAGTAGAGAGGAGGACCCTTATATATATAGAGTAGAGTGAAGGACCCTTATCTATAGAGTAGAGAGGAGGACCCTTATCTATAGAGTAGAGAGGAGAACCCTTATCTATAGAGTATAGAGGAGGACCCTTATCTATAGAGTAGAGAGGAGGACCCTTTTCTATAGAGTAGAGAGGACCCTTATTTATAGAGTACAGAGGAGGACCCTTATCTATAGAGTAGAGAGGAGGACCCTTATCTATAGAGTAGAGAGGACCCTTATCTATAATGTAGAGATGACCCTTATCTATAGAATAGAGAGGAGGATCCTTATCTATAGAGTAGAGAGGAGGACCCTTATCTTTAGAGTAGAGAGGACCCTTATTTATAGAGTACAGAGGAGGACCCTTATCTATAGTGTAGAGAGGAGGATCCTTATCTATAGAGTAGAGAGGAGGACCATTATCTATAGAGTAGAGAGGAGGACCCTTATCTATAGAGTAGAGAGGAGGACCCTTTTCTATAGAGTAGAGAGGACCCTTATTTATAGAGTACAGAGGAGGACCCTTATCTATAGAGTAGAGAGGAGGACCCTTATCTATAGAGTAGAGAGGAGGACCCTTATCTATAGAGTAGAGAGGAGGACCCTTATCTATAGAGTAGAGAGGAGGACCCTTATCTATAGAGTAGAGAGGAGGACCCTTATATATAGAGTAGAAAGGAGGACCCTTATCTATAGAGTAGAGAGGACCCTTATCTATAGAGTAGAGAGGAGGACCCTTATCTATAGAGTAGAGAGGAGGACCCTTATCTATAGAGTAGAGAGGAGGACCCTTATCTTTAGAGTAGAGATAATGACCCTTATCTATAGAGTAGAGGAGGACCCTAATCTATAGAGTAGAGAGGAGGACCCTTATCAATAGAGTAGAGAGGACCCTTATCTATAGAGTAGAGAGGAGGACCCTTATCTATAGAGTAGAGAGGACCCTTATCTATAGAGTAGAGAGGAGGACCCTTATATATAGAGTAGAGAGGAGGACCCTTATCTATAGAGTAGAGAGGAGGACCCTTATCTTTAGAGTAGAGATAATGACCCTTATCTATAGAGTAGAGGAGGACCCTTATCTATAGAGTAGAGAGGACCCTTATCTATAGAGTAGAGAGGACCCTTATCTATAGAGTAGAGAGGACCCTTATCTATAGAGTAGAGAGGACCCTTATCTATAGAGTAGAGAGGAGGACCCTTATCTATAGAGTAGAGAGGAGGACCCTTATCTATAGAGTAGAGAGGACCCGTATCTATAGAGTAGAGAGGACCCTTATCTATAGAGTAGAGAGGACCCTTATCTATAGAGTAGAGAGGAGGACCCTTATCTATAGAGTAGAGAGGAGGACCCTTTTCTATAGAATAGAGAGGAGGACCCCTATCTATAGAGTAGAGAGGAGGAACCTTATCTATAGAGTAGAGAGGAGGACCCTTATCTATAGAGTAGAGAGGACCCTTATCTATAGAGTAGAGAGGAGGACCCTTATCTATAGAGTAGAGAGGCCCCTTATCTTTAGAGTAGAGAGGAGGACCCTTGTCTATAGAGTAGAGAGGAGGACACATATCTATAGAGTAGAGAGGAGGACCCTTATCTATAGAGTAGAGAGGAGGACCCTTATGTATATTGTAGAGAGGAGGACCCTTATCTATAGAGTAGAGAGGAGGCCCCTATATATAGAGTAGAGAGGAGGACCCTTATATATAGAGTAGAGAGGAGGACCCTTATCTATAGAGTAGTGAGGAGGACCCTTATCTATAGAGTAGAGAGGAGGACTCTTATCTATAGAGTAGAGAGGAGGACCATTATCTATAAAGTAGAGAGGAGGACCCTTATCTATAGAGTAGAGAGGAGAACCCTTATCTATAGAGTAGAGAGGACCCTTACCTATAGAGTAGAGAGGACCCCTATCTATAGAGTAGAGAGGAGGACCCTTAGCCATAGCGTAGAGAGGACCCTTATCTATAGAGTAGAGAGGACCCTTATCTATAGAGTGAAGAGGAGGACCCTTATCTCTAGAGTAGAGAGGAGGACCCTTATCTATAGAGTAGAGAGGAGGACACTTATCTATAGAGTAGAGAGGACCCTTATCTATAGAGTAGAGAGGACCCTTATCTATAGAGTAGAGAAGACCCTTATATATAGAGTAGAGAGGAGGACCCTTATCTATAGAGTAGAGAGGAGGACCCTTATCTATAGAGTAGAGAGGAGGACCCTTATCTATAGAGTAGAGAGGAGGACCCTTATATATAGAGTAGAAAGGAGGACCCTTATCTATAGAGTAGAGAGGACCCTTATCTATAGAGTAGAGAGGAGGACCCTTATCTGTAGAGTAGAGAGGAGGACCCTTATATATATAGAGTAGAGTGAAGGACCCTTATCTATAGAGTAGAGAGGAGGACCCTTATCTATAGAGTAGAGAGGAGAACCCTTATCTATAGAGTATAGAGGAGGACCCTTATCTATAGAGTAGAGAGGAGGACCCTTTTCTATAGAGTAGAGAGGACCCTTATTTATAGAGTACAGAGGAGGACCCTTATCTATAGAGTAGAGAGGAGGACCCTTATCTATAGAGTAGAGAGGACCCTTATCTATAATGTAGAGATGACCCTTATCTATAGAATAGAGAGGAGGATCCTTATCTATAGAGTAGAGAGGAGGACCCTTATCTTTAGAGTAGAGAGGACCCTTATTTATAGAGTACAGAGGAGGACCCTTATCTATAGTGTAGAGAGGAGGATCCTTATCTATAGAGTAGAGAGGAGGACCATTATCTATAGAGTAGAGAGGAGGACCCTTATCTATAGAGTAGAGAGGAGGACCCTTTTCTATAGAGTAGAGAGGACCCTTATTTATAGAGTACAGAGGAGGACCCTTATCTATAGAGTAGAGAGGAGGACCCTTATCTATAGAGTAGAGAGGAGGACCCTTATCTATAGAGTAGAGAGGAGGACCCTTATCTATAGAGTAGAGAGGAGGACCCTTATCTATAGAGTAGAGAGGAGGACCCTTATATATAGAGTAGAAAGGAGGACCCTTATCTATAGAGTAGAGAGGACCCTTATCTATAGAGTAGAGAGGAGGACCCTTATCTGTAGAGTAGAGAGGAGGACCCTTATATATATAGAGTAGAGTGAAGGACCCTTATCTATAGAGTAGAGAGGAGGACCCTTATCTATAGAGTAGAGAGGAGAACCCTTAACTATAGAGTATAGAGGAGGACCCTTATCTATAGAGTAGAGAGGAGGACCCTTTTCTATAGAGTAGAGAGGACCCTTATTTATAGAGTACAGAGGAGGACCCTTATCTATAGAGTAGAGAGGAGGACCCTTATCTATAGAGTAGAGAGGACCCTTTTCTATAATGTAGAGATGACCATTATCTATAGAGTAGAGAGGAGGATCCTTATCTATAGAGTAGAGAGGAGGACCCTTATCTTTAGAGTAGAGAGGACCCTTATTTATAGAGTACAGAGGAGGACCCTTATCTATAGTGTAGAGAGGAGGATCTTTATCTATAGAGTAGAGAGGAGGACCCTTTTCTATAGAGTAGAGAGGACCCTTATCTATGGAGTAGAGAGGAGGACCCTTATCTATAGAGTAGAGAGGAGGACCCTTTTCTATAGAGTAGAGAGGACCCTTATTTATAGAGTACAGAGGAGGACCCTTATCTATAGAGTAGAGAGGAGGACCCTTATCTATAGAGTACAGAGGAGGACCCTTATCTATAGAGTAGAGAGGAGGACCCTTATCTATAGAGTAGAGAGGACCCTTATCTATAATGTAGAGATGACCCTTATCTATAGAGTAGAGAGGAGGACCCTTTTCTATAGAGTAGAGAGGAGGACCCTTATCTATAGAGTAGAGAGGAGGACCCTTATCTATAGAGTAGAGAGGAGGAACCATATATATATAGAGTAGAAAGGACCATTATCTATAGAGTAGAGAGGACCCTTATCTATAGAGTAGAGAGGAGGACCCTTATCTATAGAGTAGAGAGGAGGAACCTTATCTATAGAGTAGAGAGGAGGACACTTATCTATAGAGTAGAGAGGAGGACCCTTATCTATAGAGAAGAGAGGAGGACCCTTATCTATAGAGTAGAGGGGAGGACCCTTATCTATAGGGTAGAGAGGAGGATCCTTATCTATAGAGTAGAGAGGAGGACCCTTATCTATAGAGTAGAGAGGAGGACCCTTATCTATAGAGTAGAGAGGACCCTTATCTATAGAGTAGAGAGGTGGACCCTTATCTATAGAGTAGAGAGGAGGACCCTTATCTATAGAGTTGAGAGGAGGACCCTTAAATATAGAGTAGAGAGGATGACCCTTATCTATAGAGTAGAGAGGACCCTTATCTATAGAGTAGAGAGGAGAACCCTTATCTATAGAGTAGAGAGGAGGACCCTCATCTATAGAGTAGAGAGGAGGACCCTTATCTATATAGTAGAGAGGACCCTTATCTATAGAGTAGAGAGGACCCTTATCTATAGAGTAGAGAGGAGGAACCTTATCTATAGAGTAGAGAGGAGGACCCTTATCTATATAGTAGAGAGGAGTACCCTTATCTATAGAGTAGAGAGGATGACCCTTATCTATAGAGTAGAGAGGACCCTTATCCATAGAGTAGAGAGGAGGACCCTTATCTATAGAGTAGAGAGGAGGACCCTTATCTATAGAGTAGAGAGGACCCTTATATATAGAGTAGAGAGGACCCTTATCTATAGAGTAGAGAGGAGGACCCTTATCTATAGAGTAGAGAGGAGGAACCTTATCTATAGAGTAGAGAGGAGGACACTTATCTATAGAGTAGAGAGGAGGACCCTTATCTATAGAGAAGAGAGGAGGACCCTTATCTATAGAGTAGAGGGGAGGACCCTTATCTATAGGGTAGAGAGGAGGATCCTTATCTATAGAGTAGAGAGGAGGACCCTTATCTATAGAGTAGAGAGGAGGACCCTTATCTATAGAGTAGAGAGGACCCTTATCTATAGAGTAGAGAGGTGGACCCTTATCTATAGAGTAGAGAGGAGGACCCTTATCTATAGAGTTGAGAGGAGGACCCTTAAATATAGAGTAGAGAGGAGGACCCTTATCTATAGAGTAGAGAGGACCCTTATCTATAGAGTAGAGAGGAGAACCCTTATCTATAGAGTAGAGAGGAGGACCCTCATCTATAGAGTAGAGAGGAGGACCCTTATCTATATAGTAGAGAGGAGGAACCTTATCTATAGAGTAGAGAGGAGGACACTTATCTATAGAGTAGAGAGGAGGACCCTTATCTATAGAGAAGAGAGGAGGACCCTTATCTATAGAGTAGAGGGGAGGACCCTTATCTATAGGGTAGAGAGGAGGATCCTTATCTATAGAGTAGAGAGGAGGACCCTTATCTATAGAGTAGAGAGGAGGACCCTTATCTATAGAGTAGAGAGGACCCTTATCTATAGAGTAGAGAGGTGGACCCTTATCTATAGAGTAGAGAGGAGGACCCTTATCTATAGAGTTGAGAGGAGGACCCTTAAATATAGAGTAGAGAGGATGACCCTTATCTATAGAGTAGAGAGGACCCTTATCTATAGAGTAGAGAGGAGAACCCTTATCTATAGAGTAGAGAGGAGGACCCTCATCTATAGAGTAGAGAGGAGGACCCTTATCTATATAGTAGAGAGGACCCTTATCTATAGAGTAGAGAGGACCCTTATCTATAGAGTAGAGAGGAGGAACCTTATCTATAGAGTAGAGAGGAGGACCCTTATCTATATAGTAGAGAGGAGTACCCTTATCTATAGAGTAGAGAGGATGACCCTTATCTATAGAGTAGAGAGGACCCTTATCCATAGAGTAGAGAGGAGGACCCTTATCTATAGAGTAGAGAGGAGGACCCTTATCTATAGAGTAGAGAGGACCCTTATATATAGAGTAGAGAGGACCCTTATCTATAGAGTAGAGAGGAGGACCCTTATCTATAGAGTAGAGAGGAGGAACCTTATCTATAGAGTAGAGAGGAGGACACTTATCTATAGAGTAGAGAGGAGGACCCTTATCTATAGAGAAGAGAGGAGGACCCTTATCTATAGAGTAGAGGGGAGGACCCTTATCTATAGGGTAGAGAGGAGGATCCTTATCTATAGAGTAGAGAGGAGGACCCTTATCTATAGAGTAGAGAGGAGGACCCTTATCTATAGAGTAGAGAGGACCCTTATCTATAGAGTAGAGAGGTGGACCCTTATCTATAGAGTAGAGAGGAGGACCCTTATCTATAGAGTTGAGAGGAGGACCCTTAAATATAGAGTAGAGAGGATGACCCTTATCTATAGAGTAGAGAGGACCCTTATCTATAGAGTAGAGAGGAGAACCCTTATCTATAGAGTAGAGAGGAGGACCCTCATCTATAGAGTAGAGAGGAGGACCCTTATCTATATAGTAGAGAGGACCCTTATCTATAGAGTAGAGAGGACCCTTATCTATAGAGTAGAGAGGAGGAACCTTATCTATAGAGTAGAGAGGAGGACCCTTATCTATATAGTAGAGAGGAGTACCCTTATCTATAGAGTAGAGAGGATGACCCTTATCTATAGAGTAGAGAGGACCCTTATCCATAGAGTAGAGAGGAGGACCCTTATCTATAGAGTAGAGAGGAGGACCCTTATCTATAGAGTAGAGAGGACCCTTATATATAGAGTAGAGAGGACCCCTATCTATAGAGTAGAGAGGAGGACCCTTATCTATAGAGTAGAGAGGAGGACCCTTATCTATAGAGTATAGAGGACCCTTATCTATAGAGTAGAGAGGAGGACCCTTATCTATAGAGTAGAGAGGACCCTTATCTATAGAGTAGAGAGGATGACCCTTATCTATAGAATAAAGAGGACCCTTATCTATAGAGTAGAGAGGAGGACCCTTGTCTATAGAGTAGAGAGGACCCTTATCTATAGAGTAGAGAGGACCCTTATCTATAGAGTAGAGAGGAGGACCCTTGTCTATAGAGTAGAGAGGACCCTTATCTATAGAGTAGAAAGGACCCTTATCTATAGAGCAGAGAGGAGGACCCTTATCAATAGAGTAGAGAGGAGGACCCTTATCTATAGAGTAGAGAGGAGGACCCTTATCTATAGAGTAGAGAGGAGGACCCTTATCTATAGAGTAGAGAGGACCCTTATCTATAGAGTAGAGAGGACCCTTATCTATAGAGTAGAGAGGAGGACCCTTATCTATAGAGTAGAGAGGAGTACCCTTATCTATAGAGTAGAGAGGATGACCCTTATCTATAGAGTAGAGAGGACCCTTATCTATAAAGTAGAGAGGAGGACCCTTATCTATAGAGTAGAGAGGAGGACCCTTATCTATAGAGTAGAGAGGACCCTTATCTATAGAGTAGAGAGGACCCTTATCTATAGAGTAGAGAGGAGGACCCTTGTCTATAGAGTAGAGAGGACCTTTATCTATAGAGTAGAGAGGACCCTTATCTATAGAGTAGAGAGGAGGACCCTTATCTATAGAGTAGAGGGGAGGACCCTTATCTATAGAGTAGAGAGGAGGACCCTTATCTATAGAGTAGAGAGGAGGACCCTTATCTATAGAGTATAGAGGACCCTTATCTATAGAGTAGAGAGGAGGACCCTTATCTATAGAGTAGAGAGGACCCTTATCTATAGAGTAGAGAGGATGACCCTTATCTATAGAATAGAGAGGACCCTTATCTATAGAGTAGAGAGGAGGACCCTTATCTATAGAGTAGAGAGGAGGACCCTTATATATAGAGTAGAGAGGACCCTTATCTATAGAGTAGAGAGGAGGACTCTTGTCTATAGAGTAGAGAGGACCCTTATCTATAGAGTAGAGAGGACCCTTATCTATAGAGTAGAGAGGAGGACCCTTGTCTATAGAGTAGAGAGAACCCTTATCAATAGAGTAGAGAGGAGGACCCTTATCTATAGAGTAGAGAGGACCCTTATCTATAGAGTAGAGAGGACCCTTATCTATAGAGTAGAGAGGAGGACCCTTATCTATAGAGTAGAAAGGAGGACCCTTATCTATAGAGTAGAGAGGAGTACCCTTATCTATAGAGTAGAGAGGATGATCCTTATCTATAGAGTAGAGAGGACCCTTATCTATAGAGTAGAGAGGAGGACCCTAATCTATAGAGTAGAGAGGAGGACCCTTATCTATAGAGTAGAGAGGACTCTTATCTATAGAGTAGAGAGGACCCTTATCTAAAGAGTAGAGAGGAGGACCCTTGTCTATAGAGTAGAGAGGACCTTTATCTATAGAGTAGAGAGGACCCTTATCTATAGAGTAGAGGGGAGGACCCTTATCTATAGAGTAAAGAGGACCCTTATTTATAGAGTAGAGAGGAGGACCCTTATCTATAGAGTAGAGAGGACCCTTATCTATAAAGTAGAGAGGAGGACCCTTATCTATAGAGTAGAGAGGAGGACCCTTATCTATAGAGTAGAGAGGACCCTTATCTATAGAGTAGAGAGGACCCTTATCTATAGAGTAGAGAGGAGGACCCTTGTCTATAGAGTAGAGAGGACCTTTATCTATAGAGTAGAGAGGACCCTTATCTATAGAGTAGAGAGGACCCTTATCTATAGAGTAGAGAGGAGGACCCTTATCTATAGAGTAGAGGGGAGGACCCTTATCTATAGAGTAAAGAGGACCCTTATTTATAGAGTAGAGAGGAGGACCCTTATCTATAGAGTAGAGAGGACCCTTATCTATAAAGTAGAGAGGAGGACCCTTATCTATAGAGTAGAGAGGAGGACCCTTATCTATAGAGTAGAGAGGACCCTTATCTATAGAGTAGAGAGGACCCTTATCTATAGAGTAGAGAGGAGGACCCTTGTCTATAGAGTAGAGAGGACCTTTATCTATAGAGTAGAGAGGACCCTTATCTATAGAGTAGAGAGGAGGACCCTTATCTATAGAGTAGAGAGGAGGACCCTTATCTATAGAGTAGAGAGGAGTACCCTTATCTATAGAGTAGAGAGGATGATCCTTATCTATAGAGTAGAGAGGACCCTTATCTATAGAGTAGAGAGGAGGACCCTAATCTATAGAGTAGAGAGGAGGACCCTTATCTATAGAGTAGAGAGGACTCTTATCTATAGAGTAGAGAGGACCCTTATCTATAGAGTAGAGAGGAGGACCCTTGTCTATAGAGTAGAGAGGACCTTTATCTATAGAGTAGAGAGGACCCTTATCTATAGAGTAGAGAGGAGGACCCTTATCTATAGAGTAGAGGGGAGGACCCTTATCTATAGAGTAAAGAGGACCCTTATTTATAGAGTAGAGAGGAGGACCCTTATCTATAGAGTAGAGAGGACCCTTATCTATAAAGTAGAGAGGAGGACCCTTATCTATAGAGTAGAGAGGAGGACCCTTATCTATAGAGTAGAGAGGACCCTTATCTATAGAGTAGAGAGGACCCTTATCTATAGAGTAGAGAGGAGGACCCTTGTCTATAGAGTAGAGAGGACCTTTATCTATAGAGTAGAGAGGACCCTTATCTATAGAGTAGAGAGGAGGACCCTTATCTATAGAGTAGAGGGGAGGACCCTTATCTATAGAGTAGAGAGGAGGACCCTTATCTATAGAGTAGAGAGGAGGACCCTTATCTATAGAGTATAGAGGACCCTTATCTATAGAGTAGAGAGGAGGACCCTTATCTATAGAGTAGAGAGGACCCTTATCTATAGAGTAGAGAGGATGACCCTTATCTATAGAATAGAGAGGACCCTTATCTATAGAGTAGAGAGGAGGACCCTTATCTATAGAGTAGAGAGGACCCTTATATATAGAGTAGAGAGGACCCTTATCTATAGAGTAGAGAGGAGGACCCTTGTCTATAGAGTAGAGAGGACCCTTATCTATAGAGTAGAGAGGACCCTTATCTATAGAGTAGAGAGGAGGACCCTTGTCTATAGAGTAGAGAGAACCCTTATCAATAGAGTAGAGAGGAGGACCCTTATCTATAGAGTAGAGAGGACCCTTATCTATAGAGTAGAGAGGACCCTTATCTATAGAGTAGAGAGGAGGACCCTTATCTATAGAGTAGAGAGGAGGACCCTTATCTATAGAGTAGAGAGGAGTACCCTTATCTATAGAGTAGAGAGGATGATCCTTATCTATAGAGTAGAGAGGACCCTTATCTATAGAGTAGAGAGGAGGACCCTAATCTATAGAGTAGAGAGGAGGACCCTTATCTATAGAGTAGAGAGGACTCTTATCTATAGAGTAGAGAGGACCCTTATCTATAGAGTAGAGAGGAGGACCCTTGTCTATAGAGTAGAGAGGACCTTTATCTATAGAGTAGAGAGGACCCTTATCTATAGAGTAGAGAGGAGGACCCTTATCTATAGAGTAGAGGGGAGGACCCTTATCTATAGAGTAAAGAGGACCCTTATTTATAGAGTAGAGAGGAGGACCCTTATCTATAGAGTAGAGAGGAGGACCCTTATCTATAGAGTAGAGAGGAGGACCCTTATCTATAGAGTAGAGAGGATGACCCTTATCTATAGAATAGAGAGGACCCTTATCTATAGAGTAGAGAGGAGGACCCTTATCTATAGAGTAGAGAGGACCCTTATATAGAGAGTAGAGAGGACCCTTATCTATAGAGTAGAGAGGAGGACCCTTGTCTATAGAGTAGAGAGGACCCTTATCTATAGAGTAGAGAGGACCCTTATCTATAGAGTAGAGAGGAGGACCCTTATCTATAGAGTAGAGAGGAGGACCCTTGTCTATAGAGTAGAGAGAACCCTTATCAATAGAGTAGAGAGGACCCTTATCTATAGAGCAGAGAGGAGGACCCTTATCTATAGAGTAGAGAGGAGGACCCTTATCTATAGAGTAGAAAGGAGGACCCTTATCTATAGAGTAGAGAGGAGGACCCTTATCTATAGAGTAGAGAGGACCCTTATCTATAGAGTAGAGAGGACCCTTATCTATAGAGTAGAGAGGAGGACCCTTATCTATAGAGTAGAGAGGAGGACCCTTATCTATAGAGTAGAGAGGAGTACCTTTATCTATAGAGTAGAGAGGATGATCCTTATCTATAGAGTAGAGAGGACCCTTATCTATAGAGTAGAGGAGGACCCTAATCTATAGAGTAGAGAGGAGGACCCTTATCTATAGAGTAGAGAGGACCCTTATCTATAGAGTAGAGAGGAGGACCCTTGTCTATAGAGTAGAGGGGAGGACCCTTATCTATAGAGTAGAGAGGACCCTTATCTATAGAGTAGAGAGGAGGACCCTTATCTATAGAGTAGAGAGGAGGACCCTTATCTATAGAGTAGAGAGGAGGACCCTTATCTATAGAGTAGAGAGGACCCTTATCTATAGAGTAGAGAGGACCCTTATCTATAGAGTAGAGAGGAGGACCCTTGTCTATAGAGTAGAGAGGACCCTTATCTATAGAGTAGAGAGGAGGACCCTTGTCTATAGAGTAGAGAGGACCCTTATCTATAGAGTAGAGAGGACCCTTATCTATAGAGCAGAGAGGAGGACCCTTATCTATAGAGTAGAGAGGAGGACCCTTATCTATAGAGTAGAGAGGAGGACCCTTATCTATAGAGTAGAGAGGACCCTTATCTATAGAGTAGAGAGGATGACCCTTATCTATAGAGTAGAGAGGAGGACCCTTATCTATAGAGTAGAGAGGACCCTTATCTATAGAGTAGAGAGGACCCTTATCTATAGAGTAGAGAGGACCCTTATCTATAGAGTAGAGAGGAGGACCCTTATCTATAGAGTAGAGAGGAGGACCCTTATCTATAGAGTAGAGAGGAGGACCCTTATCTTTAGAGTAGAGATAATGACCCTTATCTATAGAGTAGAGGAGGACCCTTATCTATAGAGTAGAGAGGAGGACCCTTATCAATAGAGTAGAGAGGACCCTTATCTATAGAGTAGAGAGGAGGACCCTTTTCTATAGAGTAGAGAGGACCCTTATCTATAGAGTAGAGAGGAGGACCCTTATATATAGAGTAGAGAGGAGGACCCTTATCTATAGAGTAGAGAGGAGGACCCTTATCTTTAGAGTAGAGATAATGACCCTTATCTATAGAGTAGAGGAGGACCCTTATCTATAGAGTAGAGAGGAGGACCCTTATCTATAGAGCAGAGAGGATGACCCTTATCTATAGAGTAGAGAGGACCCTTATCTATAGAGTAGAGAGGACCCTTATCTATAGAGTAGAGAGGACCCTTATCTATAGAGTAGAGAGGACCCTTATCTATAGAGTAGAGAGGACCCTTATCTATAGAGTAGAGAGGAGGACCCTTATCTATAGAGTAGAGAGGAGGACCCTTATCTATAGAGTAGAGAGGACCCGTATCTATAGAGTAGAGAGGACCCTTATCTATAGAGTAGAGAGGACCCTTATCTATAGAGTAGAGAGGAGGACCCTTATCTATAGAGTAGAGAGGAGGACCCTTTTCTATAGAATAGAGAGGAGGACCCCTATCTATAGAGTAGAGAGGAGGAACCTTATCTATAGAGTAGAGAGGAGGACCCTTATCTATAGAGTAGAGAGGACCCTTATCTATAGAGTAGAGAGGAGGACCCTTATCTATAGAGTAGAGAGGCCCCTTATCTTTAGAGTAGAGAGGAGGACCCTTGTCTATAGAGTAGAGAGGAGGACACTTATCTATAGAGTAGAGAGGAGGACCCTTATCTATAGAGTAGAGAGGAGGACCCTTATGTATATAGTAGAGAGGAGGACCCTTATCTATAGAGTAGAGAGGAGGACCCTTATATATAGAGTAGAGAGGAGGACCCTTATATATAGAGTAGAGAGGAGGACCCTTATCTATAGAGTAGAGGGGAGGACCCTTATCTATAGAGTAGAGAGGACCCTTATCTATAGAGTAGAGAGGAGGACCCTTATCTATAGAGTAGAGAGGAGGACCCTTATCTATAGAGTAGAGAGGAGGACCCTTATCTATAGAGTAGAGAGGAGGACCCTTATCTATAGAGTAGAGAGGACCCTTATATATAGAGTAGAGAGGACCCTTATCTATAGAGTAGAGAGGAGGACCCTTGTCTGTAGAGTAGAGAGGACCCTTATCTATAGAGTAGAGAGGAGGACCCTTGTCTATAGAGTAGAGAGGACCCTTATCTATAGAGTAGAGAGGACCCTTATCTATAGAGCAGAGAGGAGGACCCTTATCTATAGAGTAGAGAGGACCCGTATCTATAGAGTAGAGAGGACCCTTATCTATAGAGTAGAGAGGACCCTTATCTATAGAGTAGAGAGGAGGACCCTTATCTATAGAGTAGAGAGGAGGACCCTTTTCTATAGAATAGAGAGGAGGACCCCTATCTATAGAGTAGAGAGGAGGAACCTTATCTATAGAGTAGAGAGGAGGACCCTTATCTATAGAGTAGAGAGGACCCTTATCTATAGAGTAGAGAGGAGGACCCTTATCTATAGAGTAGAGAGGCCCCTTATCTTTAGAGTAGAGAGGAGGACCCTTGTCTATAGAGTAGAGAGGAGGACACTTATCTATAGAGTAGAGAGGAGGACCCTTATCTATAGAGTAGAGAGAAGGACCCTTATGTATATAGTAGAGAGGAGGACCCTTATCTATAGAGTAGAGAGGAGGACCCTTATATATAGAGTAGAGAGGAGGACCCTCATATATAGAGTAGAGAGGAGGACCCTTATCTATAGAGTAGTGAGGAGGACCCTTATCTATAGAGTAGAGAGGAGGACTCTTATCTATAGTATAGAGAGGAGGACCATTATCTATAAAGTAGAGAGGAGGACCCTTATCTATAGAGTAGAGAGGAGAACCCTTATCTATAGAGTAGAGAGGACCCTTACCTATAGAGTAGAGAGGACCCCTATCTATAGAGTAGAGAGGAGGACCCTTAGCCATAGCGTAGAGAGGACCCTTATCTATAGAGTAGAGAGGACCCTTATCTATAGAGTAGAGAGGAGGACCCTTATCTCTAGAGTAGAGAGGAGGACCCTTATCTATAGAGTAGAGAGGAGGACACTTATCTATAGAGTAGAGAGGACCCTTATCTATAGAGTAGAGAGGAGGACCCTTATTTATATAGAGTAGATAGGACCCTTATCTATAGAGTAGAGAGGACCCTTATCTATAGAGTAGAGAGGACCCTTATCTATAGAGTAGAGAGGACCCTTATATATAGAGTAGAGAGGAGGACCCTTATCTATAGAGTAGAGAGGAGGACCCTTATCTATAGAGTAGAGAGGAGGACCCTTATCTATAGAGTAGAGAGGAGGACCCTTATATATAGAGTAGAAAGGAGGACCCTTATCTATAGAGTAGAGAGGACCCTTATCTATAGAGTAGAGAGGAGGACCCTTATCTGTAGAGTAGAGAGGAGGACCCTTATATATATAGAGTAGAGTGAAGGACCCTTATCTATAGAGTAGAGAGGAGGACCCTTATCTATAGAGTAGAGAGGAGAACCCTTATCTATAGAGTATAGAGGAGGACCCTTATCTATAGAGTAGAGAGGAGGACCCTTTTCTATAGAGTAGAGAGGACCCTTATTTATAGAGTACAGAGGAGGACCCTTATCTATAGAGTAGAGAGGAGGACCCTTATCTATAGAGTAGAGAGGACCCTTATCTATAATGTAGAGATGACCCTTATCTATAGAATAGAGAGGAGGATCCTTATCTATAGAGTAGAGAGGAGGACCCTTATCTTTAGAGTAGAGAGGACCCTTATTTATAGAGTACAGAGGAGGACCCTTATCTATAGTGTAGAGAGGAGGATCCTTATCTATAGAGTAGAGAGGAGGACCCTTATCTATAGAGTAGAGAGGAGGACCCTTATCTATAGAGTAGAGAGGAGGACCCTTTTCTATAGAGTAGAGAGGACCCTTATCTATAGAGTACAGAGGAGGACCCTTATCTATAGAGTAGAGAGGAGGACCCTTATCTATAGAGTAGAGAGGAGGACCCTTATCTATAGAGTAGAGAGGAGGACCCTTATCTATAGAGTAGAGAGGAGGACCCTTATCTATAGAGTAGAGAGGAGGACCCTTATATATAGAGTAGAAAGGAGGACCCTTATCTATAGAGTAGAGAGGACCCTTATCTATAGAGTAGAGAGGAGGACCCTTATCTGTAGAGTAGAGAGGAGGACCCTTATATATATAGAGTAGAGTGAAGGACCCTTATCTATAGAGTAGAGAGGAGGACCCTTATCTATAGAGTAGAGAGGAGAACCCTTAACTATAGAGTATAGAGGAGGACCCTTATCTATAGAGTAGAGAGGAGGACCCTTTTCTATAGAGTAGAGAGGACCCTTATTTATAGAGTACAGAGGAGGACCCTTATCTATAGAGTAGAGAGGAGGACCCTTATCTATAGAGTACAGAGGAGGACCCTTATCTATAGAGTAGAGAGGAGGACCCTTATCTATAGAGTAGAGAGGACCCTTATCTATAATGTAGAGATGACCCTTATCTATAGAGTAGAGAGGAGGATCCTTATCTATAGAGTAGAGAGGAGGACCCTTATCTTTAGAGTAGAGAGGACCCTTATTTATAGAGTACAGAGGAGGACCCTTATCTATAGAGTAGAGAGGAGGATCCTTATCTATAGAGTAGAGAGGACCCTTATCTATAGAGTAGAGAGGAGGACCCTTTTCTATAGAGTAGAGAGGAGGACCCTTATCTATAGAGTAGAGAGGAGGACCCTTATCTATAGAGTAGAGAGGAGGAACCATATATATAGAGTAGAGAGGACCTTTATCTATAGAGTAGAGAGGACCCTTATCTATAGAGTAGAGAGGAGGACCCTTATCTATAGAGTAGAGAGGAGGACCCTTATCTATAGAGTAGAGAGGAGGACACTTATCTATAGAGTAGAGAGGAGGACCCTTATCTATAGAGAAGAGAGGAGGACCCTTATCTATAGAGTAGAGGGGAGGACCCTTATCTATAGAGTAGAGAGGAGGATCCTTATCTATAGAGTAGAGAGGAGGACCCTTATCTATAGAGTAGAGATTAGGACCCTTATCTATAGAGTAGAGAGGACCCTTATCTATAGAGTAGAGAGGTGGACCCTTATCTATAGAGTAGAGAGGAGGACCCTTATCTATAGAGTAGAGAGGAGGACCCTTAATTATAGAGTAGAGAGGATGACCCTTATCTATAGAGTAGAGAGGACCCTTATCTATAGAGTAGAGAGGAGGACCCTTATCTATAGAGTAGAGAGGAGGACCCTCATCTATAGAGTAGAGAGGAGGACCCTTATCTATATAGTAGAGAGGACCCTTATCTATAGAGTAGAGAGGACCCTTATCTATAGAGTAGAGAGGAGGAACCTTATCTATAGAGTAGAGAGGAGGACCCTTATCTATAGAGTAGAGAGGAGTACCCTTATCTATAGAGTAGAGAGGATGACCCTTATCTATAGAGTAGAGAGAAGGACCCTTATCTATAGAGTAGAGAGGAGGACCCTTATCTATAGAGTAGAGAGGAGGACCCTTATCTATAGAGTAGAGAGGACCCTTATATATAGAGTAGAGAGGACCCCTATCTATAGAGTAGAGAGGAGGACCCTTATCTATAGAGTAGAGAGGAGGACCCTTATCTATAGAGTATAGAGGACCCTTATCTATAGAGTAGAGAGGAGGACCCTTATCTATAGAGTAGAGAGGACCCTTATCTATAGAGTAGAGAGGATGACCCTTATCTATAGAATAAAGAGGACCCTTATCTATAGAGTAGAGAGGAGGACCCTTGTCTATAGAGTAGAGAGGACCCTTATCTATAGAGTAGAGAGGACCCTTATCTATAGAGTAGAGAGGAGGACCCTTGTCTATAGAGTAGAGAGGACCCTTATCTATAGAGTAGAAAGGACCCTTATCTATAGAGCAGAGAGGAGGACCCTTATCAATAGAGTAGAGAGGAGGACCCTTATCTATAGAGTAGAGAGGAGGACCCTTATCTATAGAGTAGAGAGGAGGACCCTTATCTATAGAGCAGAGAGGACCCTTATCTATAGAGTAGAGAGGAGCCTTATCTATAGAGCAGAGAGGAGGACCCTTATCTATAGAGTAGAGAGGAGTACCCTTATCTATAGAGTAGAGAGGATGACCCTTATCTATAGAGTAGAGAGGACCCTTATCTATAGAGTAGAGAGGAGGACCCTTATCTATAGAGTAGAGAGGAGGACCCTTATCTATAGAGTAGAGAGGACCCTTATCTATAGAGTAGAGAGGACCCTTATCTATAGAGTAGAGAGGAGGACCCTTGTCTATAGAGTAGAGAGGACCTTTATCTATAGAGTAGAGAGGACCCTTATCTATAGAGTAGAGAGGAGGACCCTTATCTATAGAGTAGAGGGGAGGACCCTTATCTATAGAGTAGAGAGGAGGACCCTTATCTATAGAGTAGAGAGGAGGACCCTTATCTATAGAGTATAGAGGACCCTTATCTATAGAGTAGAGAGGAGGACCCTTATCTATAGAGTAGAGAGGACCCTTATCTATAGAGTAGAGAGGATGACCCTTATCTATAGAATAGAGAGGACCCTTATCTATAGAGTAGAGAGGAGGACCCTTATCTATAGAGTAGAGAGGACCCTTATCTATAGAGTAGAGAGGACCCTTATCTATAGAGTAGAGAGGAGGACCCTTGTCTATAGAGTAGAGAGGACCCTTGTCTATAGAGTAGAGAGGACCCTTATCTATAGAGTAGAGAGGAGGACCCTTGTCTATAGAGTAGAGAGAACCCTTATCAACAGAGTAGAGAGGACCCTTATCTATAGAGCAGAGAGGAGGACCCTTATCTATAGAGTAGAGAGGAGGACCCTTATCTATAGAGTAGAGAGGAGGACCCTTATCTATAGAGTAGAGAGGAGGACCCTTATCTATAGAGTAGAGAGGACCCTTATCTATAGAGTAGAGAGGACCCTTATCTATAGAGTAGAGAGGAGGACCCTTATCTATAGAGTAGAGAGGAGGACCCTTATCTATAGAGTAGAGAGGAGTACCCTTATCTATAGAGTAGAGAGGATGATCCTTATCTATAGAGTAGAGAGGACCCTTATCTATAGAGTAGAGAGGAGGACCCTAATCTATAGAGTAGAGAGGAGGACCCTTATCTATAGAGTAGAGAGGACTCTTATCTATAGAGTAGAGAGGACCCTTATCTATAGAGTAGAGAGGAGGACCCTTGTCTATAGAGTAGAGAGGACCTTTATCTATAGAGTAGAGAGGACCCTTATCTATAGAGTAGAGAGGAGGACCCTTATCTATAGAGTAGAGGGGAGGACCCTTATCTATAGAGTAGAGAGGACCCTTATTTATAGAGTAGAGAGGAGGACCCTTATCTATAGAGTAGAGAGGAGGACCCTTATCTATAGAGTAGAGAGGAGGACCCTTATCTATAAAGTAGAGAGGATGACCCTTATCTAGAGAATAGAGAGGACCCTTATCTATAGAGTAGAGAGGAGGACCCTTATCTATAGAGTAGAGAGGACCCTTATCTATAGAGTAGAGAGGAGGACCCTTATCTATAGAGTAGAGAGGACCCTTATCTATAAAGTAGAGAGGATGACCCTTATCTATAGAGTAGAGAGGACCCTTATCTATAGAGTAGAGAGGAGGACCCTTATCTATAGAGTAGAGAGGACCCTTATATATAGAGTAGAGAGGACCCTTATCTATAGAGTAGAGAGGAGGACCCTTATCTATAGAGTAGAGAGGACCCTTATCTATAGAGTAGAGAGGACCCTTATCTATAGAGTAGAGAGGAGGACCCTTGTCTATAGAGTAGAGAGAACCCTTATCAATAGAGTAGAGAGGAGGACCCTTATCTATAGAGTAGAGAGGAGGACCCTTGTCTATAGAGTAGAGAGGACCCTTATCTATAGAGTAGAGAGGACCCTTATCTATAGAGTAGAGAGGAGGACCCTTGTCTATAGAGTAGAGAGAACCCTTATCAATAGAGTAGAGAGGACCCTTATCTATAGAGCAGAGAGGAGGACCCTTATCTATAGAGTAGAGAGGAGGACCCTTATCTATAGAGTAGAGAGGAGGACCCTTATCTATAGAGTAGAGAGGAGGACCCTTATCTATAGAGTAGAGAGGACCCTTATCTATAGAGTAGAGAGGACCCTTATCTATAGAGTAGAGAGGAGGACCCTTATCTATAGAGTAGAGAGGAGGACCCTTATCTATAGAGTAGAGAGGAGTACCCTTATCTATAGAGTAGAGAGGATGATCCTTATCTATAGAGTAGATAGGACCCTTATCTATAGAGTAGAGAGGAGGACCCTAATCTATAGAGTAGAGAGGAGGACCCTTATCTATAGAGTAGAGAGGACCCTTATCTATAGAGTAGAGAGGAGGACCCTTGTCTGTAGAGTAGAGAGGACCCTTATCTATAGAGTAGAGAGGAGGACCCTTGTCTATAGAGTAGAGAGGACCCTTATCTATAGAGTAGAGAGGACCCTTATCTATAGAGCAGAGAGGAGGACCCTTATCTATAGAGTAGAGAGGAGGACCCTTATCTATAGAGTAGAGAGGAGGACCCTTATCTATAGAGTAGAGAGGACCCTTATCTATAGAGTAGAGAGGATGACCCTTATCTATAGAGTAGAGAGGAGGACCCTTATCTATAGAGTAGAGAGGACCCTTATCTATAGAGTAGAGAGGACCCTTATCTATAGAGTAGAGAGGACCCTTATCTATAGAGTAGAGAGGAGGACCCTTATCTATAGAGTAGAGAGGAGGACCCTTATCTATAGAGTAGAGAGGAGGACCCTTATCTTTAGAGTAGAGATAATGACCCTTATCTATAGAGTAGAGATGAGGACCCTTATCTATAGAGTAGAGAGGAGGACCCTTATCTATAGAGTAGAGAGGACCCTTATCTATAGAGTAGAGAGGAGGACCCTTATCTATAGAGTAGAGAGGACCCTTATCTATAGAGTAGAGAGGACCCTTATCTACAGAGTAGAGAGGACCCTTATCTATAGAGTAGAGAGGACCCTTATCAATAGAGTAGAGAGGACCCTTATCTATAGAGTAGAGAGGAGGACCCTTATCTATAGAGTAGAGAGGACCCTTATCTATAGAGTAGAGAGGAGGACCCTTATATATAGAGTAGAGAGGAGGACCCTTATCTATAGAGTAGAGAGGAGGACCCTTATCTTTAGAGTAGAGATAATGACCCTTATCTATAGAGTAGAGGAGGACCCTTATCTATAGAGTAGAGAGGAGGACCCTTATATATAGAGCAGAGAGGATGACCCTTATCTATAGAGTAGAGAGGACCCTTATCTATAGAGTAGAGAGGACCCTTATCTATAGAGTAGAGAGGAGGACCCTTATCTATAGAGTAGAGAGGACCCTTATCTATAGAGTAGAGAGGACCCTTATCTATAGAGTAGAGAGGACCCTTATCTATAGAGTAGAGAGGACCCTTATCTATAGATAAGAGAGGACCCTTATCTATAGAGTAGAGAGGACCCTTATCTATAGAGTAGAGAGGACCCTTATCTATAGAGCAGAGAGGATGACCCTTATCTATAGAGTAGAGAGGACCCTTATCTATAGAGTAGAGAGGACCCTTATCTATAGAGTAGAGAGGAGGACCCTTATCTATAGAGTAGAGAGGACCCTTATCTATAGAGTAGAGAGGACCCTTATCTATAGAGTAGAGAGGACCCTTATATATAGAGCAGAGAGGATGACCCTTATCTATAGAGTAGAGAGGACCCTTATCTATAGAGTAGAGAGGAGGACCCTTATCTATAGAGTAGAGAGGACCCTTATCTATAGAGTAGAGAGGACCCTTATCTATAGAGTAGAGAGGAGGACCCTTATCTATAGAGTAGAGAGGACCCTTATCTTTAGAGTAGAGAGGAGGACCCTTATCTATAGAGTAGAGAGGAGGACCCTTATCTATAGAGTAGAGAGGACCCTTATCTTTAGAGTAGAGAGGACCCTTATCTATAGAGTAGAGAGGACCCTTATCTATAGAGTAGAGAGGACCCTTATCTATAGAGTAGAGAGGATGACCCTTATCTATAGAGTAGAGAGGACCCTTATCTATAGAGTAGAGAGGAGGACCCTTATCTATAGAGTAGAGAGGATGACCCTTATCTATAGAGTAGAGGGGAGGACCCTTATCTATAGAGTAGAGAGGACCCTTATCTTTAGATATCTCTCTTCATTGTTACTCTTCATGTTTTTTTTTTTTTTTCAGGAAAATATGTCAGACGAATACTTCAGTGGATTAAAGGAAGAATTAGAACAATTTGCGGTAAGAATTGCAATACCTATACACACTATAGAGAGACGCTGTACGCACCTGTATGAACTCCTATGCATACGAAAGACACACACTCCTGTATACACGGTATTATGTGCTGTACCACTCACTACAGTACATTTACCATGACAGGCACCTGGTGTATATACAGCACTGTATACATTACCACTCACTACAGTACATTTACCATGACAGGCACCTGGTGTATATACAGCCCTGTGTACATTACCACTCACTACAGTACATTTACCATGACAGGCACCTGGTGTATATACAGCACTGTATACATTACCACTCACTACAGTACATTTACCATGACAGGCACCTGGTGTATATACAGCACTGTGTACATTACCACTCACTACAGTACATTTACCATGACAGGCAACTGGCGTATATACAGCACTGTGTACATTACCACTCACTACAGTACATTTACCATGACAGGCAACTGGCGTATATACAGCACTGTGTACATTACCACTCACTACAGTACATTTACCATGACAGGCAACTGGCGTATATACAGCACTGTGTACATTACCACTCACTACAGTACATTTACCATGACAGGCACCTGGTGTATATACAGCCCTGTGTACATTACCACTCACTACAGTACATTTACCATGACAGGCACCTGGTGTATATACAGCACTATGTACATTACTACTCACTACAGTACATTTACCATGACAGGCAACTGGTGTATATACAGCCCTGTGTACATTAGCACTCACTACAGTACATTTACCATGACAGGCACCTGGTGTATATACAGCCCTGTGTACATTAGCACTCACTACAGTACATTTACCATGACAGGCACCTGGTGTATATACAGCACTGTGTACATTACCACTCACTACAGTACATTTACCATGACAGGCAACTGGCGTATATACAGCACTGTGTACATTACCACTCACTACAGTACATTTACCATGACAGGCAACTGGCGTATATACAGCACTGTGTACATTACCACTCACTACAGTACATTTACCATGACAGGCACCTGGTGTATATACAGCCCTGTGTACATTACCACTCACTACAGTACATTTACCATGACAGGCACCTGGTGTATATACAGCACTGTGTACATTACTACTCACTACAGTACATTTACCATGACAGGCAACTGGTGTATATACAGCCCTGTGTACATTAGCACTCACTACAGTACATTTACCATGACAGGCAACTGGTGTATATACAGCACTGTGTACATTACCACTCACTACAGTACATTTACCATGAAAGGCACCTGGTGTATATACAGCCCTGTGTACATTACCACTCACTACAGTACATTTACCATGACAGGCACCTGGTGTATATACAGCCCTGTGTACATTACCACTCACTACAGTACATTTACCATGAAAGGCAACTGGTGTATATACAGCACTGTGTACATTACCACTCACTACAGTACATTTACCATGACAGTCACCTGGTGTATATACAGCCCTGTGTACATTACCACTCACTACAGTACATTTACCATGAAAGGCACCTGGTGTATATACAGCCCTGTGTACATTAGCACTCACTACAGTACATTTACCATGACAGGCACCTGGTGTATATACAGCCCTGTGTACATTACCACTCACTACAGTACATTTACCATGACAGGCACCTGGTGTATATACAGCCCTGTGTACATTACCACTCACTACAGTACATTTACCATGACAGGCAACTGGTGTATATACAGCCCTGTGTACATTACCACTCACTACAGTACATTTACCATGACAGGCACCTGGTGTATATACAGCCCTGTGTACATTACCACTCACTACAGTACATTTACCATGACAGGCACCTGGTGTATATACAGCCCTGTGTACATTACCACTCACTACAGTACATTTACCATGACAGGCACCTGGTGTATATACAGCACTGTGTACATTACCACTCACTACAGTACATTTACCATGACAGGCACCTGGTGTATATACAGCCCTGTGTACATTACCACTCACTACAGTACATTTACCATGACAGGCAACTGGTGTATATACAGCCCTGTGTACATTACCACTCACTACAGTACATTTACCATGACAGGCAACTGGTGTATATACAGCCCTGTGTACATTACCACTCACTACAGTACATTTACCATGACAGGCAACTGGCGTATATACAGCCCTGTGTACATTAGCACTCACTACAGTACATTTACCATGACATGCACCTGGTGTATATACAGCACTGTGTACATTACCACTCACTACAGTACATTTACCATGACAGGCAACTGGTGTATATACAGCCCTGTGTACATTACCACTCACTACAGTACATTTACCATGACAGGCAACTGGTGTATATACAGCACTGTGTACATTACCACTCACTACAGTACATTTACCATGACAGGCACCTGGTGTATATACAGCCCTGTGTACATTACCACTCACTACAGTACATTTACCATGACAGGCAACTGGCGTATATACAGCCCTGTGTACATTAGCACTCACTACAGTACATTTACCATGACATGCACCTGGTGTATATACAGCACTGTGTACATTACCACTCACTACAGTACATTTACCATGACAGGCAACTGGTGTATATACAGCCCTGTGTACATTACCACTCACTACAGTACATTTACCATGACAGGCAACTGGTGTATATACAGCACTGTGTACATTACCACTCACTACAGTACATTTACCATGACAGGCACCTGGTGTATATACAGCCCTGTGTACATTACCACTCACTACAGTACATTTACCATGACAGGCACCTGGCGTATATACAGCACTGTGTACATTACCACTCACTACAGTACATTTACCATGACAGTCACCTGGTGTATATACAGCACTGTGTACATTAGCACTCACTACAGTACATTTACCATGACAGGCAACTGGCGTATATACAGCCCTGTGTACATTAGCACTCACTACAGTACATTTACCATGACAGGCACCTGGTGTATATACAGCCCTGTGTACATTACCACTCACTACAGTACATTTACCATGACAGGCAACTGGTGTATATACAGCACTGTGTACATTACCACTCACTACAGTACATTTACCATGACAGGCACCTGGTGTATATACAGCCCTGTGTACATTACCACTCACTACAGTACAGTTACCATGACAGGCAACTGGTGTATATACAGCCCTGTGTACATTACCACTCACTACAGTACATTTACCATGACAGGCACCTGGTGTATATACAGCCCTGTGTACATTACCACTCACTACAGTACATTTACCATGACAGGCACCTGGTGTATATACAGCCCTGTGTACATTACCACTCACTACAGTACATTTACCATGACAGGCAACTGGTGTATATACAGCCCTGTGTACATTACCACTCACTACAGTACATTTACCATGACAGGCAACTGGCGTATATACAGCCCTGTGTACATTACCACTCACTACAGTACATTTACCATGACAGGCACCTGGTGTATATACAGCCCTGTGTACATTACCACTCACTACAGTACATTTACCATGACAGGCAACTGGTGTATATACAGCACTGTGTACATTACCACTCACTACAGTACATTTACCATGAAAGGCAACTGGTGTATATACAGCCCTGTGTACATTACCACTCACTACAGTACATTTACCATGAAAGGCAACTGGTGTATATACAGCCCTGTGTACATTACCACTCACTACAGTACATTTACCATGAAAGGCACCTGGTGTATATACAGCCCTGTGTACATTAGCACTCACTACAGTACATTTACCATGACAGGCACCTGGTGTATATACAGCCCTTTGTACATTAGCACTCACTACAGTACATTTACCATGAAAGGCACCTGGTGTATATACAGCCCTGTGTACATTAGCACTCACTACAGTACATTTACCATGACAGGCACCTGGTGTATATACAGCCCTGTGTACATTACCACTCAATACAGTACATTTACCATGACAGGCACCTGGCGTATATACAGCACTGTGTACATTACCACTCACTACAGTACATTTACCATGAAAGGCACCTGGTGTATATACAGCACTGTGTACATTACCACTCACTACAGTACATTTACCATGACAGGCACCTGGTGTATATACAGCCCTGTGTACATTACCACTCACTACAGTACATTTACCATGACAGGCACCTGGTGTATATACAGCCCTGTGTACATTACCACTCACTACAGTACATTTACCATGACATGCACCTGGTGTATATACAGCCCTGTGTACATTACCACTCACTACAGTACATTTACGATGACAGGCACCTGGTGTATATACAGCACTGTGTACATTACCACTCACTACAGTACATTTACCATGACATGCACCTGGTGTATATACAGCACTGTGTACATTACCACTCACTACAGTACATTTACCATGACAGGCAACTGGCGTATATACAGCACTGTGTACATTACCACTCACTACAGTACATTTACCATGACAGGCACCTGGTGTATATACAGCCCTGTGTACATTACCACTCACTACAGTACATTTACCATGACAGGCACCTGGTGTATATACAGCCCTGTGTACATTACCACTCACTACAGTACAGTTACCATGACAGGCACCTGGTGTATATACAGCCCTGTGTACATTACCACTCACTACAGTACATTTACCATGACAGGCAACTGGCGTATATACAGCCCTGTGTACATTACCACTCACTACAGTACATTTACCATGACAGGCACCTGGTGTATATACAGCACTGTGTACATTACCACTCACTACAGTACATTTACCATGACAGGCACCTGGTGTATATACAGTCCTGTGTACATTACCACTCACTACAGTACATTTACCATGACAGGCACCTGGTGTATATACAGCACTGTGTACATTACCACTCACTACAGTACATTTACCATGACAGGCACCTGGTGTATATACAGCACTGTGTACATTACCACTCACTACAGTACATTTACCATGACAGGCACCTGGTGTATATACAGCCCTGTGTACATTACCACTCACTACATTTGCTGGGCTTGGTGCGGTTACACCTGAACCTCTAGGGCTTATACTGTAAGCAGACTCTGGCCTTTGGTAGGAGACCCTCCTGTATATAAATGATATGGACAATAGAATAGGGCCCCACAGATTCAGAGCAGCGAGCCGCCCGTCGTGCGACTCTATTTCCTCTATGATTAGTAAAGAGATTTACAGCGATATGTGGCTCTATAAATGCTGAGGTGATGTCTGTCTCTCTACTCTCTCGGCAGGGATGCACCGGCTGTGGTGTCGGACGTGTCTTTGGTTTACAAGAACCATTGGTAAGTTCATAAAGATTATAAATGCAATTTATATAATCAGGATAGATTTTTAATCAAATAATATACACCTGGTATCTTTAAAAAAAATATAGAAAAAAAACAATCACAGCAAAATGGATTTTTTTCTTCTCAATGTCTTTCCAACAAAAAAAAAAAAAAAAATGAATGAATGAAAGATTGATGGTAATGGGCATTTACTCCAAAACATGGCCCCTACGGAAAGTTAATCTCATTCCGTAAGAACATAAAGCCCCATCTACTGACATGGAAGAAATAATATATTACCCTACAGGCTCTGAACTGAGAATAATGCTGGAAATTATAATGTTACATTTATTCTAGGGAGAGCTGGGATTTGAACTGGCTGGTGGTGTGGCAGAATTACTGGGAGCTGTTGAAAAACTGAAGGTAAGCTTTTAAAAAAGCTTGGTCTAACATTAAGTGAAAACATGAAAGTGATAAAATGATCAACTATCCTGCCGCTCGCTCCAAGAAGGAAGATCTCAAGAGGTGATTGCCCATATTTAGCGGGTTACTTTAGTAGTTGTTCTCTGAGGCCAGGGGAGGAGAGCATCAATGTCCGTGCCCCGACTGCCCCAGTCTCTGCTTGGAGAGTCTCCACTTATTGTCTTCACCAATGAGCAGATACATTGTTAGAGCTTTTTTAGGGTCTGAGTTGGGCGCCATACAAAGCCATCCGTCACCCATCGCCTCCCATTCATTTGCATTTCACATATCCATTTCTTGAAAGGATCTATCTGATGGGATAATGTACTCTCGTAGATATTCCATCCTCTTTCTCAGTCGTATTGTATCATATTCCAACCAGAGAGAGGCAAATACGACCCCTGACCTCTGCCCAACAGTGGAAGCCTATGGAGGAGTTTATCTTATATGTCAAGAGTCTTCAGGCCAAACATAAGGCAAAGGCTCAGACTAAGTCCATCCTTGTATTTATGCTCGTGCTACAGATGGTTAAAATAGAGAAACGGCCCGAACATCATACGACGGAAGCTTCAACCACTACAGCTGATGTAATTGTAAAGATAGAACCTATAAAAATGGCGCACAAAATCCTATAGTAAGAAACAACCGACAGTCAGTAAGGAGCGGAGACGTCTTATCATTGGGGATTGGGCTCAGGTCCTTCCCTCGTCTATTGTCATCAGTTTTTTGTTAACATGAAAAAACTTTTAACCTTTTTCTCTAATAATGATTTGTTCCTTTATTTTTCAGGAAAATTTGTTCCTGAATAAACTTGCTCTTGACTTACTCTGCCCCTTGGTAAGAACAGATTGTTTTCTATGGATATGTATAATCTATAATTCATTGACCCTATCATGAGAAGTTCTGGATCCTCCCCATCATGTCCCTGTGTAATCCTAGAAGTCAGTACCTGGTGATACAGACAGAACACATGACCTTCTTGTAGGGTCAGAGATTCCTAGCGATGACCTTTATCCCCGCAGAGCGTCAGACTCCTCATATTATTACACTTATCTCATCTCCATTGGTGTCTGATAAACATTATGATCAGTGAATCTATAGGAAATATAAATCTATAGGACATTATTTTGCAGCACTGGAGCCATGTTTTGTTGCACAAGTCACTGATATCTATTTTATTTCACAGCTCGGTCCGGCTTTGTCCTCAAAATGTGTAGATAAGCTCATCGGCGTAAGTATACTCCATAATACTGATGTATCTGAAAAGAAATGGTAGATATAAAAGCCTCACCTTTAGGATTTGCGCACTCAGTGCAGGGGAAATATGTGAATGTGGCGATAAGAATCTTCTGAAGGTCACAAAGCTCCATGTGATGTCTCCATTAATGGGGGGTCAGGAGTGATTACCCGAAAGGTAAACCTTACACCTAACCTGCCGTACTCTATTTCAGAAGGACGTTTCAAAAGTGACCGCCAATGTGAAGAAAATGTTATGTGAGGTAAAAACTATAATGAATCTACTGAAATATTTACCAATACTAGAGTGTTATATACTGGGTCTCATGTGTCGCCTCCACAAGGTCTCACTTCAGAGACCTGATGCGATCCGAAGTTAACCAGACTTACCTCCAGCTGCTTCCCTGGTGCCTCCGGTATCCTGCTCCATCCTCTGCTACAATCTTCTTCCCTGTTGATGAGGGTCGAGATGTCAGACTCCTACTCTGCCAATCACTTGCCATTTGGGACATTTCTGTGGAGATGTAGACAAAGGACCCTCTGGCCATCATCGCAGTCAAGACAGACCCCCAATTATACTGTGGCGGTCCTGATTAGCCCCATCAACCACACCTGCACCAGATAATTTGCCCAGTAGATTGGGTTACAACCGGGTATTGGCAAGATCATCACTGCCATTAGAGGTCAGTCCTGGCTGATTATTGCAGCCATTTCTGACTATGAGGCAAGGGAAGCTCCCGGGCTCACTTCTAAGTTGGTTGATGTGACATTATGCAAATATACCTAATTTCGCGTTAACATATTCCTCACATGACAGGAAATGGTTGAAATTCACTTTCCATATTTTTGGCTCTAATAATAAAAAATTGGAAAATGTTCTTCTTAGCTACATCCCATATAACAGAGATCCATCCGGTTCACCCATAGTGGGGGTGATGATCTGTGGACGGCTCAGCCCCAGGCACCATCATACAAGGTCACTTCAGCCCCTTGTCACCTCTTCCCACCATAACGATAGGAGGTGAATTTCCAGACATTTTATCTCTATAGATCATTCCTGTTTATTGTTCTTTTACTGTAGAAAGAAGAAGATCTGGATGTTAAACAGACTATAAAAACACTGGTAAGAAAAAATGTCTGCTTTTGTTAAAAATAAAGAATAAACACAATATATTCTACAATGATAACGATTCCGATTCCAAATGGTTTTAGTAGAAAAGTTTAATTGATATAAAAGTTGTCACCATTGATAAGTGGCCCCAGATTGACCCCAGACATGACCAATAGACAAGACTGTGAGTATTGAGGAGCCGGATGAGCCTACACCGAGGCCGTCCAGTGTGAGGCGCCATCATGTAGGGGCACAGTACGGCTGATACTACGTGATAACAGGGATAGAATGGAGCGGCCGTCACCTCTACATGACATCAGGGTCTCTGACAGGAGAACAGGCTGATGGTTACCAGTAGAGGTCACAATGGATTCCGCCCTGTAGGTCCCATTATCTGATCACATGAAATAGAAGAAACAATCTTTACAATTTACTGTCATTACCTGATCCCATCAATAGCGACAGAAACCTCAGAACACTCAGACCATGTGACCAGAAGCATAAAAAGTTATCAAAACTAATGGTCGACTTTTCCATCTGTTTTTATTAGAGACATGGCGGCTGTCTGGCAGATGCCGCGCTGGGAACTGACGATACATTGGTAAGAGTCTTCAGTCCATAAACATGAAATATCTATAAAAATGATTATATAAAAGAGTCTTAGATATGATCATCCTCCATCTTATCGATGCGCTCCATCACTATATCAGATTATTGTACAGAATATTAGAATTATTATACATCCTCTATATCCTCAACCACATTGGAGACTATGTAACAACCAAAGAATAATGCGGACGATCCCCTTATAGATCCCGTCTATTCGTTTCCACATGATTCCTGCTCGTAGGGGTGAGGGAAGAGTTCTCAGCGCTTCGTGTATGAGTAACATTAGATTCTAGGATCAGGATTCTTCCCAGAGAAGTCAGTGGAGTTCATAGACCTCCAGGAGGGAGTATGGAAATCTTTATGGATTGTTTTAATCTGTAATATTTTTTTTTGTCTATCCATGTATCTACCTATCTTTTTATATATTTGATTGGAGTATGTACGGTCATCTACAATGTAACATTTTTTAGGAAGATCTGACCGAAGATGTTGGTGAAGCTGTCGCTCCAGCAGTGAAGGACGTTGTGAGGACTATGAAGGTAATGTTTCCTAGATTAGTAGAACATCTATCGTAGTTTATTATAATCTATAGTCTTGTTATATTATAATAATCCCGACACTGATGCTGAAATTAATTCTATATATTTTAATAATGCAGGATATCGCCCTTACTGGTAGCGTTGTGAAGTTTTTATGCCCAGTGGTAAGTATGGTCTGTATGGTTGGAATCTTTTTGGCAATACATGGGTCATCTTATGGGGTAGGCGCTGTCTGTCTTAGGTCACTTACACAAGAGGTTATTACACCCAAGTGTCCCACCCTGACCAGAGGGGCGACTTACCTGATCTCACACATTGCAGACCCCAATGATGCTGAGTCCAGGTCAGTAAAGCTGCAGTCAAGACGGGACACTTGGCCATAATCCACACGTGTGAATCTGTATTGATGTATTTGTTGTGTGACTGATCCATAGAAATCTCATGCAGGGATCGTATACAGACATCTCTATGTGTTTCTGCATCGGAAAGTCTATGATAGTTTGACCTTCGGCTGGTCACACTCAGAAGGACGACTTCTCATTCATGGTCGGACAGTGAAATGAGACATAAGTTTAAATTTATCAGCATTTCTGATCCATCCATTTACCTGCTTTATTATTTATACGTCTGTCTAAGCAATATAGACCTCACTTCCTGTAGGTGACTTTTCTGCCCAACTTTGGTGTTTGTGATGATTTCCAATAATTTATCTAAAGGATTATGCTAAAAACTTGTATAAAGATATAGTCTTGGGTGCAATTATTCACAATTAAAATATATATCGCAAATATCGCATATTCGCGAATTTGCGTATATTACGAATATAGCGCTATATATTCGCAATTACGAATATTCGCTTTTTTTTCTCAGTACACATCACAGTGATCATCCCTCCCTGCTTCAAGCTTGTGGTCTAAAGAAGTCTCCAATACCAGTTACTGTGTCAGAGTGGCGCGCAAGAGAATATTCGCATATGCGAATATTCACTTATGCGAATATTAGCATATGTGAATATTCGTGAATATTAATCCAGCAGCAGCGAATTAGATAGTGTTAGAGTAGGTCAGCTTAGGCTGCTTTCACACTATAAAACAACTTCCGTTATGAACGCCCGTTATGAAATCGGCAGTTATACGGCCGTCGGCTGGTACTTAATCACTAATGGCCGCTAGAAAATCCCATTATAGTCTATGGGATTTTTCTAATAGCCGTTTTAACATAACGGCTGTTATTTTGTGGTGGTCGATAGTACCGGGAGAATTAGTGCATGCACTATTTCTCCCGTTTATTCGCCCGTCACAAAATAAGGGCCGTTATTAATAATGGGTGATAACGGGTTAAAACGGCTATTAGAAAAATCCCATAGACTATAATGGGATTTTCTAGCGGCCATTAGTGATTAAGTACCGGCCGACGGCCGTATAACTGCCGATTTCATAACGGGCGTTAATAACGGAAGTTGTTTTATAGTGTGAAAGCAGCCTTAGCAGATAAGTTCTAGTGTAGGGCAAGCTTGTCAAACTCAAAGGCTAACATGGGCCAAAAAAACAAGGTTTAAGTTTATGTGGGAAGCATAAAAAAAATAAAAAATAAGCCATGCCCCCCTGCACAAGACCCCATGCCCCCCCCTGCACAAGACCCCATGCCCCCTTTACACAAGAACCCATGCCCACCCTACACAAGACCCCATGCCCCCCTGCACAACACCTCATGACTCCTTCACAAGACCCCATGACCCCCCCTTCACAAGACCCCATGCCCCCCTGCACAAGACCCTGTCCACCTGCACAAGTATTATATCACTGTATTGTGTGGTTTTCCCTTCATTGTTGCCCATTTTGTCTATACATCTTATGTATATAAAAAGTTATAATGTTGTGTTCACATATTTACCCTCCTGGCGGGGGCAGTAGTGAACTGCCTCTTCCTCCTCTTCAAGAGTCGGACATGGTGGGGGGAGTGTGGCTCCTCCTCCGGCACCACCTCGACATTCTCCCCCACTGGTGGTGACTGGTGTGATGGCCCAGCCTCCTCCTCTACATCATCTTCCCGAGACACGTGTCATCAGAGAGCACTTAGACAGAAAAGAACAACCTTAACATCAGAAGCTCATAAGTACTGAAAGGATTAAGATTTACAAATCTGTTTAACTTTCTGGAGCCAATTGATATATAAAAAAAAAGTTTTTTCCTGGATAACCCCTTTAAGGACCAGGCCAATTTTATTTTTCCGTTTTCCTTTTTTTCCTCCTCGCCTTCTAAAATCCATAACTCTTTTATATTTCCATCTACAGACCCATATAAGGGCTTGTTTTTTTGCATGACCAATTGTACTTTGTTATGAAACCTCTCATTTTACCATAAAATGTACGGCGAATTAAAAAAAATATATATTTGAAATTATTTTAAATGAAAACCACAATTTTGCACATTTGGGTTTTGTTTTCACACTATACACTTTACGGTAAAAATGACATGTGTTCTTTATTCTGTGGGTCAATGATACCCATGACTAGATACTTTTATATTTTTGTACCGCTTAAAAAAAATCTAAAACTTTTTGTACAAAATCAGAAATCTAAAATCGCCCTATTTTGACGACCTATAACTTTTGCATTTTTCCGTATAAAGTATGAGGGCTGATTTTTTGCGCCATCATCTGTACTTTTTATCTATACCACATTTGCATAAATAAAACTTTTAGATTATTATTTTTTATTATTTTTTTATAAAATGGGACCAAAAAGCAGCATTTTTGGAATTTTTTTATTTTTTATGTTTACGTCGTTCACCGTACGGGATCATTAACATTATATCTTGATAGTTTGGACATTTATGCATGCGTCGATACCAAATATGACATTTTTTTTTACCCTTTTTGGGGGTAAAATGGGAGAAACTGACAATTTTCATTTTTATTGGGGGAGGGGATTTTTCACTTTTTTTTTTACATTTTTCAACTTTTTTTTTATACTTTTTATGTCTCCATAGGAGACTTTTTATAGCAATTATTTGATTGCTAATACTCTCCAGCGCTATGCATAGGACATAGCACTGATCAGTATGATCTCCGACCAGAGCAGAAGACGCCGGAAGAGGGATGGAGGCAGGTGAGGGGACCTCCGTCTGCCATTACAGATGATCGGATCACCGCGGCAGCGCTGCGGGCGATCCAATCATCTATTTTAACTTGCGCATTGCTGCAGATGCCGTGATCTGTACTGATCACGGCATCTGAGGGGTTAATGGCGGACATCCGCGCGAACGCGAATGTCGGCCATTACCGGTGGGTCCCAGCTACCGATAGCAGCCGTAAACCTGCCGTGTATGATGCGAGCACAGCTCCGATGCTCGCGGTCATACACAGGATGTAAATGTAAGTCCTCGTGCGCGAAGTACCGCCAAACCAGGGCATACATTTACATCCGTGGTCGTTAAGGGGTTGATGACCGGCCCCTTTTTAGCGAATTGGACATGGGTCACTGTATACGCTAGTAACTTTAAAACGCTTTTACTTATCATAGCTATTGTGAGATTGTTTGCTCGTCAAATATTATATTTCAGAACAGTGGGAAATTTCCGGCACAACATTTCTTTGTTAAAAAAAAAAAAACTTTTTTTCACCTTTCATCACAAAATGTGTACTAAGTAATCATTCGTAAAGGGATAAAACACTTATTTTCTTAACTGTATATATACATTACATTGGTTGCTCTCGTCAGCACTGTGTAATGTAAGCATTGTACCTGGGCACTTCCGGTCCCTGATCTTAGTGATCAGACCCAGCTGCCGTCTTTTCAGGTCTGACCACTTTTTTTTACTATTGAGAGAGGGCTGTGCCTCTTCCTGTTCAGGTGACCAGACCCGGTCGCACGCCGTGAAGCAGCAGATTGTGGAAGTATATTAATTATCCCAATCTAAAAGTATTTGTTGTGACATCACAGCACTGTGTCTGTGGCATCTATGTGTGGACAGTAGTGTTGAGCAGCATAGGCCATATTCGAATTTGCGAATATTCGCGAATATATGGACGAATATTCGTCATATATTCGCATATTCGTAATATTCGCGTTTATCTTCGCATATACAAAATAAATTTGCGTATGCGAAAATTAGCATAGGAAACAATTAGCATAGCGGAAATTCGCATATGCGCAAATTAGCATATGCAAATTTTCGCATATGCGAAAATTCTCACGCCAGTCTCACACAGTAATATTAGAGCCTTCATTACTCCACACAAGCTGGAAGCAGAGAGGGATGATCACTGTGATGTGTACTGTGATAAAAAAAAAAAAGAATATTCGTAATATATAGTGCTATATTCGCGAATATGCGAGATTCGCGAATAAAATTTGCATTGCGAATATTCGCGAGCAACACTAGTGGACAGCATAGAAATCTATCTCACACTCACATTGCTCATCCATTTTCCTGCCTGACACTACCCACACACAGACAGTCTATAGATCAGGGGTACTCAGCTATTATTAGTGAGGGTCCGCATATAAAAGGTAAAGGTCCAAGATGAGCTATAAGGCCTGGTTCACACCTAGCGACCTTGCCCAGAATTAATAATGCCGCTGTGTACCCAGAATTAATGATGCCGCTGTGTACCCAGAATTAATAATGCTGCTGTGTACCCAGAAATAATGATGCCGCTGTGTACCCAGAATTAATGATGCCGCTGTGTACCCAGAATTAATAATGCTGCCGTGCCCCCAGAATTAATGATGCCGCTGTGCCCCCAGAATTAATGATGCTGCTGTGCCCCCAGAATTAATGATGCCGCTGTGCCCCCAGAATTAATGATGCAGCTGTGTACCCAGAATTAATGATGCCGCTGTGTCCCCAGAATTAATGATGCCGCTGTGTCCCCAGAATTAATGATGCTGCTGTGTCCCCAGAATTAATGATGCTGCTGTGCCCCCAGAATTAATGATGCCGCTGTGCCCCCAGAATTAATGATGCCGCTGTGCCCTCAGAATTAATGATGCCGCTGTGCCCCCAGAATTAATGATGCCGCTGTGCCCCCAGAATTAATGATGCCGCTGTGCCCCCAGAATTAATGATGCCGCTGTGCCCCCAGAATTAATGATGCTGCTGTGTCCCCAGAATTAATAATGCAGCTGTGTACCCAGAATTAATGATGCCGCTGTGTACCCAGAATTAATAATGCTGCCGTGCCCCCAGAATTAATGATGCCGCTGTGCCCCCAGAATTAATGATGCCGCTGTGCCCCCAGAATTAATGATGCCGCTGTGCCCCCAGAATTACTGATGCCGCTGTGCCCCCAGAATTAATGATGCCGCTGTGCCCCCAGAATTAATGATGCCGCTCTGTACCCAGAATTAATGATGCCGCTGTGTCCCCAGAATTAATGATGCCGCTGTGTCCCCAGAATTAATGATGCTGCTGTGTACCCAGAAATAATGATGCCGCTGTGTACCCAGAATTAATGATGCCGCTGTGTCCCCAGAATTAATGATGCCGCTGTGCCCCCAGAATTAATGATGCCGCTGTGTACCCAGAATTAATGATGCCGCTGTGTCCCCAGAATTAATGATGCTGCTGTGCCCCCAGAATTAATGATGCTGCTGTGTACCCAGAAATAATGATGCCGCTGTGTCCCCAGAATTAATGATGCCGCTGTGTCCCCAGAATTAATGATGCCGCTGTGTCCCCAGAATTAATGATGCTGCTGTGTCCCCAGAATTAATTATGCCGCTGTGTACCCAGAATTAATGATGCCGCTGTGTACCCAGAATTAATGATGCCGCTGTGTCCCCAGAATTAATGATGCTGCTGTGTACCCAGAAATAATGATGCCGCTGTGTACCCAGAATTAATGATGCCGCTGTGTCCCCAGAATTAATGATGCCGCTGTGCCCCCAGAATTAATGATGCTGCTGTGTACCCAGAAATAATGATGCCGCTGTGTCCCCAGAATTAATGATGCCGCTGTGTCCCCAGAATTAATGATGCTGCTGTGTCCCCAGAATTAATTATGCCGCTGTGTACCCAGAATTAATGATGCCACTGAGCCCCCAGAATTAATGATGCCGCTGTGCCCCCAGAATTAATGATGCTGCTGTGTACCCAGAAATAATGATGCCGCTGTGTACCCAGAATTAATGATGCCGCTGTGTCCCCAGAATTAATGATGCCGCTGTGCCCCCAGAATTAATGATGCTGCTGTGTACCCAGAAATAATGATGCCGCTGTGTCCCCAGAATTAATGATGCCTCTGTGCCCTCAAAATCAATGATGCCGCTGGGCACCCATAATTAATTATGTCACTGTTCCCCCAAAATTAATGATACCAATATGTTCCCAGAATTCATTACGACTTATTACTGATTGGTGCACTAAGTATTATGGTGGTGAATTTGCATCTATCGCAAAATTATTTTTGCATGCGATAATTTTTTTTACACTATAAATATTTGCATATGCGAAAATATATTTGCAAGTTACAACTAACATGCATGTGAAGTGGTGTAATGTGAAAATACTAACACTGATCAGGAGTCTTTCCTCCTTCTTTAAAACCATTTTGTCGACAACAACCAATTCTGGTACTTCCTCTTACTATAAAGTTTGCTGCATAAGAATAAGTTCTTGCGATACTGCGCATGCAAATATTTTTCGCACATAGAAAACCGCAAATATTACTAATATGCGAATTTTGCCAATATACGACGAATATTCGCCCATATATTTGTGAAATATCAAGAATTCGAATATGGTCTATGCCGCTCATCGCTATAAATATATTGATAAATTGCCCCATTGATGTCTTCAGTATGAAGATCGGGGCTAATAAAGTCATCAGTAAAGAAGGGGACAGTGAAGACACAAATTATTTTAGTCACATGACTTAGATAGGATTTGCTGTTTCTGTGACCAAAGTCATTGTGTAGCCCTATCCTAATACCAGGGCATGGCTGTGTGCATGATTGTATTCACCTGTATGTAACAGGAGTGGCTGAAACACCTGAACAATGAGGAGGGGGTTCACATACTTTTGGTCATAGGGAATAGATCAGTAGTCGGTTAGAGATGAGCAAAACAGGGGATATATCTCTATAAACAAGAACATTCACTAGAAGCAGCGGAAAGTTTGTAGATTGTGAGGAATAGAAATAAAGGAATATTCCACAATGTCATAGACAAGAGATTTTCATCTTTTATTTTAATAAAATCTTTATTTCTTTATCAGGGAAAACTTGTGGATGATATAGTGAATGGCGGTGATAGTAGTCCTCTTGATCTTGGTGGTCTTCTTGGAGGAGGTGATGATGATGATGATGATGAAGATGATGATCATGATGATGATGATGATGATGATGATGATGATGATGATGATGATCATGATGATGATGATGATGAAGATGATGATCATGATGATGATGATGATGAAGATGATGATCATGATGATGATGATGATGAAGATGATGATCATGATGATGATGATGATGATCATGATGATGATGATGATGATCATGATGATGATGATGATGAAGATGATGATCATGATGATGATGATGATGATGAAGATGATGATCATGATGATGATGATGATGAAGATGATGATCATGATGATGATGATGATGAAGATGATGATCATGATGATGATGATGATGAAGATGATGATGATGATGATGATGATGAAGATGATGATCATGATGATGATGATGATGATGGAGGTCTTCTTGATAATCTTCTTGGAGGAGGCGGTAATGGTGGTGGTCTTCTTGGTAGTATTGGTCGCAGGCGCTAGGTCGGGCAAACAAACCTTCTCATAGTTTTGGTGAGTATGAAACAAATGCTGCAATTTATCTCCTAAATAATTCTGAACTGAACATCAAAACACAAATCGTCTCCATTCAGTAAGGCGGATGTTGTCCTGTATTTTTGGGGCATTTACCCAAGGAATTCCCATAGAATAAGTGATTTTCCCAAAAAATTGGGGCCTCAGTATTTTTATACCGATGACACTTACTACAACATCATTAATATCTCCACAATGTCCGGTGTTCATCATAAAACAGTTCTGTATGGCTCTATTCACACTGCGTCTTGTAGTGTCCATTAGAGGTGTATGTAGGATGATCCTGATATATATATATATATATATATATATATATATATATTTCCCGGTGTCACTCTGTGTGCATTTTCTGCTGTATACCTCTGTATGGGGTAACACAGGAGACTGCACTATTCCGTACAGCTATAAACCCAACATATACCGGGCCCCGGAGGTCAGGAGGACGCTCTTTTGTCTCCATCCAGTGAACAGGAGTCTATGTGTATATATAACCTATGTGCTGAGAACGTTCCAGGCTCATACAGCACATAGGTTATATATATACAGGAGAAGCGCAGTGTGAATAGAGCCGGAGGTGAAATCTCTGTATTCTGAATCTGTTCCCGGTGACTTTGTCATCAGCTTCAGCTTTGTACATGACTCCGGACTCCATGTTATCTCTATAATCCAACATCTGCTCCTTTATATTCTACAGGAACTCAGGATCCCAACACTGATGAGTCCGACACCGAAGAAATGGATCACATGACGATTTTCTGAAAATTCTCTCAATCGTCTCTTTACAGATTTCTCTAATTCTTTATTGTTGATTGTTACCAAATTTTCTCTCTTCTAATCAAATCTTATATAAAAATTATTTTTTCTAATTGAACTTCAAATCAATAAATTTCCTGCATATTGACTTGTTTGTCGTGTGGTTTCAATGTAGAATCCCTGTGGATAGAATTGCAAAAGGAGGCAAAGACTAAAAAGATCATTTTTGGTGTAATCTATTGACCCCCCAACACCACTGTGGAGATAGAAGGTCGGCTGCATACACAAATGGAGAGGGCTGCCTGGGCAGGTACAGTGGTAATAATGGGAGATTTTAACTATCCAGATATAGATTGGGGTCCGGGGTTGGCTAAAACTACAAAGGGGAGAAAATTCCTAAATTTATTGCAGGATAATTTTATGGCCAGTTTGTGGAGGACCCAACAAGAAGTGATGCCTTGGGGGATCTGATCATTTCCAACAACGCAGAGCTGGTTGGGAATGTAAATGTGCGTGAAAACCTTGGGAATAGCGACCACAATATAGTTACTTTGACCTAAAAATTAGAAAACAAAGACAGACGGGGAAGGCAAAAACATATTTTAAAAAGGCAAATTTCCCTGGGCTGAGGGCTGCACTACAGGACATAGACTGGGGGGAGGTGTTCTCAAATACTGATAGACAGATAAATATACAGCTAAATTTATTACTAAGGGGAACAAGTAGAAAAGATTAAAACGTAATCCTACACGGCTGACAACTGATGTTAAAAGAGCAACAAACAAGAAATTCAAATCTGATGGGTCAGCTATAACATTTAAACAGTACAAAGAGCTTAATAAAATCTGGAAAAGTGTAATAAAAACAACAAAGATTCAAAATGAGAGACAGGTGGCCAAAAAAGGCAAAACAAATCCCAAATATTTTTTAAGATATATAAATGCAAAAAAACCAATGACAGAGCATGTAGGACCCCTTAATTATGATAATGGGGATCAGGAGAAGGCGGAGCTACTGAATGGGTTCTTTAGTTCTGTATATACGAAGGAAGAGGGAGGAGCTGACGCAGGCCAGGCTGGTGCTGGTAACACATCATGTAATGTACTGAACTGGCTTAATGTAGATATGGTCCATAGTAAATTAAAGAAAATTTAATTAAAGAACAATTAACAAATGATGCCAACATAAAGAAGACATATTGCTAGAATCATTCAGTCACTTGAATAAGTTAAAGCGTCTTGAAGTTATCACAACATAAAGTGGGACAAGTCAGATATGACAAGTAATCAGTCTGCAAGACTGGGTTTGTGGGAGGGGCGGAGGACTATAAAAGGTCCACAATCCAACTCTTCTGGGCGTGTGTTGCGTTTGCAGTGTTCTCTTTACAGAAGCACTGCTGTGAGCTCATACGCTAGGAGGGAGAGAAGTTGCGGTTTTCGTTAGTTGTATACAAAGTTAGAAGTTTGCCAGTACAGGTAAGTCCTGTTTCTTCGCTAAAGCGAGGTAACGGCCTGGTCTCTGTCACTTTTCAAATGTATACTCGCCGTGGTATGTTCACTTATTATGGTTGTCACAGTCGGCGGTTCACTTCGCCACCGGCCTGTTTTATTCACCTGGTTGCCACGGTGTCACCACTGGTGGCGATATCCCCCTCACAGCCCGCCTACCTACGGTAACGTTGCAGCCACGTCACTGATCGGTGGCGCTGCTGCGGCACTGGTATCCAGGGCATCGTGCACGCCGCTGCGCAGTCTGCTGCATCATGTGTGCGGTGACGCGGGAGATCACATGATGTCGGTGGGCGGTCGCGCTGCCGCTTCAAGTCCAGCCCTCGGTCTCGGCTGGCGTACTGCACCGGATCGAGGGAGGTCACACCCCCCCAGCCCTAATGCAGTGATTCCGCTGCAGCAGGGCTATTGCTGGGTCAAACGTTCGCTGACAGAGCTCACATCCCGGGTGCTCTGATTGCATGCTAGGTCTCCAGCATGGCAGCGGTGGTCTGCCGCTCTGCAAGTGGCACATGGAGGGGCTGGCTAGCAGTCAGGTCACGTGCTCCGGCTAGGGTTCAATATTGATGGTTGTTTCTACAGGAGCCTGCCAGAGAATCACCACACAGGTGGTGGTAGTCACAGAAGGCAGTGATGGCAGGAACAGCTGGCAGCGGGCATTGCAGCAGGGGGGAGGGGGAGGTAGTTGGGCAGACGGTGGCGGTAGTTCAGCACAGATGGCACAACTGGTGGCAGGTCAATGTCACAAATTTGATGGCCACTCTATCATTACTGTCCCTATAGTTGGAGTCGCGTGATTCATTGTTCTGGGACTATACATCGTCAGCGTCAGGTGTGTATAAAAAAAATATATATATATATATATATATATATTTTACACATATGGCAGTCTTCAGCTGCTTGCACACACACACCCTCACCTCAGGTCGGCTCACAGCAGTCCCCACTCCACAGTGGTCGTTCATTTTCAGGCATTCAGGAGTGGCATCCTGCTATGCCTCTCCACCTTGAATACTATTTCATTCAGTGCAAACTCAAATAGCAGTAGCATAAGTGAGGAGCCCATCATACCTAACACGTCTTCGGGTGGCAACTTGCTTGATCATATTCTTATTCACACGTCTTCCAGAGCAATATCAATTGGGGTAGCGGTAGTATAAGTGATTTGCCCATTATACTCGACACGTCTTTGGGGGGGAAGATCATTTACTTGTATTGTTATTAATACGTCTTCAGAGCAATATCGACTTACGTAGTGGTAGCATAAACGACTAGCCCATCATACCCGACACGTCTTTGGGGGGCAAATCGTTTACTCATATTGTTACTGACACGTTTTCAGAGCAATATCGACTATAGGTTAAAAATAGTGCTAAAAATAAAAAAATTAAATATATATATATATATATATATATATATATATATATATATATATAGTATATACATACATTTGGGGAGGCAGTTCCAGGTGTGTTAAAAAAAAAAAAAAGGGGACAATTCATGCATATGTCTGTGTCCATTTTCAGGGATACATGGATGTGTGTGTGCATGTGAATTCTGTTGTCGCAATGTGGCCAGGGTGGTAGGCCAGTAAGTCGGGTTACTGATGCCCATTTTGTTTGTCCACCGGCACCCTTTATTGGACCGGTTAGGTTGCCAGCCAGCATGTCCAATGCATCCGATATTGAGCAGGCTATGTCGATTCCGGAGACTCTGGCCAGGGCTTCAGACAGAGGCAGTGTCTCTTCTTATCAGGTGTGGACGATCCCTAGGATCATGGAGGAGTTGCGCAAGAGGGGAGTACCTTTTGCAGCAACCGCCAGGAAAGCTGAGTTGTACAGACTTTTGTTGGAGAATCCTCTGGCAGGCCCAAGTGTAGCCACGGTACCTGGGACTGGAGATGGCTCACAGTCCGGGCAGTTACTCCAGATGATGAGCTCTGTGCTGTCATCAATGACTGGGTTTCAGGACAGACTTGAGTCATTGGAAAGGGACAGGCAACGCCCATTGCCGATACCGCGGTCCCCTTACCACCGGTCCAGGAGAAGGTCATCCCACCCCCGGCACCCGTGGCGTCCACGTCAAGGGCTCTCGTCCCAGGTACGACTTTTGAGGACTTAAGCGTGGCGCCTGAATCCTACGTCCCAGCCAGCATACGCAAAGAGATCATAGAGGGCAAGGACATAAACCTGGCTGCTCTGCTGATAGCATCCCATGATGTCAATGACACCAAGACGGTGTCTTGTGGGGAAGTGGCAGTGATGTTCAAAAGCAGGGATGCTAGACTTGGAAGGAAACTCAACTTCTCCGAGTTTGTGGTTGCATTCAGCATGTATCGGGATGTGGTATGTTCAGTCAGGCCAGACAGATGCCAGGAGTTGGACATGTACAATATTGCCGATTTGAGTATGAACCACGGTGGTACATTGTTTTACGATTACCATAAAGCAATTTCTTTCAAGGCTGCGGCTGCCCTAACGCAGTATAACAGAGAGGCTGATTGGGCGAGGATTGACACGGGACTCTTTTGCAGGCATTTTGCTGGGCTAAAAGCACCAGCATGCTCTTATTGCCAGTCAATTTTGCACGCCACAAATTGGTGCCCTCAGGCAAAGGAAGAAGTGTGGAACAGCAGACCCCCACCGGTAGCAGGTCCTTCTGGCCAGAAATGAGTCAACTCGGTGGATAAGCTGGGTAGGCCAATCAGGTTCCTAGGGCGGAATCCGATCTGCAATAATTTCAACCTATCTATATGTAACTTCAACCTGTGTAGATTGGTTCACATCTGCTTCAACTGCTACTGGGCACATCCTAGGTCAGCCTGCACCTTAAAGAACGCACAGTTATGACTAGGCATAGTGGACATAGAGGTCCTTGCGCGCCTGTTGAGCAGCCATCCTGAGCCTCGATGGGTCACTTGGTTACTGGAGGGTTTTATTTCCGGCTTTCATACAGGCCTAGTAGCCCTCCCACAGTCCACCCACGAGTGCAAGAATCTCTTGTCCGCAGCTAGGGACCCCAACACAGTGGCTATGTTGATCAAAAATGAACTAGACAAGGGTTTCATGATCGGGCCCTTCATCTCATCACCCTTCAGCTGCTGGAGGGTTAGCCCTATAGGCATTGTGTCCTGTAAATTCAATAAAAAGAAGCGTTTGATCTATGATTTGTCAGCACCTCATTGCTCAGTTATCCCCAGTCTTAATTCGTTAATCCCCTCGGAGGAGTTTAGCATGAAGCATGCTTCAATCGACGAGGCAATCCAGATGAGCTCACGACTGGGGCAAGGGGCTTGGTTGTCAAAAGCTGACATCGCTGATGCGTTCAAACTGCTGCCGATAAAGAAGGAGCTATGACCATGGTATGGGATTAAGTGGGAAGATAGATATCATTTTGCGGTCAAGTTAACCTTCGGGTCAAAAAGCAGCCCATGGTTATTTGACCAGTTCGCCATAGCCCTCCAGTGGGTTTTAGAGAACATAGTGGGGTGCAGTGATGTCATCCACTACTTGGACGACTTCTTGTTATTAGAGGCTCCACAGTCAGTGCCTCATCAACTCGCAGATCTGCTTGCAGTGTTCCAACAGTTAGCAGTCCCGGTCTCCCCCACTAAGATAGAAGGCCCTTCCCACATGTTGACCTTCTTGAGTATTATTTTAGATTCAGACAAAATGGAGGCCAGATTACCGGCAGATAAATTAGATAGGATCAGAGGAATTATGGCAAACTTCAGCAGGTCACAGGTAAGGAACAAAGCCGAGCTGCAGAGCCTATTGGGGATGTTGGCCTTTGCAATGAGGATCATACCACAGGGACGATCATTCATCTCCAGGATGCTAGAAGTCATGTCTGCTGCTCCCATCAGGACAGTGCTATTACTATAGGTCCCACTACCAGATAAGATCTGGCAATGTGGCAGGTTTTCCTCGACGACAGGAATGGCATCTTAATTTTCCTCCTGGAAGTGTTGGATCAATCACACTTGTGTTGGATCCACTGGCTAGCAGACGCAGGGCCAGACCAAGTCAAAAACATGTCTGGCTTCAACCAATCTTCAGCAGCCTTTGAGATCTTTCTGGTAGTAGCAGCAGCTGTGGCATGGGGGCGCAGTTGGGCAAACAATACGGGGGTTTTGATATGTGACAACTAGGCCACCGTGGAAATTTTAAACAAGGGCCGTTCAAAATCTGAATTGGTGATGACTTTCTTAAGGAGGTTAGTAAGGGTCGCCCTAAGTCACCATTTCCACTTCACTGCGGTACACATACCAGGATCTAGGAACATGGCAGCTGATGCACTATCAAGGTTACATTTTCACGTTTTCTTTCAGACCGTATCAGAGGCAGACCAGGTGGGCACACCAGTTCCCCCAGTCCGGGCTCTCCTGATGGATTGACGCTATACAAAAAACTGGCAAATGGCCTCATCAGGCATTCCCTAGCCAGCAACACTAAGAAGTCCTATGATGTAGGATGGGATAGATACCAAGGCATCATCAAGACCCACAAGGCAGCAGATATTGACTATATCGAACTATTAGTATGTTTTATTGCCTTTTGCCACTATAATTCGAAGTTGTCCCTTAGCACCATCAAGACATACCTTGCAGGGATACAGCACCACTTCTCCATGCAATTCCCCAGTAGGCCTTCTTTGTTCTCGGCTCATCCAGTCCGAGCAATACTAAAAGGCATTCGCAACACCACAGGCACCAAGCCTCTGTCACGGTTGCCAGTCACTAGGGACTTGTTCAGGAGTATGTCGGACGCGCTGGACAGATCCCCGTTTGGCTTCACCAATAACCTGGTTATCAAGGCGGCAATATACCTAGTGTTCTACAGCTTCTTGAGACCAGGGGAATTCTCCAGTGCCAATCTCAAATCACCAGCTTTGCTGAAATCACAGTTAGTTTCAGCATATAATTTGCTCTTGTTAACATTATTGTCCACCAAAACTTCCAGGGGGGCAGTCCAGGTCCTGTACTACCAAACAGGACACAAGTGGTGTCCTGTTGAGGTGTTCAAGACCCTATTGGTCATCATGGTGGTCAGACCGGCTGATGCACTGTTGCTTCTGTTCAATAACGCCCCATTGACGACCAGTACTTTTATTAAACAGGTATGCGCTCTGACAAAGGCCCTAGGTCACAATCCCGCTACTCTTTCCGTGCATTTGTTCTGAATTGGGGCAGCTTCAGCTACCTCTCGGCATCAGGCCCCAGCGCACATCATTAAAACCATGGGCAGATGGAATTCATCCTGCTATGCCAGATACGTACCAAACACTCAGCTTGAAATGTCGCAAGTGTTCAAAGTCTTGGTTATGTAATGATGCAGTCTAAATAAATTATGTACATACCTACTTGTCTTGGTTTTTGCCCTCTACAGGTGTACCCCCGTTCGCGGTCATGGCACACACCAACCGCTTGTTACGTATATATATATATATATATATGACTCTGTGTTTATCTCAATGGTATGTTTGCTTGTAGGTTCAGGTAAGTACTCACGTTCGGAGCCTGAGCACAAGTAATCAGTCTGCAATACTGGGTTTGTGGGAGGGGCGGAGGACTATAAAAGGTCCACAATCCCCCTCTTCTGGGTGTGTATTGCGTTTGCATAACCCACCCAACCCGCCCATTCTTCAGTCACTCTCCATCACAGGGTATGCCCTCTACAGGTGTACCCCCGTTTGCGGTCATGGCACACACCAACCGCTTGTTACGTATATATATATATATGACTCTGTGTTTATCTCAATGGTATGTTTGCTTGTAGGTTCAGGTAAGTACTCACATTCGAGCCTGAGCACAAATGTGTAGAAATAGAAATCCCGGCACTCGTAAATGGAGGAAAATTCTTCTGTTTATTTTTTGCAAACGGCAATACATACAGAAAACGCAGCACACGTTCCGGCTAATGCCTTTATCAACTTCATATGAAAAATGAACAAAGGAACTCATTTTATATACGTCAGAGGCACATAATTAACACGTCATTAGTAACCATGAAATTTTTGTTGTCATGGTTACTAATGACGTGTTAATTATGTGCCTCTGACGTATATAAAATGAGTTTCTTTGTTCATTTTTCATATGTAGTTGATAAAGGCATTAGCCAGAACGTGTGCTGTGTTTTCTGTATGTATTGCCGTTTGCAAAAAAGTAAACAAAAGAATTTTCATCCATTTACGAGTGCCAGGATTTCTATTTCTACATATCTGTTACTATCCACGAGCACCGGACTTTCTACAGTGCCGACCATTTATTTACTTGGATTTACTATTACTTGGCACGTGCACATAGCTACCTGCTACCTGCTATGTTTTCATACAGCGATGACGAGGCATCCCGTTTAATCTCACAGACATCGACTACAGACGATTTCTTGCAAACTCCAAATGAGGAGTAGAGACGCCGGGTCGTAGAAAAGGAGAATCGTCGGCTGGTCTCTTATGAGCTACATAATGTAACTCTGGCTGAATACTACCGTACAAATCGTATACCCCGAGGATTGAGGGTTAATTTAAGACCTACCTTATTTGTAGAGGACGAGTGCTTTTGTAAAGACTTTGAGCAAATTTTAAATAAGTGTTCTATGGACATTATAGTTCTCACGTTCTCACGCCTGCAAAGAGCCATTGAGGAGATCAAGCAGGAAATCACCACTACTGAGCAACAGCTGAAGGATTTACTTAGAGCAGAAGACTTTACCGCCTGGAAGCAGGACTTGGATACTAAGCTCAACTCATTCTGCAAGGATTTAGAGCAACGCAAAAGAAAGAAGTTTCTTCGGGACACAGAAGATTACTTATCTAAACAAGTTTATAGATGGCCGGAATTTTCCAGCTCATTCAGAAGAAGTGGTACCTACCAGACGGGAGGATATTCCTCCTTCAGCTTGGGCAGCGAACAATCCCGCAGAACTGGCCAACCCCCTTTTCGTGGACAAAGGCATGGAGGCCAGGGAGGAGAGCCGGACGCCATCATCGGCACACTAACCGGACCAGTCCTCACCAGGTCTCAGGTAAGGGCTCTTTAGTGGTGAACATTTCGTCAAGAAACTTATCTCCTCTAGAGACTGCAGTACTACAAAGAGGTCTTTCCTTTAGTCCTGTAGTTAAAATGGACACAGTCCAGCTTGATTTGGACTTGAGGTTAAAAGCTAATTTCTCTGGTGAGCAATATCATATGTTTTCAACTACAAGTCCCAGCAATACCAGTAGTGATGAACAGAATGGATATGTTGATGATTGTGCTGCATGAGAATTATTTTCTGTTTGAGGATGAATTTTATGTTCAGCACAGGGGATCGGCGATGGGGGCGAATGTGGCCCCCCCCCCTTACGCAAATGCATATATGTCTTTTTTCGAACATCAGTTTGTATACACTCATAAACTTTTTCAGTATGTTAATTTATGGAAACCATTTATTGACGACATTATATGCATATAGGAGGGCCCACGTTCATCTCTTGATATGTTTTTTACATATCTCAATAATATCCGTGAGGAATTAAAATTTACGATGAATGTTGATAATAAACAAGTCAATTTCTTGGATACCCTGCTGTGGAAATATGGAATGGTGAGATTGTACACAGATTTGTATCGAAAACCTACAGATAAAAATAGTCTATTACATTTTACTAGTGCACACCCCCTAAGTATAAAAAAGTCTATTCCATTTTCACAGAGACAGCGCATCAATAGGATAGTTACTAACCCTACTGCCAGAGAACAGAGAATGTACGAATTAGAGGACAAATTTGCTACCCGAGGTTATCCTGAGAGGATTTTGAAGATAACCCCTAGGGCTAGAGATTTAAGTGGGAGGAGAACTCGAATACCCTTTGTAAGAGTATATCATCCATTGAGTTATAAAGTAGATGAAATTGTTCGTCATCACTGGTTTATTCTGGGGAAAGCATACCCACAGGTTAGAGAGTTTCAAGATCCACCTCTAATCTGTAACAAATGTTTACCGAATTTAAGAGATAACTTGGTAAAAGCTGATTTGGGCTCCAATAAAATAAGACGCCAGACATTGTTAAGTACAAAAAAATGTGGTACATTCCCTTTTTTAAACTGTTCTCAGTGTAGAAATATTATTTGAGGTGATAAAATAATGCATCCCCATACAGGTAGATTTATACCGATCAGAGGGTATTTTACGTGTCAATCCAAAAATGTAGTGTATCTGATTAAGTGCCCGTGCGGTCTCCTATACGTTGGAGAAACATCCCAGCATGTAGGAGACCGCATCAACGGACACAAGTCCTCCATTAGCTGCAATAACCTTCTGTTCCATATACCCCATCACTTTAAAAATAAAGGACATAACATCTCTCAACTACGTTATCAGGTGATCGATCAAGTACTCCCCCCAAGGAGGGGAAGTGATATGAAAAAACTATTATTGAGAAAGGAAGATTTCTGGATTCATACCCTTGACACTCTGGCACCGAGGGGTTTAAATCATGAATATGAGATTAACCAGTTATTATGATTATGCTATTAATTATATATTTTTTATTTATTTTTTTGTTTTCAATTTTCATTTAGAGACCAACCTGATTACTTCTGAACATGCTTGATTTTCTCCAGAGAGACAACCACGTGTATTGTTGTTTTTGTTATTTTTGTTGTCATGGTTACTAATGACGTGGTAATTATGTGCCTCTGACGTATATAAAATGAGTTCCTTTGTTCATTTTTCATATGTAGTTGATAAAGATATTAGCCGGAACGTGTGCTGCGTTTTCTGTATGTATTGCCGTTTGCAAAAAAGTAAACAAAATAATTTTCATCCATTTACGAGTGCCAGGATTTCTATTTCTACATATGCTACTATCCACGAGCACCGGACTTTCTATAGTGCCGACCATTTCTTTACTTAGATATGACAAATGAGCCTTGGTCCTTAAGTCCAAAATTGACTTGGTCCTGATGGGGTTAAATGCACACAATGGTTTTTCCACATGGTCCGAATATCCCTTTTTGAGAGAAAGAACAGTTTTTTGCCTTGAAGGTGAGAAGTCTGTGTTTTTTTGCAAATTGTAAAACTTGATTCCCATTTTGGAGAGTAGCAACAGGATTGAAAGTGTGTGTGTGTGTGTGTGTGTGTGTGTGTGTATGTGTGTGTGTTTGAGTGTATGTGTGTTTGTGTGTGTGTGTGTGTGTGTGTGTGTGTTTGTGTGTGTGTGTGTGAATGGGGAGTTATCTCTTTAACACTTTCAGTTCTGCCTTTAACAGATTCTCAGTAGTGTTGTATGAACTTATGAAAGATTAGACTCACCCATTGCCGAACATTTTCACTGCTAGAAAGTTATTCAAGTAGTTCTAAAGTTGTTTTAAGGCTCAGTTATGGCGACATGTGGTAACCCAAGGTAACTAACAGCATTTGTATTGTTCTTGCGGATTTCTCAGGCTTAAGCACTCTAAAATAAAGTGCATTCAAGTTTTGTCAGTAGATGCCTACAGGTGTTAAAATGCGCACAGAGGTATCGGAAGATGCAAAGGCTTTCTGCAAGCATACTAAAAATAACCCCTTTTTGGAAGCAGCAGTGGAATTGATGATGCTGTCTCAATTATAGAAGAACCCGACGAAAGTTTAAACCCTACAGGACCCATGACGTACTGGTACGTCATGAGTCCGCTCTGTTTCTATAACGCGGGGCCACGGAGTGGCCCCACGTCATAGCGGGTCAGGCCCGGGCTCTAACAACGGCCAGGACCCGTGGCTAACAGCGCGTGGCACTGATCGAAGTTCTGAACGCCATTAACCCTTTAGACGCGGTGTTCAAAGTTGAACGCTGCGTCTAAAATGAAAGTAAACTAATGCCGGTTAGCTCAGGTAGCTATTCGGGATCCCGAACAGCTTACAGGACAGCCGGAGGGTCCCGACCTGCCTCCATGCTGTCCGAATGACTGCTCAGTGCCAGAGATCTAAGCATGAGCAGCCAAGCGGCAGAATCATTGATCAATGGTTTCCTATGAGAAACCATTGAACAATGTAAAAGATCAGTGTGTGCAGTGTTATAGCCCCCTATGGGATAACAATGATCAATGTAAAAGATCAGTGTATGCAGTGTTATAGGTCCCTATGGGAGCTATAACACTGAGAAAAAAAGTGAAAAAAAAGTGAATAAAGATAATTTAACCTCTTCCCTAATAAAAGTTTGAATAACACCCCTTTTCCCATAAAAAAAAAAAAAAAACAGTGTAAGTAAAAATAAAAATAAACATATGTGGTATCGCCGCGTGCAGAAATGTCTGAATTATAAAAATATATGCTTAATTAAACCACACAGTCAATGGCGTACACGCAAAAAAATTCAAAAGTCCAAAATAGTGCATTTTTGGTCACTTTTTATATCATGAAAAAATGAATAAAAAGTAAATCAGTCAATCAATAAGTCCTATCTAGAGATGAGCGAACTTACAGTAAATTTGATTAGTCACAAACTTGCTCCCGTGGGCTGGAAAAGGTGGATACAGTCCTAGGAGACTCTTTCCTAGCACCTGAAAGCTGAACTAATTTATGCAGGATAAGTCATCAATTGCCGAGCCGAGAAGTTTGTGACGAATTGAATTTACTGTAAGTTCGCTCATCTCTAGTCCTATCAATGCAAAAATAGAAACTACTCTAGACCAATATATGGCGGGTAAATTTACTAATTTCAACCTATAGGTCACTAGGGTGACCCAATGATACCCTTTTTCCCCATACACAATTAACTTATGAAGATAAGTTAATTGTGTATGGGGAAAAGGGGTATCATTGGGTCACCCTAGTGACCTTTAAGTTGAAATCAATGCAAAAATAGTATCGCTAAAAACTTCAGATCATGACACAAAAAATGAGCCCTCATACTGACCCATAAGCGGAAAAATAAAAAAGTTATAGGGGTCAGAAGATGACAATTTTAAATGTATACATTTTCCTGCATGTAGTTATGATTTTTTCCATAAGTAGGGGATCATTTTAATTGTATGGTCCTACAGAATAAAGAGAAGGTGTAATTTTTACCGAAAAATGTACTGTGTAGAAACGGGAGCCCCCAAAATTTACAAAATTGTGTTTTTTTTTCTATTTTGTCTCACAATGATTTTTTTTTTTCCATTTCACCGTACATTTTTGGGTAAAATGACTAACGTCATTACAAAGTAGAATTGGTGTCGCAAAAAATAAGCCAGGATATGGATTTATGATTTTTTAAAGGTAAGGAGGAAGGAGTTACGATTTTTTAAAGGTAAGGAGGAAAAACGAGAATGAAAAAACGGAAAAACCCCGGGTTCTGAAGGGGTTAAAATTTGTTTAAGCCCTTAACGACAACTGGTGCAATGGGACTAAACGCACCAGGACGTACATTTACGTCCTTACATGACCGCGAGCACCTACTGTGGAGTAATCCTGCGGCCTACACCTACTCTGGGAGATCCTGCTGCCTACACTTACTGTGGGGGGAGCTAGCTGCATACACCTACTGTGGGGGGACCTTGCTGCTTACACCTTCTGTGGGGGGACCCTGCTGCCGACATCTACTATAGGTGGACCCTGCGGCTTACACCTACTGTGGGGGAACTCTGCTGCCTACACCTACTTTGGTGGAACTCTGCTGTCTACACCTATCTAGGCAAGGAAAAGGAAGGTCACTTCTGCTTCTGATCTCCCAAGTAAAATTGCCAAGTTGGGCGATGATGCGAGGGTCTCGGGATCAGAGATGGCAACCCTAGTGGATACTGGTATCCCTAACAGCCGGGGGAACAGCTCAACTAGTAGTGTGGGGGATGGTAACGCAGGTAGGCCAAGACAGTTAGTTGTGGTAGGGGATTCTATAATCAGGAAGACGGATTGAATAATTTGTCGCCAAGACCACCTCAGCCGAATGGTTTGCTGTCTCCCTGGTGCCAGGGTTCGGCATGTGGTGGAAAGGGTGGACAAATTACTAGTGGGGGCTGGGGATGACCCAGCTGTCGTGGTCCATGTGGGAATCAACGACAGAATACATGGTAGGTGGAGGTCCTTGAAGAATAATTACAAGGAACTAGGTGCCAAGCTGAAGGGAAGGTCCTCTAAGGTTGTGTTCTCTGGAATACTTCCTGTGCCATGCGCATCGCAGGAAAGACAGCGGGAGCTTAGGGAGTTAAATGCATGGCTTAAGTCGTGGTGTAACGGGGAAGGGTTTGGGTTTTTAGAGCACTGGGCTGACTTTTCATTGGGGTACAAACTCTATTCTACGGATAATTTGCACCTGAATGGAAGGGGGTCCGCTGTGCTTGGGGAGAGAATCCTGGAAGGGGTGGCTGAGTATTTAAACTAGGTGAGTGGGGGGAGGATAATAAAGCAAAGAAAGCAGACAGTGGGATGGATAGGTTAGAGAAGGTTCAGGACATAATGGTGGGTGGAGAGGAGTCCTGTGGGGGGAGGTTAAGAGCAGTAGATAAGGAGATCCATGGGTTACAAACCAGCCGTAAAAATAAATGTAGCCCGAAAAATTGTCATCCCAATAATTCAAAAAATTCCATTAGCCCCAATAACTCAATAACTACAATAAGCCCCATTAACTCAAAAAATACAATTAGCCCCAATAACTTAAATAACAACGTTAGACCCAATAACGCAAAAAATCCCATTAGCCCCAATAACTTAAATAATAACGTTAGACCCAATAACTCAAAAAATCCCATTAGCCCCAATAACTTAAATAGTACAATTATCCCTTATAACTCAAAAAATAACATTAACCCCAATAACTCTGAAAATCCCATTAGTGAGACTATATGTGTAAAACCTAATGGAAATGTAAAGTGTATATTCACAAATGCCAGAAGCCTAGCAAATAAAATGGGGGAGCTTGAGGCCTTGATACTGGAGGAACATATTGATATAGTTGGGGTCACTGAGACATGGCTGGACTCCTCGCATGACTGGGCTGTCAATCTGCAGGGGTTTACATTGTTTCCCAAGGATAGAATGAACAGAAAAGGTGGTGGAGTCTGTCTGTATGTAAGAAGTGGTATGAAAGTCAGTGTGAACGATGCCATAGTGTGTGATGATTCTGAGGAGGTGGAATCACTGTAGGTAGAATTACAAAAGGAGGGAAATACTGAAAAAATAGTATTTGGGGTAATCTACAGACCCCCTAATATCACTGAAGAGATAGAAGTTCGGCTTCATAAACAAATAGAGAGGGCCGCCCGGGCAGGTACAGTGGTAATAATGGGAGATTTTAACTATCCAGATATAGATTGGGGTCCGGGGTTGGCTAAAACTACAAAGGGGAGAAAATTCCTAAATTTATTGCAGGATAATTTTATGGGCCAGTTTGTGGAGGACCCAACAAGAAGTGATGCCTTGTGGGATCTGATAATTTCCAACAACGCAGAGCTGGTTGGTAATGTAACTGTGCGGGAAAACCTTGGTAATAGCGACCACAATATAGTTACTTTTGACTTAAAATGTAGAAAACAAAGACAGACGGGGAAGGCAAAAACATATAACTTTAAAAAGGCAAATTTCCCTGGGCTGAGAGCTGCACTACAGGACATAGATTGGGGGGAGGGAGGTGTTGTCAAATACTGATACAGAAGGTAAATGGGACATCTTTAAATCAACTCTAAATAACTATACAGCTAAATATATTCCAAAGGGGAACTGTTAGGATTCGGCTAGCTGGATGTGGATCCTCTGTGCCAGCGAGGGATTGGCGTGGACCGTGTCGGTGGACCGGTTCTAGGTTGCTACTGGTTTTCACCAGAGCCCGCCGCAAAGCGGGATGGTCTTTCTGCGGCGGTAGCAACCAGGTCGTATCCACCGGCAACGGCTCAACCTCGCTGACTGCTGAGAAGGCGTGGGACAGAAGGACTAGGCAGAGGCAAGGTCAGACATAGCAGAAGGTCGGGGCAGGCGGCAAGATTCGTAGTCAATAGCAATAGCAGAAGGTCTGGAAACACAGGCTTTGGACAACACTAAACGCTTTCTCTGGCACAAGGCAACAAGATCTGGCCAGGAAGGGAAGGGGAAGTGAGGTTATATGGACAGGGAGCAGGTGGAAGCTAAATAGACTGATTGGGCCAGGCACCAATCACTGGTGCACTGGCCCTTTAAATCTTAGAGAGCTGGCGCGTGCGCGCCCTAGAGAGCGGAGCCGCGCGCGCCAGAACGTGACAGCCGGGGACCGGGACGGGTAAGTGGCTTGGGATGCGATTCGCGAGCGGGCGCGTCCCGCTATGCGAATCGCATCCCCATCGTGAAAGTCAGTGCAGCGCTCCCGGTCAGCGGGTCTGACCGGGACGCTGCAGAAAGGAGAACGCCGCGAGCGCTCCGGGGAGGAGCAGAGACCCAGAGCGCTCGGCGTAACAGGAACAAATATAAACGATTAAAACTAAATCCTACATGGCTGACAAATGATGTTAAAAGAGCAATAAACAACAAAAAATTGCCTTCAAAAAATTCAAATCCGATGGGTCAGCTATAACATTTAAACAGTACAAGGAGCTTAATAAAATCTATAAAAATGTAATAAAAACAGCAAAAATTCAAAATGAGAGACCGGTGGCCAAAGAAAGCAAAACTAATCCTAAATATTTTTTTAGATATATAAATACAAAAAAAACAAGGACAGAGCATGTAGGACCCCTTAATAATGATAATGGGGAGGTTGTCATGGGCGATCAAGAGAAGGCGGAGCTACTGAATGGGTTCTTTAGTTCTGTATACACTATGGAAAAAGGAGCTGACATTGGCCAGGTCAGTGCTGGTAACACATCATGTACAGGTCAGTGCTGGTAACACATCATGTACAGGTCAGTGCTGGTAACACATAATGTAATGTACTGAACTGGCTTAATGTAGAGATGGTACAAGGTAAGTTAAGTAAAGTAAATGTAAGCAAATCTCCAGGGCCGGATGGACTACACCCAAGAGTTCTTAGAGAGGTAAGTTCAGTAATATCTGTACCCTTGTTCATGATATTTAGAGATTCTCTGGTGTCTGGTATTGTGCCAAGGGACTGGCGCAAGGCTAATGTGGTACCAATCTTCAAAAAGGGCTCTAGGTCTTCGCCAGGCAATTATAGACCGGTAAGTCTAACGTGCATTGTGGGTAAATTGTTTGAAGGACTTATAAGGGATTACATACAGGAATACATAGGGGATAATTGTATTATAAGTGATAGCCAGCATGGGTTTACTAAGGATAGAAGTTGTCAAACCAATCTAATTTGCTTTTATGAAGAGGTGAGTAGAAGCCTTGACAGAGGAATGGCTGTTGATATAGTGTTTCTGGATTTTGCCAAAGCGTTTGATACTGTCCCTCACAGACGTCTGACAGGTAAGTTAAGGTCTTTGGGCTTGGAAACTTTAGTTTGTAACTGGATTGAACACTGGCTCATGGATCGTACCCAGAGAGTGGTGGTCAATGATTCGTACTCTGATTGGTCCCCGGTTATTAGTGGTGTACCCCAAGGTTCAGTACTGGGCCCGCTGTTGTATAATTTATTTATCAATGATATAGAGGATGGTAATAACAGCTCTGTTTCTATCTTTGCAGATGACACCAAGCTTTGTAGCACGGTACAATTTATAGAGGATGTGTGTAGGTTACAAGATGACTTGGATAGACTAAGTGTCTGGGCATCCACTTGGCAAATGAGGTTCAATGTGGATAAATGTAAAGTTATGCATCTGGGTACTAATAACCTGCATGCATCGTATGTCTTAGGGGGGATTAAACTGGTCACTGGTAGAGAAGGATCTGGGTGACTTGTAGATCACAGACTACAGAATAGCACAATGTCAAGCTGCTGCTTCCAAAGGCGGCAGGATATTGTCATGTATCAAAAGAGGCATGGACTCAAGGGACAGGGACATAATACTACCCCTTTATAAAGCATTGGTACGGCCTCACCTGGAATATGCTGTTCAGTTTTGGTCGCCTGTTCATAAAAGGGACAATGTGGAGCTGGAAAGGGTGCAGAGACGCGCGACTAAACTAATATGGGGCATGGAACATCTTAGCTATGAGGAGCGTTTAAAGGAGTTACAATTGTTTAGTCTTGAGAAGAGACGTTTAAGGTGGCATATGATAAACGTATATAAGTATATTAATGGCCCATACAAAAAATATGGAGAAAAACTGTTCCAGGTTAAACCCCCCCCAAAGGACGAGGGGACACTCCCTCCGTCTGGAGAACAAAAGGTTTAGTCTAAAGGGGCGACACGCCTTCTTTACCGTGAGGACTGTGAATTTATAGAACAGTCTACCTCAGGAACTGGTCACAGCAGGAACAATTAAAAACTTTAAAACAGGGTTAGATACATTCCTGGAACAAAATAACATTAATCTAATGCAGAATTATAAAACTACATCTCTTCCCCTTATCCCCTTACACCCTTCACTTCAATTCCCTGGTTGGACTTGATGGACGTATGTCTTTTTTCAACCATACTAACTATGTAACTATGTTTCTGCCTTGCTAATATGGGGACAAACTATCAACTAATAGGAGGGTACCTACAAAGGGGGTTTTCATACAGGGGACAGCTATCTCGGGGATTTACCTACAGGGAGCATGACTACCTACCTGGGCGACATTAACTACCTGAAAGCAACATCTACTAGGGGCACGCACCCTGCTGCCTACAACTAATGTGGGAGGACACTGTTGCATTCACCTACTGTGGGGGTACCCTGCTGCCTACAACTTCTGTGGGGTGACCCCCTGCTACCTATACCTACTGTGGGGGGACCTTTTTGCCTACAACTACTGTGGGGGGGACCCTGCTGCATTTTTGGAACCCTTAACAAAATCCATGCCCTTTTCTCCGCTTCACAGACTAAAAAGCTGTTGCTACTTTAAAACAGGTCACCTGTCTAACCCAGGAAGAAGTACAATTCAGCATACATAAAATGAAAATAGACAAATCCTCATGCTCTGATGGCATTCACCCATGTGTTCTAAAGGAATTAAGTAATGTAATAGACAAAAACTTATTTTTAATATTCATGGACTCGATAGTGATAGGGAAGGTTCCACAGGACTGGCGGATGGCAAAAGTGGTGCCTATATTTAAAAAGGGGTCAAAAGGTGACCACGGGAATTATAGGCCTGTTAGTTTAACCTCTGTTGTAAGTTGTTTGAGGGTTTTCTATGAGATGCTATATTGAAGTATCTTAATAAAAATAAATGTATGACCCCATATCAGCATGGCTTTATGAGGGATTGGTCCTGTCAAACTAACCTGATCAGCTTTTATGAGGATGTGAGCTCCAGACTGGACCAGGGGCAATCGCTGGATGTCATGTATCTGGATTTTTTCAAAGCATTTGATACGGTGCCACATAAAAGATTGGTACATAAAATGAGAAGAATGGGGCTTGAGGATAATGTGTGTAAGTAGGTAAATACCTGCCTCTGTGATAGGAAAAAGAGGGTGGTTATTAATGGTATGTATTCTGATTGGGTGATTGTTACTAGTAGGGTACCACAGGGGTAAGTCTTGGATCCTATTCTATTAAATGTATCCATTAATGACCTTGTAGAGGGGTTGAATAGTAAAGTAGAAAAATTTGCAGATGATACTAAACTCTGTAAAGTAGTCAACACAATAGAGGACAGTGCACTGTGTATAGTATATAACACAATAGAGGACAGTGCACTGTGTATAGTATATAACACAATAGAGGTCAGTGCACTGTGTATAGTAGATAACACAATACAGGACAGTGCGCTGTATATAGCGGATAACACAATAGAGGACAGTGCACTGTATATAGTAGATAACACAATACAGGAAAGTGAACTGTTAAAAATGGATCTGGATAAGTTGGAGGTTTGGCTTGGAAGTGGCAGATGAGGTTCAACACTGATAAATGTAAGGTAATGCACATGGGGAGAAAAAATCCAGGCTGGGATTATGTATTAAATGGGAGAACACTTGGGACGACTGATGTGGAAAGTCTTTAGGAGTCTAAATTAACAGTACATTTAGCTGTACTGACCAGTGTCGGGAAGGTGCATAGATGCTCACGACAAGGAAATAATTCTACCACTGTACAAATCACTATTCAGACCACACATAGAATACTGTGTACATTCTGGTCAGACCACACATGGAATATTGTGTACAGTACTGGTCAGACCACACATAGAATACTGTGTACAGTACTGGTCAGACCACACATGGAATACTGTGTACAGTACTGGTCAGACCACACATGGAATACTGTGTACAGTACTGGTCAGACCACACATGGAATACTGTGTACAGTACTGGGCACCAGTGTACAAGTAAGATATAGTGGAGCTGGAGAGGGTTCAAAGACGGGCAACCAGGGTAATGCAGGGAATGGCCAGAAAGATTATCAGAATTAGGGTTATTTAGTTTGGAAAAAAGAAGGCTTAGGGGAGACCTAATAACTATGTATAAATATATCAGGGGACAGTACAGAGATCTCTCCATGATCTATTTATACCCAGGACTGTATCTATAACAAGGGGGCATCCTCTACTTCTAGAGGAAAGAAGGTTTCTACACCAGCACAGACGGGGGTTCTTTACTGTAAGAGCAGTGAGACTATAGAACTCTCTGCCAGAGAAGATGGTCATGGTGACTCTGTAAAAGAGTTCAAAAGGGTCCGGATGCATTTTTGGAGAGTAATAACATTGCTGGTTATGTATTCTAGCTTTATAGGGACCGAACATTGATCCAGAGATTTATTCTGATGCCATATTTAGAGTCAGGAAGGAATTTTTACCTCTAGTATGAGGGTTTTTTGCCTTCCTCTGGATCAACTCAGTAGGTACTCATTAGGAATATAGGTTGAATTTGATGGACTCTGGCCTTTTTTTTAAGCCTTATGAACAATGTTACTATGTTACTAACTACTACATACCTGGATGCCTAACTACTTACCTACATACCTGGTTATCTAACTACCTTCATACCTGGCTGCCTAACTACATACCTACATATCTTGCTACCTACCTACATACCTGGCTACCTATGTTCATACCCAGCCTTCATATATGGCTGCTTAACTACAGAGCTAGCAACCTACTTACCATGATAGTAAGCTACCTACATATCTGGCTTCCTGATCTACCTACCTAGTTAACTATTTATCTGGCTACCTAACTTCCTACCCTTTTACTGTGCAGGACACCAAAGAGGGCATTATTACAGTTTGTGGGCCTATATATGGGAAGATTGTGTAGGAGAGGGCACTAGAAAAATGTAGAGTCTAACATGTCTGTCCTGCAGATGTTAAGAGATCGACATGGCGGTCCCTAGAGTCCCTAGATGTACCTGTAATCCCATATATGGTATACAGATCCTGTGTACAGCTGATATCTACTGCCATATGGTCCTGTATATAATCACTTATATGGTATACAGATCTCTGTACAGCTGGTATCTACCGCTATATGGGCCTGTATATAATCACTTATATGGTATACAGATCTTGTATAGTATACTGGTCTATGTATAGTGATTTTATTCAGTACAGTATGGCAGTATTATTCAGTTATTGTGTGGTGATATATATTTCCTCCTTGTATGCTGGTATTATTGGTCATGGAAAATTATTTTGTTTCTTATATATAAATGTTAATTTATTTTGTGTGTAAGGGTGGTGGAGGGATTTGGGTGAAATAGGGGTAGAAGGGTGACCACCGGCAGAGCATCGCAGGAGGCCCTTGCTTTTTTTGGTCCGGGGGCCTGAGTGTTGTCAGTCCGCCCCTTAGCGAAGATGATGACATTGATTTTGCCATGGGTTCCATAAAGATTCCCTGTTTTACAGTAGCAACAGCTTTTTGGTGTGCCAAGCAAGGAAGTTGGCATAGATTTTGTCACGTGTTCCAAAAATTTTCCTTTTTTGGAAGTAGCAACAGCTGGGGTGTTTTTTGTCCTAAATATAATTTTGTCTCTGACGTGGTAATACATTATATGATAAAATAAAGTATACTAATAAAAAGTAAATTTTAACTTGTTCCATAAAACATAAGCCCTAATACAACTTGGATGAAAACTGGAAAATTAAAAAGGTATGGGTCTTAGAATGGAAAGAGAAAAAAAAAACATGAGCCACAAAACAAAAGCACGTTAATATGGCTCACTAATGGCGACATGCGATACCCATTGTAACTAACAGCTTCTTTAATGCATTTTCATATTTTTTAGTCTTATTCACTTCTAAACAAGAGTGGCATCAAGTATCCCTGGTTGTCGGTAGATGCCTGCCTGTGTTATATGGAGGTATCGGAAGATGCAGTGGCTTTCTTCAAGCATTCTAAAAATAAGCCATTTTTGGAAGTAGCAACAGGATTGGTGATGCTGTCTCAAAATAGATAAGAAACTGATAAAGTTGAGTTAAAGGGGTATTCCAGGAAAAAAAAATATATTTGACCATGCTACAGGGGCTGTAAAGTTGGTGTAGCTCATAAGATAGTGTCTGTACCTGTGTGTGACGGGTTTCTCACAGTTCTTCTGCGATTTTCACCCCACTATTTATTTTTAACAGCATTCAAAATGACGGTTGTCTCAGATTTTTCCCAGGTTGCAATGCGGCTCAGACCTGACTCATTAGTCAGCTGATGACAGGGAGCCTGTCTGCTTCAATGGGTGGAGGGAGCGCTTGGTGGGAGAGAGATCAACTGCAACTAATTGAAAACACCCTGATTGAAAACCACAGGTCTTTTGTTTCAATGGGTGGGATGGCTGATGTGTGAGAGGAAGGGAAATGGAATTGTGGGATTTGTAGTCAAATAAGAAAAAGTCAAACAGGAAATGCAAGTTCACAAAAATCTAGCCACAGTGTTATGGTAATCTCACAACATAGCCATTTAGCCCTAAGACATGTGCAGATCCTTCCTAAGCATATCCATTACTGCCTGCAAGGTACGTACGTACTTACGTACCTTGTTTGAGGATCATGGGTTGTGCATGTGTAGGCCTGGTTGAAACTACCAGCAGTAAAGGAAATGGAAAACTAGAGAGACGTTTAATAGCCAGCAATGGTGATCACTACTTACTTTCCCTCACAGAGATCTTCATCTAACACCTGATATATCTCTAATGGCTACTAAAGCTATGTGCTTAGACTTTCATAGTGAACTCTATCCTGCCAGCTGTTATACCTCCGGAGTACCTCTTGTGCCCTGTATAACACTGCTAGGAATATATGCAATAAAAAAACAAAAGGCGCTTCCTTGTGTGATATCCTTCAAAAGCTAATAGCATATTGAAAAGGTGAGCCAAGAACTGACTCACCTGGGATGGTTGTGCTAATACTGGCAAAACACGTACAAGGGCATCAGTACAAGGCTGAAGTTTCCTCCTCCGACACGCTAGGCTGCTTGTTACGTAAAAATCCAAATCCACAAAACATACCACCAAGGAGGATAATGGAGCGCTGTACATGACTTCTTGAATAATCGTATTTATTTACAAAGGATTTTTAAAACATACAACACGTTTCGAAGCCAGACCAGCTTCTTTCTCAAGTACTTAGCACTAATTCTCAATGTAGAATAGTGAAGAACAATTAAAGCACATAACAACACTTAACTGTTGGCTTTGTTGGGGCCCCTATGGGACACGTCTTACATTAATGGAAGAGAATAGAAGACCAAGAAGCTGAATACAGAATTGCATCAGATATTAGGAACATTTGTAGAATGCCAGGGAATGTTTTATAATAATAACTTTATGTTACAATGCAGGAAGTTACTTTGCTTAATGTTTGATGAATTTTGATTCCAGCAGAAGAAGCTCCATACGTAAATACAGGAGGAACATTAAACAAAGGTTCGTGCGCTCGTCTTCTGATGTTGCAGGATGAAGATGACAAATATTGTCTTCAGGTAAATAAGCCAAAGGCGTAAATGAAATGATCAGAAAAAAGAGATATATTTACTACAATAGTACATAGACATAGGATCGGATTAAAATACAACGGGATAAAATTATAATCAAATCCAATAAAGTGCAATAAAATGACCCCAATCGTGTATATAGAGGCTTATAAACACATAGATACTGATAATCACTGCCTATTAATAACTGTTCAGAAGGCTTCATAGTAGGGTCCAATATGTACAGGGGGGGCCATTTATATGGATACACCTTAATAAAATGGGAATGGTTGGTGATATTAACTTCCTGTTTGTGGCACATTAGTATATGTGAGGGGGGAAACTTTTCATGATGGGTGGTGACCATGGCGGCCATTTTGAAGTTGGCCATTTTGAATCCAACTTTTGTTTTTTCAATAGGAAGAGGGTCATGTGACACATCAAACTTATTGGGAATTCCACAAGAAAAACAATGATGTGCTCGGTTTTAACGTAACTTTATTCTTTCATGAGTTATTTACAAGTTTCTGACCACTTATAAAATGTGTTCAATGTGCTGCCCATTGTGTTGGATTGTCAATGCAACCCTCTTCTCTATATACTGCTATATACTATATACACCTCATGAGAAATGCTAGCACAGGCTTCCAGTATCCGTATACACTGCTAAATACTACTATATACACCGCAGGAGAAATGCTAGCACAGGCTTCCAGTATCCGTATACACTGCTATATACTACTATGTACACCGCAGGAGAAATGCTAGCACAGGCTTCCAGTATCCGTATACACTGCTATATACTACTATACACACCGCAGGAGAAATGCTAGCACAGGCTTCCAGTATCCATAGTTTCAGGTGCTGCACATCTCGGATCTTCACAGCATAGACAATTGCCTTCAGATGACCCCAAAGATAAAAGTCTAAGGGGGTCAGATCGGGAGACCTTGGGGCTATTCAACTGGCCCACAACGACCAATCCACTTTCCAGGAAACTGTTCATCTAGGAATGCTCGGACCTGACACCCATAATGTGGTGGTCACCATCTTGCTGGAAAAACTCAGGGAACGTGCAAGGTCCGAGCATTCCTAGATGAACAGTTTCCTGGAAAGTAGAATGGTTGTTGTGGGCCAGTTGAACGGCCCCCAAGGTCTCCCAATCTGACCCCCTTAGACTTTTATCTTTGGGGTCATCTGAAGGCAATTGTTTATGCTGTGAAGATACGAGATGTGCAGCACCTGAAACTATGGATACTGGAAGCCTGTGCTAGCATTTATCCTGTGGTGTATATAGTAGTATATAGTAGTATACGGATACTGGAAGCCTGTGCTAGCATTTCTCCTGCGGTGTATAAAGTAGTGTATACAGATACTGGAAGCCTGTGCTAGCATTTCTCCTGCGGTGTATATAGTAGTATATAGCAGTGTATACAGATACTAGAAGCCTGTGCTAGCATTTCTCCTGCGGTGTATGTAGTAGTATATAGCAGTGTATACAGATACTGGAAGCCTGTGCTAGCATTTCTCCTCCAGTGTATATAATAGTATATAGCAGTGTATACAGATACTGGAAGCCTGTGCTAGCATTTCTCCTGCGGTGTATATAGTAGTATATAGCGGTGTATACGGATACTGGAAGCCTGTGCTAGCATTTATCCTGCGATGTATATAGTAGTATATAGCAGTGTATACTGGAAGCCTGTGCTAGCATTTCTCCTGCGGTTTATATAGTAGTATATAGCAGTATATAGAGAAGAGGCTTGCATTGACAATCCAACACAATGGGCAGCACATTGAACACATTTTATAAGTGGTCAGAAACTTGTAAATAACTCATGAAAGAATAAAGTTACGTTAAAACCAAGCACATCATTGTTTTTATTGTGAAAGTCCCAATAAGTTTGATGTGTCACATGACCCTCTTCCTATTGAAAAAACTAAAGTTGGATTCAAAATGTCCGACTTCAAAATGGCCGCCATGGTCACCACCAATCTTGAAAAGTTTCCCCCCTCACATATACTAATGTACCACAAACAGGAAGTTATCACCAACCATTCCCATTTTATTAAGGTCTATCCACATAAATGGCGCTAGTGTTGAGCGAATATATGGACGAATATTCGTCATTTATTCGCGAATATTCGCATATTCGTTATATTCTCGTTTTATTTTCGCATATGCGAAAAGTCAAACATATGAAAATTAGTATATGTGGAAATTCGCATATGCGAACATTAGTGCATGCAAAAATTCGCATATGCGAACATTAGCGTCTGCGAATTTTCGCACGCCAGTCTCACACAGTAGTATTACAGCCTTCTTTACACCACACAAGCTGGAAGCAGAGAGGGGTGATCACTGTGATGTGTACTGTGAAGAAAAAAAACAAAAAACGAATATTCGTAATTACGAATATATAGCGCTATATTCGCGAAATTCGCGAATATGCGATATTCGCGAATAATATTCGAATTGCGAATATTCATGAGCAACACTAAATGGCGCACCCTGTATAACAATAGAATCAGTTGTCCTGTTTTCTGTATTGAGAAATAATTTATATTCTAATGGGAGATGAAATCCTTCTTTACAAGATGTAATAGCTGTTAAAATTCTTAGGGCATTGAATGTTGGTATTATCCTGACGTTCTGGGTCCTCAGAAAGTAGAGTGATAGGTATCTCTATATGTCAGGTTGGTTAGGATAAGTGATAACAGATTATACAGACTGTCCTCTCATTTGTCCATAATGTTCACTTGTGTCCGGACATAATGCAATAATTTTATATAAAAAAAAACTTTGGGGGGAGTTACCAGTTTGGTCAGTTTTACTGTATTTTACTGTATGAAGTTTAAATCTACTGTACCGTATAACCGTGTTATTCTGACACACTCTTAGCCATATATGCACATCCCAGCTTGTGGTGTTCAGTCAAACACTGTCAGTGTGCGCCATTTTGTTCCAATTACTCCCATGTGATAACCGAATTCTCCTCCCACTTCTTTCTCTCCGTGTGGAGCGCTCACTTATTCTTCCTTTAGAATAGACGTGTTTCGGAGGTGTGTCCCTTCTTCATCAGACCTGATAAATGATGAAGATGAAAGACGTCTCAGAAATGTGTGATTATCCATATCTCTGTGTTTATAAGACACTATATACATGATTGAGGTCATTTTATTGGACTTGATTATATGTATATCCTATTGCATTTTCATCTTATCCTATGTCCAAGTTCTGTTGCTCATGTATCTGTTTTATATGATCCTGGGGATTTTAAAGCAGTCTTTGGAATTTTTGCATTTGGAGTGAATTATAATATTCAGGGTTTGTTTGAGTTTGAGAAATCTATAATTATTGACCCTTTAATTCAACAACCCCTCATTTTTGTATTCTCATTTTTTCCCCTTTTACTTTTCCACCTACAGACCTGACAAATTGTACTTTGTAATGACATGTTTCATTTTATCCTAAAATGTTCTGCAAAACCAACAAAATATTATTTGTTAGCAGAAATAAGAAAACTGCAGTTTTGCAACTTTTATCCTGTAGGTCAATGTGATTAATACAATACCAGATTTATATAGTTTTTCTATTATTGTATTACTGTAGAAAAATGCAAACTTTTTTAACAAAATTACCGTATTTATCGGCGTATAACACGCACTTTTAGGCTAAAATTTTTAGCCTAAAGTCTATGTGCGTCGCTGCCCGCTTCTCTCCCCCTGCCTTCCCTGGGGTCTAGAGCCCTACTGCCGGCCCTTCTCACCCCCTGGCTATCGGCGCCGCTGCCCGTTCTGTCCCCCTGACTATCGGTACCGGCGCCGATAGCCAGGGGGAGAGAAGGGGCAGCGGCACCCATTGCCGGCGCCACTGCCCCGTTGACGCCCCCCATCCCCGGTGGCATAATTACCTGAGTCGGGTCCGCGCTGCTGCAGGCCTCCGGCGTGCGTCCCCGGCATCGTTGCTATGCGCTGAACGGCGCGGCACATGACGTCAGTGCGCCGCGCCGTGCATAGTAACGACGCAGGGGACGCACGCCGGAGGCCTGCAGCAGCGCGGACCCGACTCAGGTAATTATGCCACCTGGGATGGGGGGAGGCAACGGGGCAGCGGCGCCGGCAATGGGTGCCGCTGCCCCTTCTCTCCCCCTGGCTGTCGACGCCGCTTCTCTCCCCCTGGCTATCGGCGCCGACACCGATAGTCATAGGGACAGAACAGGCAGCGGCGCCGATAGCCAGGGGGTGAGAAGGGCCGACAGCAGCGCTCTAGACCCCAGGAAAGGCAGGGGGAGAGAAGCGGGCAGCGACGGCCTCTCTCCCCCTGCCATTCCTGGGGGTATATCGGGGTATACACGCGCACACACGCACCCTCATTTTACCATGGATATTTGGGTAAAAAACTTTTTTTACCCAAATATCCTTGGTAAAATGAGGGTGCGTGTTATAGGCCGGTGCGTGGTATACCCCCATAAATACGGTAATATGCATAAAATTTTTCCTATCAGACCCCTATAACTTCCTTATTTTTCCATCTAATGTATGAGGGCTCATTTTTTGCTCCATGATCTGTAGTTTTTATCTGTACCATTTTTATTTTGTTGGGACTTGTTGATAATTTTTTATTAATTTTCTTCTGATATATAATGTGATAAAAAATCTGTATTTTTGGTGTTTATTATTTTTTTTTACGATTACCGTGTGGGATCATAACTATTATATTTTAATAGCTTGGAAGATTGTACATGAGATTATATCAAATATGTTATTTTTATTTGTAAAATGGGAAAATAAGAGGGTTTATATTATTTCAGAGACTTTTTTATTTTTATTTTACACTTTTAAGTCCTTTTTGGGGACTTTTATATGCAATCATTAGATTGCATTCACTATATAATGCTACGCCTATGGCATCGCATTATACAGTGTGATCGGCCATCCACTGATGGCTACAGGCTCTCCACCATTTTAGCTCACTGAATCCCTGCGATCATGTTGCAGGGTTTTGGTTTGCTCCATTGAGCTACTGACAAGTTTCACTTTCATTTTGGACGCTGTGATCGGCATTCATTATGGTATGTAAAGGGTATAATGACCGTCAGCAGTGGTAATTAGCAGTCATTAGCAGTGAGTGTCTGACTACTGATAGAAGCCGACACTCGCTGCTTCTGCGCTCACTTAAAAGCCACTTAAAGGGGTACTCCGCCCCTAGACATCTTGGATAGGGGATAAGATGTCAGATCGCGGGGGTCCCGCCGCTAAGGACCCCCGGGATCTCGGCTGCAGCAACCCGCTTTCATTGCTGCACAGAGCAAACTCGCTCTGTGCGTAATGACGGGCAATACAGGGGCCGGAGCATCGTGAGGTCACGACCCCGCCCCCTCATTACATCACAACCCGCCCCTCAATACAAGTCTATGGGAGGGAGCGTGGTGGCCTTGCATTAATGGGGTGGGCCATGATGGCACGAGGGGGCGGAGCCATGATGTCACGATGCTCCGGCCCCTGTATCGCCCGACATTACGCACAGAGCGTGTTTGCTCTGTGCAGTAATGAAAGCGGGTTGCTGCAGCCAAGATGTCCTGGGGCGGAGTACCCCTTTAAGGCATCAGGGCGTATCAGTACTCACATAGTCCTTAAAAGAGATATGCAGCACTGATATTTAAAAAAAAACTTTACCTTATGTTATAGATCTTAAAGACCTATCCAGAAAGACATGTTTGGTCAAAATTGTCTCAGCAGGTCTCCTGATATGGTGTTATAAAGATCCCACTGTCTGCAGCATGGAGGGAGAAGCAGACTCATTAACCCCTGAACCCCTTAAGGACCCAGCCAATTTTCAGAGTAAGACCCGGCCATTTTTTGCACATCTGAGCACTTTCATTGTAAGCATGACGTTTGAGTACGTCCTTGGTCCCGCTCCCGTGATATAACGTGGGGTCCCACGGTGACCTGGCATCATATCACGGCGGGCCGGCGTCATAGTGAAGCCGGGACCCGCCGCTAATAGTGCGCGGCACTGATCGCGGTGCCGCGTGCTATTAACCCTTTAGCCGCACGCTCAAAGCTGAGCCACGCGGCTAAAAGTTAAAGTAAAAAGTGCCGGTTAGCTCAGGGAGCTGTTCGGGATCGCCGCGGTGAAATCGCGGCATCCCGAACAGCTGTACTACATGAGGAAGGTCTCTTACCTTCCTTCCTGCAGTCCGATCGCCGATTGAATGCTTCAAACCTGAGATCCAGGCTTGAGCAATCAATCGCCGAAAACACTGATCAATAAATCACTATGGAGATGCATTGAACACTGTTAAAGATCAATAAATGCAATGTTATAGCCCCCTATAGGAGCTATAATATTGCAAAAGAAAAGTGTAAAAAAAATCATTAACCCTTTGAATTATCCCTTCCCCTAATAAAAGTTATAATCACCTGGCATTTCCAATAATAAAAAAAAACCAGTGTAAATAAAAAAATAAATAAACATATGTGGTATTGCCGCGTGCGGAAATGTCCCAATTAAAACAATATACCGCTAATTAAACCGCACGGTCAATGGCGTACGCGTAAAAAAAAATCCAAAGTCCAAAATAGCGTATTTTTGGTTACTTTTTATATCATGAAAAGATGAATAAAAAGCGATCAAAAAGTCAGATCAATGCAAAAATGGTACCGACAAAAACTTCAGATTATGGCGCAAAATATGAGCCCTCATAGCCCCCTGAACACGGAATAATAAAAAAGTTATAGGGGTCAGAAGATGACAATTTTAAACGTATACATTTTCCTGCATGTAGTTATGATTTTTTTCTGTAGTAATACAAAATCAAACCTATATAAGTAGGGGATCATTTTAACCGTATGGATCTAGAGAATAAAGATAAGGTGTCATTTTTACCGAAAAATGTATTACGTACAAACAGAAGCCCCCAAAAGTTACAAAATGGCGGTATTTTTTCAATTTTGTGGCACAAGGATTTTTTTTCCCGTTTCACTGTAGATTTTTGGGTAAAATGACTGAAATCATTACAAAGAAGAATTGGTGGCACAAAAAATAAGCCATAATAAAGATTTTTAGGTGCAAAATTCAAAGAATTATGATTTTTTAAAGGTAAGGAGGAAAAAAAGAAAGCAAAAACCGAAAAACAACCGGTCCTTAAGGGGTTAATAACTCTGGGATGCTTTTACTTTTCATTCTGATTCTGAGATTGTAAAATGTTGTCGATATGTGCATCATTTCCAAAATTTTATGAAAATTTTTTAATTTTGCATTTTGTTTAACTTTGAAGCTCTCTTCTTATAAGGAAAATGGATATTCCAAATAAATGATATATTGATTCACATATACAATATGTCTACCATATGTTTGCATCATAAAGTTGACGTGTTTTTACTTTTGGAAGACATCAGAGGGCTTCAAAGTTCAGCACCAATTTTCCAATTTTTCACAAAATTTTCAAAATCTGAATTTTTCAGGGACCACTTCAGTTTTGAAGTGGATTTGAGGGGTCTTCATATTAGAAATTCCCCATAAATGACCCCATTATAAACACTGCACCCCCCCCCCCCCAAAGTATTCAAAATGACATTCAGAAAGTTTGTGAACTCTTTAGGTGTTTCACAAGAATAGCAGCAAAGTGAAGGAGAAAATTCAAAATCTTCATTTTTTACACTCGCATGTTCTTGCAGACCCAGTTTTTGAATTTTTACAAGGGGTAATTGGAGAGAAATCTTCCTAAAATTTGTAACGCAATTTCTCACGAGTAAGGAAATACCTCATATGTGTATGCCAAGTGCTCTGTGGGTGCACTAGAGGCCTCAGAAGGGAAGGAGCGACAGTGGGATTTTGGACAGTGAGTTTTTCTGAAATGGTTTTTGGGGGGCATGTCACATTTAAGAAGCCCCTATGGTGGCAGAACAGCAAAAAAAAAACACATGGCCTACTATTTTGAAAACTACACCCCTCAAGGAACGTAACAAGGGGTACATTGAGCCTTAACACCCCACAGGTGTTTCACGACTTTTTGTTAAAATGGATATGTATTTTATTTTTTTATTTTTTTCACTAAAATGCTAGTTTCCCCCCAAATTTTACATTTTTACAAGGGGTAATAGGTGAAAATGCCCCCCAAAATTTGTAACCCCATCTCTTGTGAGTATGGAAATACCCCATGTGTGGTTGTCAAGTGCTCTGTGGGCGCACTACAATGCTCAGAAGAGAAGGAGAAGGTTTTTGGGGGGCATGTCACATTAAGGAAGCCCCTATGGTGCCAGAATAGCAAAGAATCCCCCACATGGCCTACTATTTTGGAAACTACACCCTCCAAGAAATGTAACAAGGGGTACAGTTAACCTTAACACCTCACAGGTGTTTCCCGACTTTTCGTTAAAGTTGGATATGTAACTGATTTTCTTTTTCACTAAAATAGTGGTTTTGCCCCAAATTTTACATTTTTAAAAGGGGTAATAGGTGGAAAAGCCCCCCAAAATGTGTAACCCCATCTCTTCTGGGTATGGAAATACCCCATGTGTGGACGTCAAGTGCACCGCAGGCGCACTACAATGCTCAGAAGAGAGGGAGTCACATTTGAAAATGTTGCTGAAATGGGGGAGGGGGGGGAGAGCATGTCGCATTTAAAAAATCCCCCACATGGAATACTATTTTGGAAACTACACCCCTCAAGGCACGTAACAAGGGGTACAATGAGCCTTAACACCCCACAAGTGTTTGAGAATGTTCATTAAATTGGGACGTGAAAAGGAAAATTTTGATTTTTTACACTAAAATGCTGGGGTTACCCCAAATTTTTCATTTTCACAAGTGGTAAAAGGAGTAAATGTCACTGTAAATTTGTAGATACATTTCTTTGGAGTAAGGACATACCTCAAATCTGGGCGTAAACAGCTCTGAGGGTGCATACCAGGTCTCGGAGGAGCAGGAGCGCAGTCAGGGGCCTTGAGCTTTTGCATAGCTACCTATGGAGTGAGAACAGCGGGACCCCCCCTCAAGGGGCATTACATCGGGTAAATAACTTGGGTACACTAAATAACTAAAATAGGGTACAGTTGGACGTAAAATAATAAAATAGGTTATGTTCCCAGAATGATGACCCAGAGCATTGCAAAAACAAAAAATATGCCCACCCCAAACCCTATGCTCTGAATCATCATTCTGGGAATGTGATGTGTGTGGCCGTCCCTAACCTGTTGCCTCAAATGCGCACCCCGCTCCGGTGGAGAGAGAGAGCTGCGCATTTGAAGCAACATAAAAAGTCCCCGATGATAGTGACTCAGTGACCCATGACCCATTTTTGAAAAAAATACCCCAGAGGTCTTATCATTTTTTATTTTTTTCATATGACATTTTTGGGGGGCAATTTAGTGGTTTATGGGGTTAAAACTTGGAATGTACTCTGGACTTTGTGGTTTATGGGGTTAAAACTTGGAATGTACTCTGGACTTGGTACATTGGGGTAGATTATGGAAAATTTTAATAAAGAGGGAAAATTTAGTACCGCATGGAAGTGTGATACTCCCTGAAGCAGTTTTGAAATGCAGAGGCCCGAGATGATCGGGGCAAGTGTCACTTTGAGTGGTGGTGTCCTTCTGAATCCCCCCCTCCTGTTACACACTCTGCATTTTTTCTGGGATCGTCCCTTCTTTCCAGTGTGGGGGACCTCAACTGGAAAGTGTTGGCCTGGGACGATCCTGGCACCTATAACTAACAACTCACTCTGACTAAAATCACTTCTTCAGCCCTGAGGAGCACAGATCTCTGCAGAGAGGGGTCCCTGGCTCTCTCTCACAGCTCTGCCCACTGACTGAACTCATGATCGTCCGGCCAATAGCAGCGCTCCTGGGGGGGTGATGAAATCGCCACCTCCCCAAAGATACAGGAGGTGATTGTATACTACACCCCCGATCACCATGTATCTCCGGGTCAGCGGGTCACACGCATCACCGGAATCGCCGCAAATCGCAAGTGTGAATTCACCTGAGATTTGCAGTGATCGACATGGGGGGGGGGGGTCTGATGAAACCCCCTCGGCATATGCACGGGGTGCCTGCTGATCGCGTGGCGGGGCGCAAAATTCCCAAGGGTGTACAGGTACGCCCTGGGTCCTTAACTACCAGGAAGCCAGGGCGTATCCATACGCCCTGGGTCCTTAAGGGATTAAGGACTGAGCCCTTTTTCACCTTAAGGACTGAGCCCTTTTTTGCAATTCTTACCACTGTCACTTCATGCATTAATAACTCTAGGATGCTTTTTCCGATCATTCTGATTCCGAGATAGTTTTTTCGTGACATATTCTACTTGTGGTAAATTTCCGTCGTTACTTGCATCCTTGGTGAAAAATCCCCAAATTTCATGAACATTTTGAAAATTTAGCATTTTTCTAACTTTGAAACTCTCTGCTTGTAAGGAAAATGGAAATTCCAAATAAATTATATATTGATTCACATATGCAATATGTCTACTTTATATTTGCATCATAAAGTTGACATGTTTTTACTTTTGGAAGAAATCAGAGGGCTTCAAAGTTCAGCAGCAAATCTCCCATAAATTACCCCCTTATAAAAACTGTTCCCCCCCCCCAGTATTCAAAATGACATTAGATGTTTCACAGGAATAGCTGCAAAGTAAAGGAGAAAATTCTAAATCTTCATTTTTTACACTCGCATGTTCTTATAGACCCAGTTTTTGAAAGGAGAAAAAGCCCCCAAAAATTTGTAACCCAATTTCTCTCAAGTTAGGAAATATCTCATATGAGTATGTCAAGTGCTCTGTGGGTGCACTAGAGGCCTCAGAAGGGAAGGAGCAACAATGGGATTTTGGAGAGTAAGTTTTTCTGAAATGTTTTTTTGGGGGGCATTTAGGAAGCCTCTATCGTGCCAGAACAGCAAAAAGCAAAAAAACAAAAAAAACAACAACATGGCATATCATTTTGGAAACTATACACCTCAAGGAATGTAACAAGAGGTCCACTGAGCATTAACAGCCCACAGGTCTTTGACGACTTTTCGTTAAAGTTGGATGTGTAAATTAATTTATTTTTTTCACTAAAATGCTGGTTTTCCCACAAATTTTACATTTTTACAAGGGGTTATAGGAGAAAATGCCCCCCAAAATTTGTAACCCCATCTCTTCTGAGTATGGAAATACCCCATGTGTGGAGGTCAAGTGCACTGCAGGCGAACTACAATGCTCAGAAGAGAAGTCACATTTGGCTTTTGGAAAGTAAATTTTGCTGAAATGGTTTTTGGGGGGCATGTCACATTTATAAAGCCCCTATGGTGCCAGAACAGCCAAAAAAAAAAAAAAACACATGGCCTACTATTTTGGAAACTAAATCCCTCAAGGAACGTAACAAGGGGTATAGTGAGCCTTAACACCCCACAGGTGCTTGACAAATTTCCGCTAAAGTTGGACGTGAAAATGAAAAATTCAATATATTTTTTCAACAAAATGCTGGTTTTACCCCAAATTTTTCATTTTCACAAGGGGTAATTGGAGAAAAATCCTCCCAAAATTTGCAACCCCATTTCTTCTGAGTATGGAAATACCCCATATATGGATGTAAAGTTCTCTGCGGGCGAACTACAATGCTCAGGAGTGCCATTGAGCTTTTGGTGAGAGAATTTACATTACATTTTTCATTTTCACAGACCACTGTTCCAAAAATCTGTCAGACACCTGTGGGGTGTAAATGATCCCTGTACCCCTTATTACAATAAGTGAGGGGTACAGTTTCCAAAATGGGGTAACATGTGGAGGGGTCCACTGTTCTGGCACCACAGGGGGCTTTGTAAACACACATGGCCTTCAATTTCGGACACATTCTCTCTCCAGAAGCCCAATGGCACTCCTACTCTTCTGAGCATTGTAGTTCGCCCACAGAGCACTTTATATCCACATAAGGCGTATGTTCTTACTCAGAGGAAATGGGGCTAGACATTTTTTTTTTTTTTTTTTTCCTATTCTCCCACCAGCATTTTAGTGAAAAAAATGTTTTCTTCATTTTCACATCCAACTTTAACGGAAATTTGTCAAACACCTGTGGGGTAAGGCTCACTTTACCTTGTTACATTCCATGAGGGGTGTAGTTTCCAAAAGGGGGTCACATCTGGGTATTTATTGTTTTGCGTTTATGTCAGAACCGCTGTAAAATCAGCCACCCCTGTGCAAATCACCAATTTAGGCCTCAAATGTACATGGCACTCTCACTCCTGAGCCTTGTTGTGTGCCCGTAGAGCACTTTACGCCAACATATGAGGAAGTTCTGTACTCAGGAGAAATTGTGTTACAAACTTTGGGGGTCTTTTTTTCCTTTTAACGCTTGTGAAAATTAAAAGTATGGGGAAACACCAGCATGTTAGTGTAAAAATATTATTTTTTTACACTAACATGCTGGTGTAGACCCCAACTTTATCTTTTCATAAGGGGTAAAAGGGGCAAAAGCCCACCAAAATTTGTAACACAATTTCTCCCGAGTACGGAGATACCCCATATGTGGCCCTAATTTGTTTCCTTGAAATACGACAGGGCTCCGAAGTGAGAGAGCACCATGCACATTTGAGGACCAAATTAGGGATTTGAATCTACCACAAAAATACCCTACGGCAGTGTTTCCCAAACAGGGTGTCTCCAGCTGTTGCAAAACTCCCAGTCAGTGGCTGTCCAGCAATACTGGGAGTTGTTATTTTTCAACAGCTGGAGGCTCCGTTTTGGAAACAGTGCTGAACAATAATTTTTTTTTTTTTTGTTATTTTTATTGGGGGGGGGGGGACTGTATATGTAGTGTTTTAGTCTTTATTTTGTGTAGTGTTTTTAGGGCGGAGGTTTACAATGAGTTTCTCGCTGGGAGTTTGAGCTGCGGTGGAAAATTTGCCGCATCTCAAACTTGCAGCAGAACTCACTTTAAACCCGCCCGTGTGAATTTACTCTGTATAACCCATTTTTCTTGTTTTTCTTTTCTTCTTTTTTCAGATACGTGAATGCGGAGGACTACTATGGATTTGGGGACTACGTTGATGACCAGCGTTTATTACTATATTTTTTTTATCTTTTAATAAAATGGTTAACGAGGGCGTGTGGGGGAGTGTTTTTGGAATAAAAATGTTTTAAAACATGTGTTCTGTTTTCTTTATTAATTTTACATGCTTAGTAGTGGAAGCTGTTATAGACGGAATCCATTGATAAGCCGGGGCTAAGCGTTAGCACCAAAAACAGATAGCGCTAACCCCCAATTATTACCCCGGTACCCACTGCCACAGGGGTGTCGGGAAGAGCCGATACCAACAGGCCTAGAGCGCCAAAAATGGCGCTGCTGGGCCTAGGCGGTAACAGGCTGATGTTATTTAGGCTGGGGAGGGCCAGTAACAATGGTCCTCGCCCACCCTGGTAACGTCAGGCTGTTGCTGTTTGGTTGGTTGGCTGAGAATGAAATAGGGGAACCCTATAAGTTTTTTTTTTTAACAATAAATAAAAAAAACATGTGTGGTTCCCCTTATTTTCATTCTTAGCAAGATACCAACCAAACAGCAACAGCCTGACGTTACCAGGGTGAGCACCATTGTTACTGGCCCTCCCCAGCCTAAATAATGCCAGCCTGTTACCGCCTAGGCCCAGGAGCACCCTATTTGACGCTTCGGGTGTGTTGGTAGCAGCTCTTCCTGGCACCCCTGGGGCGGTGGGTACAGGATTAATAATTGGGAGGTTAGCGCTAGCTGATTTTGGGGCTGAGCTTAGTAATGGACTTCTTCTATAAGAAAGCCTCCACTACTAAGCCTGTAAAATAAATAAAATAAAAAATACAACACAAGTTTTAAAAAAAAGTTTATTCTAAAAAACATTCCCTGATAAGCCCTCATTAACCATTTTATTAAAAGATTTTTTTTTAAATGCTGGTCATCGACATAGTCCACCGAATCTTAAGTAGTCCTCCGCATACACCTATCTGAAATGAGAAAAAAAGACTAACATGAAAAAAAGGTTAGTACATTTTGAGCGCTCTCCCCTGGGCAGAAAACCCATAATAACAGTGATTCCAAACAGGGAGCCTCCAGATGTTGCTAAACAACAACCCCCATCATTCCTAGACTGCCTTTGGCTGTTTGGAAATGATGGGAATTGTAGTTTAGCAACAGCTAAAGGCTCGCTGTTCTGAAACTACAACCCCCATCATTCCCACATGTCATTTGCCTGTCTGGAAATCATGGGAGTTGTAGTTTTGCAACAGCTGGTGGCTGTCCCTCTGTGCTTGTACAACTATTCCCATCATGGGAGTTGTAGTGCAAGCGCTGAAACAGACTCCCCAAAGCAGAGGGATGTGTAAGAGCAATTTTTGCCGTCCCTCGGTGCTGTGGTGTTACTACAAACCACCATCATGGGCCAGACTGTTGTCCATAATGGTGGTAGTAGTATCACCGCAGCACTGAGGGACAACAGGGATGGCTCCTGCACATCGCTGTGGTGAGCTTGTGGGGATGTAGGGTAGGAAGGGTGCAGCCGTGCAGTGATGAAAGGGTGTTGGATTAACCCTTAACTGTTGTGATGCCAGGGTGCGGGTTCTTCCTCTTTATATATATATATATATATATATATATATATATATATATATCCTGCCGTCATCCGTCCCAGGAACGATAGGGAGGAATAAAGGATTGTCTACAACTGGAGGTTAAGTAAACTGGAAATAACTTTACTGCAACGTTTATGCAGGTTTACAGTAGTAACAGTCTTTACAGAGGACTAGACTTTAAGTTCCTCACAGTTCGTTTGGACCTTGTAGGGAATAAGCTCTGAGGCTTGCGTTACGCTGTTCCACTGAATTTAGGGTTTGGTTTTAGGTTCAGTAGTCACGCAGATTTAGGATTGAGTTTAGACTGAACTAACGGTTTGGTATTCGGCTGAAGTTAGCAGGCTTCAGGCCTAGATTTGTCTTGAAGGTATGGACGGAGCATCTCTCTCTCTGCTAGTCCGGAACCCAAGAGAGCGATCATTGGATACAGCACCCTATATGGAAAGGGGAAGACTCATAGCTTATTGGTTCCTACCAACTGTCAGTCCTTTCAAAAAGCATTGTGGTACATCATGTGACCCACTCACGTAACCTGAAAGTAGTCATGTGACCTAAGGTCCTGGGAGTACTATATATATATTTATATATATATATATATATATATATATATATATATATATATATATAAATTATATAAAAAAAATTATATACAGCAAACACATAAAATTAAATAAGGAAGAGGTGACTAAGGGTTATCCCACTAGGAGGATCCTACCGGTACGCAGGAACTCTGACTTTGGGGACTTACCATAGAAGGTACGGTACAATGTAGGGTACCGGGACATCACTTCTCTCCGCTGCGGGGGCCAAATGCTGTCCAGGCATGCTGGGATTAGTAGTTTGGCCACCACTGGAGACACATAGATTGCAGACCACTGTACTTAATATAATCTTATAACGAATGCCAGCGGGGATCAGGTTTCTCCCTGTCTGGAGGGGGTTACAGTTTGCATACAGGAGGCTGCAGAGCTCAGCCTATTAGGGATGGGCTAATGAGTATTCATAAGGGGCAGCTCGTCAGGCTGGAGAGGGGACGGGAGGGAGAAAACCCTCCTGGTGCATTGTGGGAGTAGTGACGTTCCGAGCCTAATATGACTGCCTATTGCAGCTCTATGGGCTCGAAAGTCACACTAGCTGGAAGAACTACTGCGCTTCCTGTACACGGCTCATTAACACATGTCAGGCTCTAGGTATCGAACCCTCTGACTTAGAGAATGTTCGCACCCTAAACACCCTCTTGGGGGATCATGACACAGATAGATCTAGAGGTCCCTTCAGTGACCTTGGACTTCCCAGTACCAGATCTCCCCCTCTTAATGATGACACCAACATTGATATTTTCTATAAACTAGTTCTTAGAGACCTCGTGGATCTCGAAAGGACACATCAAACAAAATACCGGAACTATACTCAAGGCGAAATGCAAGCTCTCCTTAACCTAGAGAAGAATTGCTACATAGTTATTAAACCCTCGGACAAAGGAGGCAACATTGTGATTATACCCACTGAACAATACAAATCTATATGTCTCTCGATCATTCAAGACGAGACAAACTATAGCAAAATAAGACGGGACCCCACAACCATATTCCAAAGGGAACTACATAACTTGCTAACTGCAGCACTACATGACCATGTCATAGATAAAAAGGAATTTGATTTCCTGTTTCCCAACACCCCTAAAATAGCGACTTTCTATGGACTTCCCAAAGTCCACAAAGGACTATCACCGCTAAAATGCAGACCCATAGTATCGGGAGTGGACAGTCTTTGCCAAAACATAGGCATCTATGTGGACAAAATGCTACGACATTTCGTCATGGCTCTACCCTCCTATACCAGGGATACCTCTGACCTGCTGGGGAAGCTAGAAGGGATGCAGATAGAAGATTTGTGGTACTTAGCCTCCATTGATGTAGAGGCTCTCTATAGTTCCATCATTCACGAGATTGGACTTAAAGCTGTATCTTTCTACCTAGACACAAGGAGTAATCATCTGCTTACTCACAATAAGTTCATCCTGGATTTGCTACAGTTTATACTCACGCACAACTATTTTCTGTTTGACTCCGCCTACTATCACCAGCTCAGGGGCACGGCCATGGGGAGCCCCTGCGCCCCCAGTTATGCCAACCTTACCCTGGGCTGGTGGGAAGATACCACCGTATTTACAGATTCCACCACTCATTTTACCCAACACATCGTCTTTTGGACACGATACATTGACGATGTATTCATCATCTGGTCTGGGTCACAATCTCTATTTAAGGACTTCATCACTACACTCAACCACAATTCAATTGGCCTTTTCTTTACATCAGATATCCAGTTGACACAACTTCCATTTTTAGATGTTCTGATTTCTAAAAACGGCCGAGGGCAAATGGACACAACGCTTTACCGCAAACCGACGGCAGGAAACAATCTCCTGAGATGGCAGAGCTTTCACCCCTTTCCTCTGCGTAAAGGTATCCCAAAAGGTCAATTCCTGAGGGTACGCAGGAACTGCTCATCGGAAGACACCTACCGAGAAGAAGCATCCAAACTGTATTCCAGGTTCCAGGAACGAGGCTACACTAACAAACATCTGGACACAGCCCTTCGATCAGTTCAGTCGACCTCACGACAGGATTTGCTTAACCCAAGAACAATATCAAAAAACGAAGATGGAGGATTTACACGAATAATAGCCACCTTTGATACAGCGTCCCAGGAAATACGTAATATCATCCAGAAACACTGGGACATCCTGACAATGGATAGGGACCTTAAAGATGCGGTAAGCCCATACCCACTCATTTCTTTCAGGAGGGGCCGTAATGTGAGGGACAGACTTGTGTCCAGTCACTTCGCATCACAGAAACCACACACCAACTGGCTCTCCCTACAAAAACCGGGCACTTTGAGATGCGTAAAGTGTAGAGCTTGTCAGTTTATAAAGGTTGACAACCATTATTTTGACAAAGAACTTCACCGGTCCTTCCCTAGCAGAACCTTTGCAAACTGCAAAACCACAGGGGTGGTGTATATTGCCACCTGTATATGTGGGCTTAGATACGTGGGTAAAACCACCCGGGAATTCAAATGCAGGATTTTGGAACACATTGGGGATGTGAACAACAATCGGGATAAACATATTGCCAAACATGTCAACAACAAACACAATGGCAACCCAACAGTCCTCCAATTCCAAGCTTTGGAAATTATTTCACCTTCCCAAAGAAGAGGTAACCTTGATAAAATACTAACACAAAAAGAAACCCGCTGGATCTTCCTTCTGGATACAGTCCAACTACATGGTCTAAATGAAAATTTGAACTTCACCAGCTTCATATAATCTTATAATCATATAACTCCTAATCCTCGAACGTATGTTCCTCTACCAGCCATTTCAATTAGCGACTATGTTTTTACTTCTTATTCTTCCTATCCTCATTTCGGGTATAACTTTATTCTCTTTTGGTTTGGGCCTCCCATATTAGGACACACTCCCTTTCCTTATAATACAACTGACAGTGCCATTTTTACCATGCCTTTCTTATGAGAGACAACCTCCCCTCCCCCTCTCTACCCCCTCTCCTATTCTAACCGCCTCCCCTACAGCCTCACCCTACCCTCTGATAAAATAGTGTATTATCTATTTTCCGCACTTATCTGCACCCATATACCTTAACAATGTGCCTAGACACATATCATAACTACCCAATGGAAACCCCCATCGTGGGAATTGTGATTGTGATTGTGTAATTTCTAAATTTTCTACTATCGAATTGGCCACCCATCTATAACCATTCACCATATCTCTGTACTTTATCACATACATCCATACGCTGATTAATTACTCATATCACTACATTCACAATTTCCCCCGGCTCCTTTTCCACCATACTGACTATCATCTTAGCATTTTCTAAGTATACACCACCCCCAAAGGCAGACATAGATACACATCCTCATACATGTTTAATCCAACCAAGCATCATACGGCCATCTCGCCTCCTTTCACACCGAAGCCTCTGTACGCAGGCGCACAGACTATATTGACGTCACCGCTGTCCCGATCGGAGCGCTCGCTCTGCTATGCGCTCCACGCTGGAACGCTGTACTTCCGGCGGGGTTGTTCTTTGCTTACTTCCGGTCCCACGGCGTCTTAACGGGCGCTGCTCGTGGATGCCGCATTGACGCACGGACAGCCTCACTACCCGGACGCCGAAGGACCAGGTAGGCACTCCACTATACAGCCTCACTTTATGTTCCTAGCTACATACACAATGTGTGTACATGGAACTATGGAGCAGTGTTTCAATTCATGGGTTAGCCACCCACCCTCGCTTGTACATTTATCTACACCTGTCTGCCTCTACCACCTACAACTACCCTATACCTTTCCCCCCCCCCCCGTTGCCTTCCCCCCCCCCCCACATTTGGTGACATACTCAGGGACTACACAGTATACCAACAGTGTTGTTTCCTGGCGTTAGGCTGTTTTTGGTTACCAGTCAGCACCACTGTTTTCTTCCTAACTCTCTGTTTTGCTACCAGGACCATCTTTCTTCTCCTGGGCCTCCCCGCCAGCCCCGGAGCCATACCTTCTGGACTTCTCCTTACCTCTCCCCTTGGGACCCCGTTACCGCAGTCTATCATGTGCCCTAGGGATCTCTAGGTAAGACCATTGTCACCTTTACTATACCAACACCCCAAACCCCCCCCCCAAACACCACCCCCACCTCCCTCCCTCTCCTCCCCCTCCCTCCTTCTCCTCCCCCTTCCCCCCCCCTCTCCCCCCCCCTCCCCCTTCCCCCCCCCCCTTTCCACCCCCCATTTATATAATTAATCAACAGATCTCTTTCTATATCCCTCCAGTATCTACACCTACTCGACTTCATCTATGTCGGAGTGGAGATTCTTTTTCAACATCTTACTAGGAGGAGTCACCAAGCACCCGGACCCAAGGTACTTCTCACCTCCGGCTAGCCCTCCTCTTTCACCTACCTTATTTACCTATATGTTCATTATAACACCAATCTATCTTCTATTCTAGACTGATATTCATACGCAGCTGTCCAGATCAGTGTGTCACTTTCATCATATCACCATACAAGTATATCTAATGTACGCTTCTTCAATCTACATGTGATGATACATTGCTACTATATGTACGGTCTCCCATGACCTTATTTCTGCAAGTATTCTCCACGAGAATCCCTGAGGAGCTATCTGTACTCACACGGATGAGCGAAACGCGTTGCATTAATGACATTTCTGTGTAATGCATAAGTATATCTCTATCTATGCAACACATACAATTGTGGGTTTTTAAACGTGAATACTACTACATACCCCTGGATACCTTCCTCGGGTTCTGATACTGTATTATTATTTTTACCACATGTATGTTACACCTCTAAACACCTTAAGCGTGATATCTAAGATCAAATACTGCATATTGGATCTGTCGGGCTATTAGCCCCGGTCAACTGTATCTTGGCGACGCCGCAGTATTGTTTCAATATCCCCTCTACAGCCTAGGGCCAATAGGAGGTTCCAGTGTAGGCCCAGGTCACTAGTACAGGGGACTTACAGTATCGCCAGGCAGGGCTAATAAATAGGGACATACTAGTCACGCCTTACTCATGCTCGATCCTAAGTATACTATCTAATTTTTGTGTTTGTTAAAAAATACTGGCCCACACCAGTTGCTACACGATTACAGTGTTGTACTTTAATCAATAAATATATTGCATATGAAATATGTTGTTCTTGATTTTTAGGACTGTACACGGCTCAGGAAGGAATTACAGATGAACGGCGAGAGACAGAAAACACAAGTATATTGGAAGGTTATATAACTTGTGTTTCTGCTGTATGGGAAAAGCAATAGTTGTGCACTGCATATCTCCTTTAACCCCTTTATTCCTTCGCCTGTTTTGACCTTAATGACCAAATGCTTCCACTTATTTGGTAATAACATTGGAACACTTTTACTTATGAAAACAATTCTGAGATAGTTTTTTCGTGACATATCCCTGCTATTCATATGTACGACTAAGGGTGCACTACGACACCTGAAACTTGTCACATTGCCCATGTTTGTTCCTGTATGCTGGCTTTTACTACAATAAAGAAGAATTTTATTTGGCACAATCCCTTTTCGCTGGACTATTTTCCTCTGATATCCGTGCTATTGGTCGGTCTGTACTGATGGACCAATAGCAGCGATCGCTGGCCGGAGACCGCTGTGATTGGTCCCTGGCCGGCTTCAGGGAGGCTCAGCTGTGCAGCACAGTTGAGCTCAATAAACTGTCACAGCGACCGGCGGCATTGTGACAGTTTATTCTCATCAGTCACATGTACCTGATTTTGCGTAAACAGGTTAAGTACCAGGATACAAGTGCGTACCTTCATGCTATATGTACTTAACAGGTTAAAAGGATCTCGCTGAATGCCACTGTACAGACTTTTATGTTCAATACATCTACCAAGCAATATTCTGACCTGTACCTAATAAATATACCCTACTGCTTACTCCCGTTCTTTGGGCAAGGTAATCTGCACACAGCCCAGTTAAAATTTTCAGGAGCTGGGCCACCTATCATTGAAAGGATTCCCTGCTCCTGTACACCAGCATAGTGGTAAATGGTTATGCTCTATGTATCACCTCCTACACTTATGAGTACAGTCACTGAGCTGGTTTACTGCATATGGATCAGAAAGTGCATAGCTGAATGCCAAGTGAGTATCAAATCCAATCACTCAGCAGCCAGAAAATAATCCTGAAATTATTCAGGATCACTTATCTATAGACAGGAACTTTTCTGGGAAAAATACATGAGACCAGGGGCGTTACTAAGGACCTAAAATATCGGGGGCACAAGCCTACACAAGTCAACATACTGTACTGTGACATCACTGTGTATTATCCCTGTACTGTGACATCACCGTGTGTATTATCCCTGTACTGTGACATCACTGTGTATTATCCCTGTACTGTGACATCACTGTGTATTATCTCTGTACTGTGACATCACTGTGTATTATCCCTGTACTGTCACATCACTGTGTATTATCCCTGTACTGTGACATCACTGTGTATTATCTCTGTACTGTGACATCACTGTGTATTATCCCTATACTGTGACATCACTGTGTGTATTATCCCTGTACTGTGACATCGCTGTGTATTATCCCTGTACTGTAACATCACTGTGTGTATTATCTCTGTACTGTGACATCGCTGTGTATTATCCCTGTACTGTGACATCACTGTGTATTATCCCTGTACTGTGACATCGCTGTGTATTATCCCTGTACTGTGACATCACTGTGTATTATCCCGTACTGTGACATCACTGTGTATTATCCCTGTACTGTGACATCACTGTGTATTATCCCTGTACTGTGACATCACTGTGTATTATCCCTGTACTGTGACATCACTGTGTATTATCCCTGTACTGTGACATCCCTGTGTATTATCCATGTACTGTGACATCACTGTGAATTATCCCTGTACTGTGACATCAGTGTGTTTATTATCCCTGTACTGTGACATCACTGTGTATTATCCCTGTACTGTGACATCACTGTGTTTATTATCCCTGTACTGTGACATCACTGTGTATTATCCCTGTACTGTGACATCACTGTGTGTATTATCCCTGTACTGTGACATCACTGTGTATTATCCCTGTACTGTGACATCACAGTGTGTATTATCCCTGTATTGTAACATCACTGTGTATTATCCCTGTACTGTGACATCATTGTGTGTATTATATCTGTACTGTGACATCACTGTGTATTATCCTTGTACAGTGACATCACTGTGTGTATTATCCCTGTACAGTGACATCACTGTGTATTATCCCTGTACTGTGACATCACTGTGTATTATCCCTGTACTGTGACATCACTTTGTATTATCCCTGTAGTGTGACATCATTGTGTATTATCCCTGTATTGTGACATCACTGTGTGTATTATATCTGTACTGTGACATCACTGTGTGTATTATCCCTGTACTGTGACATCACTGTGTATTATCCCTGTACTGTGACATCACTGTGTGTATTATCCCTGTACTGTGACATCACTGTGTATTATCCCTGTACTGTGACATCACTGTGTGTATTATCTCTGTACTGTGACATCACTGTGTATTATCCCTGTACTGTGACATCACTGTGTGTATTATCTGTACTGTGACATAACTGTGTGTATTATCCCTTTACTGTGACATCACTGTGTATTATCCCCGTACTGGGACATCACTGTGTATTATCCCTGTACTGTGATATCACTGTGTTTATTATCCCTGTACTGTGACATCCCTGTACTGTGACATCACTGTGTGTATTATCTGTACTGTGACATAACTGTGTGTATTGTCCCTGTACTGTGACATCACTGTGTGTATTATGCCTGTAGTGTGACATCACTGTGTATTATGCCTGTACTGTGACATCACTGTGTGTATTATATCTGTACTGTGACATCACTGTGTATTATCCCTGTACTGTGACATCACTGTGTGTATTATCCCTGTACTGTGACATCACTGTGTGTATTCTCTCTGTACTGTGACATCACTGTGTAATATCCCTGTTCTGTGACATCACTGTGTCTATTATCCCTGTACTGTGACATCACTGTGTGTAGAATCCCTGTACTGTGATATCAATGTGTGTATTCTCCCTGTACTGTGACATCACTGTTTGTAGTATCCCTGTACTGTGATATCACTGTGTGTATTATCTCTGTACTGTGACATCACTGTGTGTATTATCCCTGTACTGTGACATCACTGTGTATTATCCCTGTACTGTGACATCACTGTGTATTATCCCTGTACTGTGACATCACTGTGTATTATCCCTGTAGTGTGACATCATTGTGTATTATCCCTGTACTGTGACATCACTGTGTGTATTATATCTGTACTGTGATATCACTGTGTATTATCCCTGTACTGTGATATCACTGTGTGTATTATCCCTGTACTGTGACATCACTGTGTATTATCCCTGTACTGTGACATCACTGTGGGTATTATCTCTGTACTGTGACATCACTGTGTATTATCCCTGTACTGTGACATCACTGTGTGTATTATCTGTACTGTGACATAACTGTGTGTATTATCCCTGTACTGGGACATCACTGTGTGTATTCTCCCTGTACTGTGACATCACTGTGTAATATCCCTGTTCTGTGACATCACTGTGTGTATTATCCCTGTACTGTGACAATACTGTGTGTATTATCCCTGTACTGTGACACCACTGTGTGTAGTATCCCTGTACTGTGATATCAATGTGTGTATTATCCCTCTACTGTGACATCACTGTTTGTAGTATCCCTGTACTGTGATATCACTGTGTGTATTATCCCTGTACTGTGACATCACTGTGTATTATCTCTGTACTGTGACATCACTGTGTGTATTATCCCTGTACTGTGACATCACTGTTTGTATTATCCCTGTACTGTGACATCACTGTGTGTATTATCCCTGTACTGTGACATCATTGTGTATTATTCCTGTTCTGTGACATCAATGTGTGTATTATCCCTGTACTTTGACATCACTGTGTATTATCCCTGTACTGTGCCTTCACTGTGTATTATCCCTGTACTGTGACATCACTGTGTGTATTATCCCTGTACTGTGACATCACTGTGTGTATTATCCCTGTATTGTGACATCACTGTGTATTATGCCAGTACTGTGACATCACTGTGTATTAGCCCTGTACTGTGACATCACTGGGTATTATCTCTGTACTGTGACATCACTGTGTATTATCCCTGTACTGTGACATCACTGTGTATTATCCCTGTACTGTGACATCACTGTGTGTATTATCCCTGTACTGTGACATCACTGTGTATTATCCCTGTACTGTGACATCACTGTGTATTATCCCTGTACTGTGACATCACTGTGTATTATTCCTGTACTGTGACATCACTGTGTAATATCCCTGTTCTGTGACATCACTGTGTGTATTATCCCTGTACTGTGACATTACTGTGTGTATTATCCCTGTACTGTGACATCACTGTGTGTAGTATCCCTGTACTGTGATATCAATGTGTGTATTAACCCTGTACTGTGACATCACTGTGTGTAGTATCCCTGTACTGTGATATCACTGTGTGTATTATCCCTGTACTGTGACATCACTGTGTATTATCTCTGTACTGTGACATCACTGTGTGTATTATCCCTGTACTGTGACATCACTGTGTGTATTATCCCTGTACTGTGACATCACTGTGTGTATTATCCCTGCATTGTGACATCACTGTGTATTATGCCAGTACTGTGACATCACTGTGTATTAGCCCTGTACTGTGACATCACTGGGTATTATATCTGTACTGTGACATCCCTGTGTATTATCCCTGTACTGTGACATCACTGTGTATTATCCCTGTACTGTGACATCACTGTGTGTATTATCCCTGTACTGTGACATCACTGTGTATTATCCCTGTACTGTGACATCACTGTGTGTATTATCCCTGTACTGTGACATCACTGTGTATTATCCCTGTACTGTGACATCACTGTATATTATTAGAGATGAGCGAACTTTTCAATATTAAAAAAGGCTATTTCTAGCCTACATACAGCCTCTATAGGGGAATAGAAAACTTTGCTGTGTCCTAAAACGCATATGGAGTGTGCTGGGGTAGTGAAATAATACTGTTATTCAGAATAACATGCAGATTAACGGCATAGCTCTTAGAATCACTGCCGCACAGCAGCACAATGACAGAGCCTGGTGGTGGCATCAGTGTCAGGAGACCATATAGTGGCTGAATGACACAGCATGGAGTTGGCTGATGCACTAGTACACTGCACACCAGGGCTACACAATCCCCCCCAAAAAAAACAACACAATAAATGACATTTTTGACAAAGATTTCTTATAGGTAGCACCCGCTATCCAAAAATTAGAAATTTCCAGACTCAGGCCCCACCTCTGCGGCATCAGGAACCCATATATTGCCTGAAGGACACAGCCTGGAGTTGCCTGATGCACCAGTACACACCCGGGCTTCACAATCCCCTCCAAAATACAACATTTTTTAATTTTTTTAAAGAAATACCTTTGTGTAAGAACAAGCGCATATCCAACAGTTCACAAGACTCTATAATGCAGGACGGTGGACCTATCTTTCTCTATCTTTCAAGGACAGGTGCGTGTTGCACGCTGAAACCAGTTCGTGATAGGGATCTGTGATTGCAATTATTTAATCTTAAAATGAGGAATTACCAGTAAGTGAGGGTCATAAGCTGGGGTTCATTAAGTCCCTGCCCTTTGTGCACACCGCCCGTCGCTATAAGCGATTGGATTAGTTAGTGAGTTGGTTAGTGAGGTCCTCGGATTGGCCCAGGCGGGGTAGGAGAAGGCCCTGGCAGAACACCGAGAATTTAACGATTATTGTTGAAATTTGCATTAAACATGTATTTAGCTACTGCTAAACATCCAAAAATGTAAGGCCCAAGGCCAGAGGCATCATAGAGGCAAGTAGTACCTGAAAGACACAGAATGAGTGTTACGCCGAGCGCTCCGGGTCCCCGTTTCTCCCCGGAGCGCTCGCAGCGTTCACCTTGTTGCAGCGCCCTGGTCAGGCCCGCTGACCGGGAGCGCTGCATTAATGTCACTGGCGGGGATGCGACCCGCAAAGCGAGACGCGCCCGCTCGCGGTTTGCCTCCCAGTCTTCTTACCCGACCTGTCCTGCGCCAGTTCAGTCCCGGCGTGTGCGGTCCCGCTCCCTAGGGCGCACGCGCGCCGGCTCTCTGCAATTTAAAGGGCCAGTGCGCCTCTGATTGGCGCCTGGCCCAATTAGTGCATACACCTGTGTCCTAGCCTATATTACCTCACTTTCCCTTCCCAGCATCGCCGGATCTTGTTGCCCTTGTGCCAGTGAAAGCGTTCCTTGTATGTCCCAAGCCAGTGCTCCAGACCCTCTGCCGTTGCCCCTGACTACGATCCTTGCTGCCTGCCCTGACCTTTTGCTACGTCTGACCTTGCTCTTGCCTAATCCCTTGTACCGCGCCTATCTCAGCCGTCAGTCGGGGTTGAGTCGCTATCGGGTGGAACGACCTGGGGGTTACCTGCCGCAGCAAGTCCATCCCGCTTTGCGGCGGGCTCTGGTGAAAACCAGTAACCCCTTAGACTCCGTTCCCCTGGTACGGCCCACGTCATCACCCCACTGACACAGAGGATCCACCACCAGTATCCTCACAGTACCCGGATCCCGCTGAGGTCCCGCTGCCAGTTGTCGCTGACCTTACCACGATGGTCGCCCAGAAGTCTCAACAGGAACAACAGCAACAGGGACATCAGCTGTCCCAACTGACAGTTATGCTGCAACAACTTTTGCCACAGCTTCAGCAACCATCTCCTCCGCTTGCTCCTGCACCTCCTCCGCAGCGAGTGGCCGCTTCCAGCCTTCGCTTGTCCCTGCTGGACAAATTTGATGGGGACTCTAAACAATGCCATGGTTTCCTCTCTCAATGTTCCCTGCACTTGGAGATGATGTCGGACCAATTTCCCACAGAACGGTCTAAGGAGGCTTTCGTGGTTAGTCTCCTGTCTGGGAAGGCCTTGTCATGGGCCACACCGCTGTGGGACCACAATGATCCTGTCACTGCCACTGTCCAGTCCTTCTTCGCTGAGGTTCGTAGTGTCTTCGAGGAACCAGCCCTAGTCTCTTCTGCCGAGACAGCTTTGTTGAAGCTTGTCCAAGGAAATTCTTCTGTGGGCGAATACGCCATCCAATTTCGTACTCTCGCTTCTGAATTATCCTGGAACAATGAGGCCCTCTGCGTGACCTTCAAGAAAGGCCTATCCAGCAACATCAAGGATGTACTGGTCGCACGAGAAATTCCTGCTAACGTATCCATTTGGCCACCCGCATTGACATGCGTTTTTCCGAAAGACGCCAGGAGCTCCGTCAAGATATGGACTTTGTTCGCACCAGGCGATTTCTCTCCCCGGCTCCTCTCTTCTCAAGTCCACTGCAATCTGTTCCTGTGCCTTCTGCCGTGGAGGCTATGCAAGTAGACCGGTCCCGCCTGACCCTACAAGAGAGGACTCGCCGCCGCAATGAGAATCTATGCCTGTACTGTGCTAGTACCGAACACTTCCTGAAGGATTGTCCTATCCGTCCTCCGCGTCAGGAAAGACGCACTCCTATTCCGCACAAAGGTGAGACACCTCTAGGTGTGAACTCTGCTTCTCCACGTCTTACTGTGCCTGTGCGGATTTCTTCTTCTGCTAACTCCTCCTTCTCAGCTAAGGCCTTCTTGGATTCCGGTTCTGCAGTAAATTTTATTTTGGCCTCTTTCGTTAATAGGTTCAAAATCCCAGTGACCAGTCTCGTCAGACCACTCTACATCTCTTCAGTTAATGGAGAAAAATTGGACTGCGTTACCGTACAGAACCCCTGTTAATGTGCATTGGACTTCAGCACGAAAAAATTGAATTTCTGGTCCTACCCAACTGCACTTCTGAAATTCTCCTCGGCTTGCCTTGGCTTCAACGTCATTCTCCTACCCTTGACTGGACCACCGGGGAGATCAAGAGCTGGGGTTCTTCTTGCCTCAAAAAATGCCTCACGTCTGCTCCCGGCTCCGTCTGTCAAACTCCTGTGGTTCCTCCTATACCAGGTCTTCCCAAGGCCTACCAGGACTATGCCGATGTTTTTTGTAAAAAACAAGCAGAGACTTTGCCACCTCATAGGCCTTATGACTGCCCTATTGACCTCCTTCCTGGTACTACTCCACCCCGGGGCAGGATCTATCCTCTGTCCGCTCCTGAGACTCAAGCCATGTCGGACTACATCCAGGAAAATTTAAAGAGGGGATTCATTCGCAAGTCCTCGTCCCCTGCCAGAGCGGGGTTCTTCTTTGTTTAAAAAAAGACGGTACCTTACGGCCGTGTATTGACTACTGCGGTTTAAAGGGGTACTCCGGTAAAAACCCTTTTTCTTTTAAATCAACTGGTGGCAGAAAGTTAAACATATTTGTAAATTACTTCAAATTAATTAAAAGATCTTAATCCTTCCAGTACTTATTAGCTGCTGAATGCTACAGAGAAAATTCCTTTCTTTTTGGAACACTGATGACATCACGAGCAGAGTGCTCTCTGCTGACATCTCTGTCCATTTTAGCAACCATGCATAGCAGATGCATAGCAGATGTATGCTAAGGGCAGCATGGTGGCTCAGTGGTTAGCACTGCTGCCTTACAGTGCTGGGGACTTAGGTTCAAATCCCACTAAGGACAACAACAAATAAAGTGTTATTATTATTATTATAATAACGTCAGCAGAGAGAACTGTGCTCGTGATGTCATCAGAGAGCATTCCAAAAAGAAAAGAATTTCCTCTGTAGTATTCAGCAGCTAATAATTACAGGAAGGATTAAGATTTTTTAATAATTTACAAATATGTTTAACTTTCTGCCACCAGTTGATTTAAAAGAAAAAAGGTTTTCACCGGAGTACCCCTTTAAATAAAATCACCAAAATCAAAAACCGCTATCCCCTGCCTCTTATCTCGGAACTCTTTGACCGCCTTCGTCACGCTAACATCTTCACTAAATTGGACTTAAGAGGCGCATATAATCTCATTCGCATCAGAGAAGGGGATGAGTGGAAAACCACATTTAATACCAGAGACGGACATTTTGAATATCTCGTTATGCCCTTTAGGCTCTGCAACGCCCCTGCTGTCTTCCAGGACTTCGTTAATGAAATATTTCGGGATTTGTTATATACCTGTGTTGTGGTTTACCTGGACGACATCTTGATTTTTTCCTCTAGTCTTGAGGAACACTGTCGTCATGTCCGCCTAGTGCTCCAGAGACTCAGTGAAAATCAACTATATGTCAAAATGGAGAAATGTCTCTTTGAATGCCAATCTCTTCCCTTCCTAGGTTACCTAGTCTCTGGCCAGGGACTTCAAATGGACCCAGACAAACTATCAGCCGTTTTAGATTGGCCACGCCCTTCTGGATTCCGGGCTATCCAACGCTTCTTAGGATTTGCCAATTACTACCGACAGTTTATTCCTAATTTTTCCACCATTGTGGCTCCTATTGTGGCCCTAACCAAGAAGAACGCCAACCCTAAGTCCTGGCCTCCCCAAGCGGATGTGGCCTTCAATCGCCTCAAAACTGCCTTCGCTTCTGCTCCAGTACTCTCCAGACCTGATCCATCTAAACCCTCCTTGCTGGAAGTGGACGCCTCCTCGGTCGGAGCCGGAGCCGTACTCCTCCAAAAAAAACTCTACCGGACATAATATTACTTGTGGTTTCTTTTCTAAAACCTTCTCTCCGGCAGAGAAAAATTAGTCCATTGGTGATCGTGAACTTCTGGCCATTAAATTAGCTCTCGAAGAATGGAGGCATCTACTGGAAGGTTCCAAACATCCCATTGTCATCTACACGGATCACAAGAATCTCTCGTATCTCCAGTCTGCCCAACGTCTGAACCCTCGCCAGGCTAGGTGGTCGTTGTTTTTTGCCCGCTTTAACTTCAAGATTCATTTTCGTCCTGCTGACAAAAACATCAGGGCTGACGCCCTTTCACGTTCCATGCTGGCGTCAAGAAGTCCACCCAACTAATTTCTCGTTTATATTAGTGGCCTACCCTGGAGGCTGATGTCGCTGAATTCATTCAGGCCTGTACAGTTTGTGCCCGGGACAAGACTCCTCGCCAGAAGCCTGCTGGACTCCTTCATCCTTTACCTGTTCCTGAGCTACCATGGTCTCAAATTGCCATGGATTTTATTACGGATCTGCCTTTACCCCATGGCAACACAGTCATCTGGGTGGTCGTTGATCGTTTCTCCAAGATGGCACATTTTATTCCGCTCCCAAGCTTTCCTTCTGCGCCACAGTTGGCGAAGCAATTTTTTGTGCAAATTTTTCGCCTTCACGGGCTTCCCATGAATATCGTCTCGGATAGAGGCGTTCAATTTGTATCGAAATTTTGGAGAGTTCTCTGTAATTAATTAAACATCAAATAAAATTTCTCGTCCTCCTATCATCCCCAATCCAATGGGCAAGTAGAGAGAGTTAACCAGATCCTTTGTGACTATTTGCGACATTTTGTTTCCTCCCGCCAAGATGATTGGGTCAATCTTCTACCCTGGGCTGAATTCTCGTACAATTTCAAAAACTCTGAATCCTCTGCCAAATCCCCGCTCTTTGTGGTGTACGGCCGTCACCCTCTGCCCCCCCCCCTCCCCATTCCCACTTCTTCTGGTTTGCTTTCTGTTGATGAAGTTACCCGGGACTTCTCCATCATCTGGAAGGAAACTCAAAAGTCCCTAATACTGGCCTCATCCCGTATGAAGAAGCATGCCGACAAAAAGAGAAGAACTCCTCCTTTCTTCGCTCCTGGGGACAAAGTGTGGCTCTCTGCCAAGTATATCCGCTTCCGTGTCCCCAGCTATAAGCTGGGACCACGTTATCTTGGACCCTTTAAAATCAAGTGCCAAATCAATCCTGTCTCCTACAAACTTCTTCCCCCTCCTATTCCTAACGCTTTTCATGTTTCTCTTCTCAAAACCGCTTGTCCTTAACCGCTTCTCTCCCAAGGTTGTCGCTCCAGCTCCTGTCTCTGGCTCATCCGATGTCTTCGCTGTTAAAGAGATTCTCGCGTCCAAGACAGTCAGAGGTAAAAAAAACTATTCTCGTACACTGGGAAAATTGTGGACCTGAAGAGAGGTCTTGGGAACCCGAGGATAACATCCTCGACAAGGAGCTCATTCACAAGTTTTCGGGTTCCAAAAAGAGGGGGAGACCCAAGGGGGGGGTACTGTTACGCCGAGCGCTCCGGGTCCCCGTTCCTCCCCGGAGCGCTCACAGTGTTCACCTTGTCGCAGCGCCCCGGTCAGAACAGCTGACCGGGAGCGCTGCATTAATGTCACTGGCGGGGATGCGACCCGCAAAGCGGGACGCGCCCGCTCGCGGTTCGCATCCCAGTCTTCTTACCCGACCTGTCCTCCGTCAGTTCACTCCCTAGGGCGCGCGCGCCGGCTCTCTGCGATTTAAAGGGCCAGTGCGCCTCTGATTGGCGCCTGGCTCAATTAGTGCATACACCTGTGTCCTAGCCTATATTACCTCACTTCCCCTTCCCAGCATTGCTGGATCTTGTTGCCTTTGTGCCAGTGAAAGCGTTCCTTGTATGTCCCAAGCCAGTGTTCCAGACCCTCTGCCGCTGCCCCTGACTACGATCCTTGCTGCCTGCCCTGACCTTCTGCTACGTCCAACCTTGCTCTTGCCTAATCCCTTGTACCACGCCTATCTCAGCCGTCAGTTGGGGTTGAGTCGCTATCCGATGGAACGACCTGGGAGTTACCTGCCGCAGCAAGTCCATCCCGCTTTGTGGCGGGCTCTGGTGAAAACCGGTAACCCCTTACACTCCGTTCCCCTGGTACGGCCCACGTCATTACCCCACTGACACAGAGGATCCACAACCAGTATCCTCACAGTACCCGAATCCTGACAATGAGTCTGGATCATGCATTTGCAGTACCCAAGAGGTTTTCATAACCGCTAACATTTAAAGATCAATGTTTACATTTGCATTGAGCATGTATTTAGCTACTGCTAAACTCCAAAAAATTATAGGCCCAAAGCCTGAGGCACCAGGGAGGCAAGTAGTTTGTGAAAGACACAAAATGAGTCTGGAGCAGCCCAAGGCCAGAAGCATCAGTTTTCCCCATATTAGGAGCATAGTTGTCCCCCAGATTAGGCAGCATAGATGTCCCCCAGATTAGGAGCATACTTGTCCCCCAGATTAGGCAGCATATATATCCCCCAGATTAGGCAGCATAGATATCCCCCAGATTAGGCAGCATAGATGTCCCCCAGATTAGGCAGCATAGATGTCCCCCAGATTAGGAGCATAGTTGTCCCCCAGATTAGGCAGCATAGATGTCACCCAGATTAGGCAGCATAGATGTCCCCCGGATTAGGAGCATGCTTGTCCCCCAGAGTAGGCAGCATAGATGTCCCCCAGATTAGGAACATACTTGTCCCCCAGATTAGGCAGTATAGATGTCCACCAGATTAGGAATTTAGTTGTCCCCCAGATTAGGAGCATAGTTGTCCCCCACATAAGGAGCATAGTTGTCCCCCAGATTAGGCAGCATAGATGTCATCCAGATTAGGCAGCATAGATGTCATCCAGATTAGGCAGCATAGATGTCCCCCAGATTAGGCAGCATAGATGTCATCCAGATTAGGCAGCATAGATGTCCCCCAGATTAGGAGCATACTTGTCCCCAAGAGTAGGCAGCATAGATGTCCCCCAGATTAGAAGCATACTTGTCCCCCAGATTAGGCAGCATATATGTCCACCAGATTAGGATCTTAGTTGTCCCACAGATTAGGAGCATAGTTGTCCCCCAGATAAGGAGTATAGTTGTCCCCCAGATTAGGAAGCCTAGATGTCATCCAGATTAGGCAGCATAGATGTCCCCATATTAGGAGCATACTTGTCCCCTAGATTAGGCAGCATAGATGGCCCCCAGATTCGGAGCATACTTGTCCCCCAGATTAGGCAGCATAGATGTCATCCAGATTAGGCAGCATAAATGTCCACCAGATTAGGCAGCATAGATGTCACCCAGATTAGGAGCATACTTGTCCCCCAGAGTAGGCAGCATAGATGTCCCCCAGATTAGGAGCATAGTTTACCCCCAGATTAGGCAGCATAGTTGTCCCCCAATCAGCGCGGGCCGGTCAGAGCCAATCAAAAGGCCGTATGTGGCAAGCGGGCCGTACAATGCCAAGGTCTTCCCCAGACGGTTTCATAACCAACCACAATAGAAAAAATGTTGTTGTAGGAGCATGGTCAATCTACTCTGAGGCATCTGGCATTGGTGGCTGGAAATCCTGGCTGATCCATCCCTGATTCATCTTGACAAACGTCAGTCTCTCCACATTTTTAGTGGACAGACGAGTTCGCCTTGGGGTGACTATGGCCCCGGCCGCACTAAACACCCGCTCTGATGGCACACTACTGGCCGGGCAGGACAGCTTTTCCAGGGCAAACTCCGCTAGTTGCGGCCATAAATCGTGTTTGGCTGCCCAGAAGTCCAGCGGATCTTCAACGGTTGTTGGCAGGGTCATGTCGAGGTAAGCCACCACCTGCTGGTTCAGGTCCTGCTCCATGTCCACCTGCTGCTGGTGAGTAGCTTCACTATGCGGCTGAAGGAGGCTACTCATCAGCGACTGTAGACTCAGGCTGCTGCTGATTGAACCGGTACTGCTCCTGCTACCCCTCCCCTCCCCAGCAGCTGTGGCAGTGGAAGGTGAGCGCAGAGGGCCCCTTGAGTCAGACCTGCGAGTGGATGGACCATGTGGCCGATCGGCATCGGCCAACTGACTACGTAGAAGCTCCCTGAAGTAGGTCAATTTGTCCTCCCTCTCAGTGGGTGTAAAAAAGACCCCCATTCTGGGCCTGCGAGGAGGTAGAGGAAGAAGGACCAACGAAATTCCAGGCAGTGCTAGCTCAAAAACACCGGAGGCAATGGGTTATAGATGAAAGATCCTGGCAGGGATCATATTTATTAAAACAACAAAAGTACAGATGACGCGTTTCGAGGGTAAACCCCTCTTCATCAGATCAGCATAACATACATATAACACATGGCAAGTTTAAATACAGTGTGAACAGGCTGCAAAACCGCAAAGTGGGCGTGGCTAGAAAGGTCAAAGGTCAGTACAGGTGTTGCCCTTACATACCTAGCATAGAGGAAAAAAGGGAGAAATAATAAGAGTGCATCATAGACCCATGATTATCAAAATGAGGCGTGTCTGGGGAGCCATAATAAATCAGGGCATAATGTTATATAAATCTATATATGTGTATAATTCATAGATGTAAAATCAATAATAACATCAGGGAAATCAATATAAACATAAATATACTTATAAATAAATATCATAAATATGGATAAAAATTAAGAGATAAGGAATAGGTAAACCCATTAAAAATACGCAGTGTTAGGATTTTAATAAAAACACATAGAAGCACACTGTAAAAAAGATACAAAATATGTTAAAATATAGACTCGATAAATTAATAAGTAACTAAATATTGGACCAAAGGTAACTATGACAAATATGGAGTAATTGATACAAGAGAAACAGATAACCCTGTGGACAGATAATAATAATAATATTGGTGAGGATTACAGGGAGCATTCAATAAGTTCATTAAGGCCTCCGGGTGCAAGAGTTTTGAGTTTATAGATCCAAAAGTTCTCTCTTTTCCTCAATGTACTGAATCTTTGCGGGTCCTCTTTTGAGATGCCTTCAATAGGTGTAACCGTAATGCATCGGAAATCTTGCTTGTGTACCCCATTCTGGGCCGGTAGCGAGGGTCTAATGTGGTGAAGGTCCAGAAGTCATCGCGCTGACAAATTTTGACAATTCGGGGGTCACTACGCAAGCAACTCAGTATGCATCCAGCCATTTGTGACAGTGACTCGCTGTGGCTACCTGCCTCCATCTCCACTACATACTGCCACGGTGTGTCTGGGTCCTCTGTCTCGCCTCCCTCGTAATAACCCTCCAGCTCCTGTGGCTGCTCCTGCTCCTCCTCTCCTGTCCAATGACCAGAAACACCGGCCATCTCATCCAACCTAAACTGTGCTCCGATTTACCCCTCATCATCCTCCTCCAGTTCATCCCCCCCACAGGACTCATGTAGCCTTCTGATGTAGGCGCAACGTCTCCATTGCCGTGACCAGCCATGTTTTCAATCATTTTTTGAAGTAAATGTAGGAGTGGAATTACGTCGTTCATGGCGTAATTCGAGCGACTAACAAAAAATGTGGCTTCCTCAAAGGGCCTCAGCAAACGTCAGGTGTTAGGTATGAGTTGCCACTCGTTCACATTGAAGTTACACAGGGGAATACTCCTATCTGCTTGTATCATTAAAAATCCGTGATGGCTTTTCTTTGTTCGTATAGTCTGTCCAACATATTAAGGGTGGAATTCCAACATGTGGCAACGTCACAAATGAGACTATGTTGTGGGATACAGTTCTTATGCTGCAGCTCAAGCAAAGTGTGCTTGGCGGTGTATGAGTGGCTGAAGTGCATGCACAGTTTCCTTGCCATTGTCAGGACGTCTTGCAAATGGGGTGAAGACTTGATGAACTTCTTGACAACCAGATTCAACACGTGTGCCATGCAGGGCGAATGGTTCACACTTCCTTGTCGCAGCGCGGCCACAATGTTCTTCCCATTGTCTGTCACCATGGTTCCCATTTCCAGATTTCGTGGAGTAAGCCATACTCGGATTTCTTCCCTAATGAACTTCAGCAGTTCCTCCCCTGTGTGACTCCGTTTGCCAAGGCAAACCATGTGAAGGACGGCTTGACACCGCTGTGCCCTACACACGTGGTACTATGAAGGGCCACCAAGATTTGGATGAGAAGTGGAGGCCGAGGACACGGGGGAGGAGGAGGAGGCACACACTGTAAAAGGACCAACTGCCTGGGAGCGAGAGCGTGGATGAGGAAGCGGTGTGACCTGTCCAAGTTGCTGTTGTGGCTGTGCAGAAACAACATTTACAGAGGAGGCCGTAAAAGACATGTATTGTCCCTGCCCGTAGTTACAGCTCCACACGTCGGCGCTGCCATGCACTTTTGAACACACCGACAGGCTGAAGGACTGGCCCACCTTCTCTTGTACAAATTTATGCAGGGCTGGTACTGCCTTCTTCGCAAAGAAATGTCGGTTCGGGACTTTCCACCTCGGCTCGGCACAAGCCATCAATTCCCTGAAAGCTGCAGAGTCCACCAGTTGGAAAGGGAGGGACTGCAACACCAGCAACTTGGACAGGAGCACATTCAACTTCTGCGCCGTTGGATGAGTGGGCGCATACTGTTGTCTCTTGGACATGGCTTCGCCGATCGATTGTTGGTGGAATGGCTGACTACGAGCGGAGGAAGCAGGAGTGCAAGATGGAGGGTTTGACACAATGTTCCCTTCGGCTGAGGTGGTGGAGCCATGGCTGGATGACGGAGGGAGCGGATGGTCACTGGGTGATGCGGCAGGCTGGACCACTACCTCGGAGCCACGGTTATCCCAGGCCGCTTTATGGTGGCGAATCATGTGTTGACGCAGTGCCGTGGTGTCGAGATTGGGACCCTGGCCACGCTTCACTTTCTGCCCACAGATTTTGCATGTGGCTACGCTAAGGTCCGCCAGATTCTTTATGAAGAACAACCACACCGCAGAGTAACTGATTTTCCCACCCGCAGTTCGTACTATTTCACTGCTATTGGCGCAGTCTCCAGGAACCCCTGTTCCACTACCTCTCTGAATGGTAGCTTGCCGCGAAGCAGGTGGTCTCCCCCTGGCACGTGTGGCTTCTGAATTTCCACTACTGCCACCACCACCCCGCTTATTGCCAACCGTGCTACCGACTTGCTGCCTCATAAACAAAGAGCAAATCTCTTCTCCTGATGATGATGAAGCCCCGGCTTCTGCACCCGGCTCCCAATTGCGATCGGCTTCATCATCATCAAAAGATGTGTGCACGTCACTGATGTCCTCCTCGTGTTCCACAACAGTGTCTGCCTCAGGACCCTGAACAATTTAAACACCGCCTCCCACGTCACTCTCCGCATCACTACTTGGCCGCCTTGGGGAGCAAGGGACGCATGTCTCCTCACATTCTAGGCTGCCCTTTAGATGCTGACTGTCCTCTATTACATCGTCCTCGCTAAATAGTGGAGCTGAACCCAAAGCATGAGATACTTCTTTGGGAGAGGGAACAGCATAGGACACAGGCAATGGGATTACGGGGACTGCTCCCGGGCCATGCCAACTGAGGGTTGTGTCTGAGGAATCCACCGACTCTTGACTGGGGTTGTCAGATGTCGCTTGTGATAATGGGGATGAGTGTGCAAACCAATTGACGAGGAGAGATGGGTCGACGATGCGACCGCTGGGAGCTCAGGCCTATTGCTGCGACTCCTGCTGCCACTCGCCCCAAGTCTGCTGCCAACTCTGCCTGACGTATGTAGGCCTCTGCCCCTTCTCTGTGCACGTCGTGGCACTTCCCTGCCTGACATACTTAGTGCGTTTATGAGGGTATAGAACAGCAGCAGGCGATTACTTACGGCTTTCCTTTCAAAGTATATAGGCCCTAGACAGAATAACAGTTACTAAATAGTACAATCCTTTGTTGTATGTATGCCCTTTGCAATGATGAGCGCACTGTTAAACGTGTTTATACGCAGAAAAAAAACTCTTTTTTTGTTGTATACACCAGCCAGTGTATACTAATGTGTGGAATAGCACTGAATTTAGCACAGAGACAGAAATACAGGTACTAAATAGTACACTACTTGGTTGTATGTATGCCCTTTGCAATGATGAGCGCACTGTTAAGCGTATTTGTACTCAGGAAAAACTTTTTTTTCTTTAATACACCAGCAGGTATATAACGTGTGGTATAACACTTGATTTAGCACAGAGACAGAAAAAAAAGGTGGTATATGGTACACTATTTGCTTGAATTCAGGCCCTTTGCAATGATAAGGCCACTGTTAAGCGTATTTTTACGCAGGAAAACTTTTTTTTTCTTTAATACACCGGCAGGGGTATAACATGTGGTATAACACTTTATTTAGCACAGAGAGAGAAAAAAAGGTAGTATATGGTACGCTATTTGCTTGTATGTAGGCCCTTTGCAATGATAAGGCCTCTGAAAATGCGTATTTGTACGCAGGAAAAAAAAATTCTTTAATACACTGGCAGGTATATGATGTGTGATGTGTGGTATAACACTGAATTTAGCACAGAGACAGAGTAACAGGTGAAAAATGGTAAAAAGGCACTAAAGTCCACACTAATATGACTTATTTCTGAACAGCAGCAGGACCCAACAGTGCAGCACCACCAAATAAAAAAATCCAGGGATTAAACCCTAAATTGACTCTGTCACACAATTCTGAGCAGCAGAAGATTTGTGGAGCAAAAAAAACTCAATTGGGCTGAAAATTGAGGAGATAAGATGCTTCAGAAAGTTCAGGCAGCTTGGAGATCTGCATGGGGCAGCTGACAGCTATCTGCCCCTCTCTGCTGCAATGCTCAATAACGTGAATAGGAGGTTTAGCAATCAATGATCCTTCTCAGAGTAACAGCACAGCACTCTGCACTCCTGCCTTTCCCTAATGCTGTTGTGACTAGCAGTTGCAGTGTAACGCTGTGGTATGAGCTATTCACACACACACAGTCCCGTCCTCTTCATCTGACTGCATAGATGAAATGAAAAGAGGCAAGATGGCGGCCGATTATATAGGGCAGTGACATCACAGGGGTCAGTGAACACTGATAGGCTGCATCTCACATGTGATTCAGGGTCAGCCCGCCTACCTTCATTCCCGCCGCTGTTTCTCGCCCTCCCATAATCCCCTGCCCCATGTACTCACATGTGGATCCGCCATCTTAGCTCTACAATAGTCCGGAACGCTGTAAAATGGAGTTTAATGAAGCGATTTGTGCGATAGAATCGCAGCGATATTCGTATTCGTTGCAAATCGAATTTTTCATGAAATTCGTAACGAATTCGGGTTCGTCAAGTTCGATTCGCTCATCTCTAGTGGCCACCAAGTTGCTGTGATGAGCCAAAAGGGAACTCAGCGATGCAGGAGTCGTTTATGGAGGGACCGGTAGTCGGGGCTGCACCGACAGTGTCCTTCCTGCCCAGCGCCATTTCCAAGAAGCCCACTATAAAAGACGCCACGCACAGCGACCTCTTCAGTCTGCAGAGAGAGCCGGAGAGTACAGACATGGCAGAGAGCATCATTCCACGTGGTCAAGTTGGTAAAATGGCGCCGGAAACACGGAAAGTTTTGGGAGTCGCAGCCCAACTTTTTCAAGAGTTTGCTGACCGTCTGCAGCGGTAGTCATTAGACGAAGAGGGGGCCTGCAATCTTCCCCCTCTGCCTGATGATGACGACGATTGGCCAGAGACACCTCCGGCAAACAGTGCAAGGACACCTGGAGGTGCGTCACCGTTGAGATTGTCCCCTCACCACAGAACCTGGAGCTTGTGGACCGAAATCCAGTCAGAGGAGTCTGCTGTGAGTACCCCGCCAGAGGCGGCCTATTCTTCCTCCTCCAGCTCTGAGGTCATTCCTCGATCAAGCTTGCCAAGTGCACGACCGTGCTCACCAAAATTGCCGCAATGAGTGTTCGGAGATGAGCCGGAGCTGATTGAGTACATGCACAGAGTACTTCAACCATTACCTGGGAAGCCACTCCCACCAATCCCAACTGCAGAAAGGGAAAGGGCCCATCAAGAAGCCGAGCTGGCCAAATTGATGGAAAAGCTAAAGGCCCAATACAAAGAACTCTATGCTCCCAAGCACGTGCATTTGCCTTATGAAGAAAGAGTGCGGTATCAAGAAAATACCAAAGAAATGGAGGCATTGTACATCCGTAAATGGGATCACCCCCAGAAGGGGAGGAGCCATTAGAAAGAAGAAGAGCAACTGTGGCCAAGTTCGACAAGGTCAGAGGTTATGGGACACTCCTTGACTACCACACTGGGCAGACCATCCTCGTAAACCGGCGAGCAGTGCAAAGGCCATATCTTCATAAGAGGTTCTACACCTTGGAGGTGGGTGAAATTGTGGAGTACACCCCCATCCAGAGCCTTCGTGGAGAATGGGCTGCAGCGGTCACCAGACCAACAGACCCAACACAGCTTCCCTTTAAATATTCGCCGTCAACAGATTGGGAGTCCGATCCCTTCAACTTGAGGCCGACAAGGTCTGCTCCTAAAGCCTCCACCAGTGCACGCAAGGAGGAGGAGCCTCAACAGTCAAGTTCATCGTCTTCTATGTACAGCAAAGAGTCAAGTTCATCATCTTCTATGTACAGTAAAGAGTCACGTTCTTCATTTTCTACAGATCGTCGAGAGTCAAGTCATGCTCAAGTTCAAGAAAGCAAGCCCAAATTGAGAGCACCAAAGACTGTACCTAGGCCCTCTCGGAGCAATGAGAGTTTGCCTCCTGCACAGGTGCCAACGTATGTACCAAGGCCCTCTTCTGACATGGAGAGTTTGCCTGCTTCCAGGGTACCAACAAAAGAGTCATGGGTCCATCCTGGTTTGGAGATGGTACTCAAGCCCTATTGCCCCACTTTGATCCGGCTAGTAAGCCTATAACTCCTTCTCAAGCTGCCTTCCAAAACTCCATCATCACCAATGTGGTGTGGCAAAGCCATGTCAATTCTGTACCTGCCCCTGATGTTGGCAAATATAGGGGAACCAAGAGAGGCACTACAAGAGTAAAGAAGAACATCTTCTAAAGAGACTTTAAAGTAATGTCATATTGTTTTTCTGTCTAACCATTTTTTCTAACAGCAACCAAGTTCAAGAATTGTGCCTAGCAGGACTGTGCTAAGTTTTGTTTCAGTTCAAAGTTCAACAACGTAACCATTAAGCTTGTGCCTGACTATTAAGTCAAGAGACTCCTAGCCTGTGGGAGATTCATTAAGGACTGTACCCGGCTGATTTGTGGTAAGGCCGTGTTTACCTTTCCCTTCCTATGAACTCCTAGTGTAGGTGGACTGCTGATCCTTACACGCCACTTTGTATATTTTCTGTGGACTCTTAGTGTAGGTGGACTGCTGATCCTTACACGTCTCCTTTATGTATATACCAGCAGCTTCATAAGAACTCTTATGCTAAATGTTGCACTTATCGGGTGAATGCACCTGAAACATGTTGAAGTGTTGATGAATGTATAGTAGATATGTATACGGTTCTGTACACAGGAAGGTGTTCTCATGTCTGTGTACATAAAAAAAATAGGTAAGGTTTGTACATAGAGAAAATAGTCTAATGTCTATGTACATAAAAAGTAAGGTAGAGTTGTACACAGAAAATATCGACGTACTGCACGTGTACACTCAGCACTAAAAATATATATAATTCTTGTACATACAAATGTATAAAATGCTAAGGGTGTTTAGTAGGTAACTCAATAGGGGACACCTCGGCTCCTCCGAGGGTAGAATTATTGCTGTCGCCCATCGCTAACACCTGTCTCAACAAAAATAGTAGGGAGGATTCCCCTTAAAATAGTACTTGTACACATAGTACCCTAGATTACTAACTTAAATGTACTATCTCAAAATTTTCAAGTACATACATCAAAATAAATATCTCACTTAAGAAAACAATTAAGGAATTGTAGCATATTGATACCCAGTTCCTGCCACTGTTAGGTACACTTCTTCTCTTTTATTGCGTGTGTGAGATGCTCTGCCTGGCCATTAGGTGCTCATTCTAATATAGAATTAAACACGTAATTCTAAGAATAACCTAGATAAGTTGTTTTGAAAGTGCTCTAGGGGTAAATAGCGTGTAGCCGATAGACCCTAGCAGCCACCCTTACTGTGACCTAGCTTCCGGCTAGCCAGTATAACCTTATGTGTACTTACAGGTAACTTATTGTTGGCAAAAGAAATAAAATGTGTGAGATAATAAAAGTGTCTAAGTCAGCTTGAAACTAAAGGTAAATAGAGCTGTAATAATGTCTAGATAGTCTCATGTAGAGAGAGTTATGCTAATGTTCAGTTTAGCCTCATAAAAATTGTATGGAGAGCTAATAAAATGCCTTAGGAGCTAGCAACTACATGTCAGATAGCTGCCAAATTGTCTAGTAAACTTCAAAATGTATAATAGGTCTAATAAGGTTGTATAGGAAGCTAGAAACTAAAGGATAAATAGCTTTGTTAATGTCTAGATAGCATTAGAATGTCTAGATAGCATTGAAATGTCTAGATAGATTTATAATGTCTAATCCAGATACTAGGAAAGGTATCAAAAGAATGTAAATGTGTTTAGTTTAATTAGGATGTACACCAGATGTATAGATCATCCTGTTTTATAGTATCCTGTTCTAGTCCTAGTCGACTTATCTTAAGTAAGGGGGTTTGTGGTGTCCCGGTACTGCATCCTATGCTGTCCCTTTATGTGTATGGGTCCCCATAGCCAGAGTCCCTAGGACGTAGGGGTCCATGTTATATAGTCTACCCCTTGTCACCTCTATTCCATCTAGTAAACCAGTAACTTATGCAAGGTTTATGTAAATATAGTTATACAAATGTAAATTAATAGTTAATTACCTGCGCGTAGCGTACCAGGACCTGCGGGTCATGTGACTAGGTGAACTCTACGGTATTTCTGCTTGAGGACCTGCGGAGGTCCCTATGACGTATGCAATCCCATCATTCTGTGTACGAGTGAATGACAGGTATTCGGACTAATCAGATTCTCCCCGCCCCTGCCCATATAAGGGAGCGACGGCCATTATTCTCTCTCTTGTTCCTGCGCAGCCAAGCAGTAAGCATCCCTCTTGTTCCTGGGCTGTCAACCGAGAAGGACATGCGCAGCTATTCTCGCAGTGAGTTAGGTCTGGGCCTTGCGGCGACGGCTGATCAATACAAAATCGAGAGTGTATCAATCCCCAGACACTCTGCAGCATCACCGGACCTAATCTAACCCCTAAATCTGGACGGAACTGCAATATCTACCCTAAATTCAGAGGCTTTCTAAATACCTCAAGGTCCGCAACAACTGTCAGTCACTGAACAATATAAGGTCTGTTATATTAGACTGTTACTGTGCCTTGGATGTACCGTAAGCACTTAAGTAAAAGTTTTCAAGTTCAAGTTAAATCTCCTTGTGGACCTTCAGTCATTTCATGCACCTATCGTTACTGGGAAGGGCGGCGATAGGCCGAAGAATTACCTCAGCATACTAGCCCTCAACCTGGCGTCACTAACTATAGGGTTAACATTAACCCCTCATATAAACCGATACAACATCCCTACTACTATACACCCCCCAAGGGCTACCACATATCCGTGTGGGAACCATGGGATCGTTTTTCAGATCGGCAGCCTCCGGGAGCTAAACCCTTTCCTCTTTTTTCTCCACTTCCTTTCTCGTTTCCCCCCGTTCTACATCATTTGTTGTCTTTGTTATTTCTATCTTTTTTTTGTTGTTCAGTGTCTTATTGTTGGGTATCTTGTGTGCCCTTTTTCTCTCTGCTTTTATGCTGACTAATGGTGTTCTGCTCCCATCCCCAGCCTGTAATTTTTGGTGAATCATGATGTCTCGGACTATTAGTGTTCTCTGAGTTGAGGTCTATTTTCTTTGTATGGTCCCATAATGCGCTTTTACTTTATTGGTTTATGTTTCTTTTTGAGCCTTCGGGCCTTGCATAACATGTGCTATGTTGTTCTTCTTTTCTTTTGTATTGAAAATTCTTTAATAAAAATTTACAGTTGAGAAAAAAAAAAAAGACGACCCTCTAATCTCAACCCTCTGCTCTGTACTGACAAGGGACGAGAACCCTGAAACAGGCTCCTCAGATGAGTGTATCATCTCTATGGAGTTGGTCATTTGCTTTATTTTAGAGCAGAGATAAATGACATTCTGTTTGTTTTGATTATCAACCTTTAAAGAGTTAAAACATTCTGTAAATGCAATAAACCTGAGTTTACTATACAGTAGTCTGATCTTAAAGGATAATTCCTGTGCTCCAGCCTTCTGAACAACCAGTTCAGAAAACTTGGAGCAGTAGCCCCACTTGTGATGTCACGCAATGCACTCTCCATTGATGTCTATGGGAGGTGGCATGGCAACCATCACACCCCTCCTATAGATATCAATGAAGGGGGCTCGGCGTGATGTCATAAGGGAGTGTGGCCGTGAAGTCGCAACCGTGGCTCAAAGCCTTCGGAATCAGATTTTCAGAAGGCTGAGGCATGGGAGTACCTCTTTAAAAGGGTATTCCAGGAATTGTTTTTATTTGACTGTGACACAGGGGCTGTAAAGTTAGTGTAGTTCATAATATAGTGTCTGTACCTGTGTGTGATGGTGGTTTCACAATTCTTATGTGATCATCGCACCAATATTTACTTTTAACAGCATACAAAATTACACTGGTCTCGGAATTTCCAAGGTTGCAGTGCATCGAGACCGGACATCACTAGTCAGGTGATCAGAGGGAGTCTGTCCTGCTTCAATGGGTGAAACGACCGCTAGGTGGGAGAGAGATCATTTTGGTACAGCTGTAGGCACCCTGGGTAAAAAAACACTGGTCTATTGCATTGAAGGGATCATAGGTGTGTTTCAATGGGTGGAGTGGCTGATGTGTGAGAGGGAGGAAAGTGACCTCATACTTACAAACTATGGAACTAAGGGATGTGTAATTTAGAGAACGTAATTCAACAGGAAATACTCAGTTCTAGCAGGTATGTACTACTTAAATCTTCTTATGGTTGATAACCCCTTTAATGCCCCAACTCACAGGAGTGCAAGAACCAGATATATAGAGAATTTGTTGTCTGGGCCATTGAAATGCAGAACTCCTAGTCATCCAGGAGATATCTTTATATTATTATATACAATATATTATGTCACCATCATACTGGAGATATCTTTATATTATTATATTATATACAATATATTATGTCTCCATCATACAGGAGATATCTTTATATTATTATATTATATACAATATATTATGTCTCCATCATACAGGAGATATCTTTATATTATTATATTATATACAATATATTATGTCTCCATCATACAGGAGATATCTTTATATTATTATATACAATATATTATGTCACCATCATACAGGAGATATCTTTATATTATTATATACAATATATTATGTCACCATCATACAGGAGATATCTTTATATTATTATATACAATATATTATGTCACCATCATACAGGAGATATCTTTATATTATTATATTATACACAATATATTATGTCACCATCATACAGGAGATATCTTTATATTATTATATACAATATATTATGTCACCATCATACAGGAGATATCTTTATATTATTATATACAATATATTATGTCACCATCATACAGGAGATATCTTTATATTATTATATTATATACAATATATTATGTCCCCATCATACAGGAGATATCTTTATATTATTATATTATATACAATATATTATGTCCCCATCATACAGGAGATATCTTTATATTATTACATTATATACAATATATTATGTCACCATCATACAGGAGATAACTTTATATTATTATATACAATATATTATGTCACCATCATACAGGAGATATCTTTATATTATTACATACAATATATTATGTCCCCATCATACAGGAGATATCTTTATATTATTATATACAATATATTATGTCCCCATCATACAGGAGATATCTTTATATTATTATATTATATACAATATATTATGTCCCCATCATACAGGAGATATCTTTATATTATTATATTATATACAATATATTATGTCCCCATCATACAGGAGATATCTTTATATTATTATATTATATACAATATATTATGTCCCCATCATACAGGAGATATCTTTATATTATTATATTATATCCAAATATTATATCCCCATCATACAGGAGATATCTTTATATTATTATATTATATACAATATATTATGTCCCCATTATACAAGAGAGATCTTTATATTATTATATTATATACAATATATTATATCCCCATCATACAGGAGATATCTTTATATTATTATATTATATACAATATATTATGTCCCCATCATACAGGAAATATCTTTATATTATTATATACAATATATTATGTCCCCATCATACAGGAGATATCTTTAAATTATTATATACAATATATTATGTCACCATCATACAGGAGATATCTTTATATTATTATATTATATACAATATATTAAGTCACCATCATACAGGAGATATCTTTATATTATTATATACAATATATTATGTCCCCATCATACAGGAGATATCTTTATATTATTATATTATATACAATATATTATGTCCCCATCATACAGGAGATATCTTTATATTATTATATTATATACAATATATTATGTCCCCATCATACAGGAGATATCTTTATATTATTATATTATATACAATATATTATGTCACCATCATACAGGAGATATCTTAATATTATTATATTATATACAATATATTATGTCCCCATCATACAGGAGATATCTTTATATTATTATATTATATACAATATATTATGTCCCCATCATACAGGAGATATCTTTATATTATTATATTATATACAATATATTATGTCACCATCATACAGGAGACATCTTTATATTATTATATACAATATATTATGTCCCCATCATACAGGAGATATCTTTATATTATTATATACAATATATTATGTCCCCATCATACAGGAGATATCTTTATATTATTATATACAATATATTATGTCCCCATCATACAGGAGATATCTTTATATTATTATATACAATATATTTTGTCACCATCATACAGGAGATATCTTTATATTATTATATACAATATATTATGTCCCCATCATACAGGAGATATCTTTATATTATTATATTATATACAATATATTATGTCCCCATCATACAGGAGATATCTTTATATTATTATATTATATACAATATATTATGTCCCCATCATACAGGAGATATCTTTATATTATTATATTATATCCAAATATTATATCCCCATCATACAGGAGATATCTTTATATTATTATATTATATACAATTTATTATGTCCCCATCATACAGGAGAGATCTTTATATTATTATATTATATACAATATATTAAGTCACCATCATACAGGAGATATCTTTATATTATTATATACAATATATTATGTCCCCATCATACAGGAGATATCTTTATATTATTATATTATATACAATATATTATGTCCCCATCATACAGGAGATATCTTTATATTATTATATTATATACAATATATTATGTCCCCATCATACAGGAGATATCTTTATATTATTATATTATATACAATATATTATGTCACCATCATACAGGAGATATCTTAATATTATTATATTATATACAATATATTATGTCCCCATCATACAGGAGATATCTTTATATTATTATATTATATACAATATATTATGTCCCCATCATACAGGAGATATCTTTATATTATTATATTATATACAATATATTATGTCACCATCATACAGGAGACATCTTTATATTATTATATACAATATATTATGTCCCCATCATACAGGAGATATCTTTATATTATTATATTATATACAATATATTATGTCCCCATCATACAGGAGATATCTTTATATTATTATATACAATATATTATGTCCCCATCATACAGGAGATATCTTTATATTATTATATACAATATATTTTGTCACCATCATACAGGAGATATCTTTATATTATTATATACAATATATTATGTCCCCATCATACAGGAGATATCTTTATATTATTATATTATATACAATATATTATGTCCCCATCATACAGGAGATATCTTTATATTATTATATTATATACAATATATTATGTCCCCATCATACAGGAGATATCTTTATATTATTATATTATATCCAAATATTATATCCCCATCATACAGGAGATATCTTTATATTATTATATTATATACAATATATTATGTCCCCATCATACAGGAGAGATCTTTATATTATTATATTATATACAATATATTAAGTCACCATCATACAGGAGATATCTTTATATTATTATATACAATATATTATGTCCCCATCATACAGGAGATATCTTTATATTATTATATTATATACAATATATTATGTCCCCATCATACAGGAGATATCTTTATATTATTATATTATATACAATATATTATGTCCCCATCATACAGGAGATATCTTTATATTATTATATTATATACAATATATTATGTCACCATCATACAGGAGATATCTTAATATTATTATATTATATACAATATATTATGTCCCCATCATACAGGAGATATCTTTATATTATTATATTATATACAATATATTATGTCCCCATCATACAGGAGATATCTTTATATTATTATATTATATACAATATATTATGTCACCATCATACAGGAGACATCTTTATATTATTATATACAATATATTATGTCCCCATCATACAGGAGATATCTTTATATTATTATATTATATACAATATATTATGTCCCCATCATACAGGAGATATCTTTATATTATTATATACAATATATTATGTCCCCATCATACAGGAGATATCTTTATATTATTATATACAATATATTTTGTCACCATCATACAGGAGATATCTTTATATTATTATATACAATATATTATGTCCCCATCATACAGGAGATATCTTTATATTATTATATTATATACAATATATTATGTCCCCATCATACAGGAGATATCTTTATATTATTATATTATATACAATATATTATGTCCCCATCATACAGGAGATATCTTTATATTATTATATTATATCCAAATATTATATCCCCATCATACAGGAGATATCTTTATATTATTATATTATATACAATATATTATGTCCCCATCATACAGGAGAGATCTTTATATTATTATATTATATACAATATATTATATCCCCATCATACAGGAGATATCTTTATATTATTATATTATATACAATATATTATGTCCCCATCATACAGGAGAGATCTTTATATTATTATATTATATACAATATATTAAGTCACCATCATACAGGAGATATCTTTATATTATTATATACAATATATTATGTCCCCATCATACAGGAGATATCTTTATATTATTATATTATATACAATATATTATGTCCCCATCATACAGGAGATATCTTTATATTATTATATTATATACAATATATTATGTCCCCATCATACAGGAGATATCTTTATATTATTATATTATATACAATATATTATGTCACCATCATACAGGAGATATCTTAATATTATTATATTATATACAATATATTATGTCCCCATCATACAGGAGATATCTTTATATTATTATATTATATACAATATATTATGTCCCCATCATACAGGAGATATCTTTATATTATTATATTATATACAATATATTATGTCACCATCATACAGGAGACATCTTTATATTATTATATACAATATATTATGTCCCCATCATACAGGAGATATCTTTATATTATTATATACAATATATTTTGTCACCATCATACAGGAGATATCTTTATATTATTATATACAATATATTATGTCACCATCATACAGGAGATATCTTTATATTATTATATTATATACAATATATTATGTCACCATCATACAGGAAATATCTTTATATTATTATATTATATAGAGAGATGAGTGAATCAAAGCAGACGAACCCGAATTCATTACGAACTTCAGGATTTATTAGATTTTCAACGAATGCGAATATTGCCGCGATTCTATTGCACGAATCGCTTCATTAAACTCCATTTTACAGCATTCCAGGTGAGTGCAATTTTGGGTTTAATACACATTTTTCTCTTTTTTTGGGGTGCTTTACTGTTGTGTCCTGCTGCTGTGCAAAAAAGATTTTTTTTCAACGGACTGTAGTGCATTTTTCTCCAATTTTAAGTTCATATCACATACCTACATCTAAGTGGTGTACTATTTTGTAACTGTTAAACTCTCAAGCACCTAGATACTGTGAAAGTTCAGGCAAAAGTAATCAGCAGCTGATATTTTACTCAAATACTTTTAATAAGCATACTGTAGGGCATTTATATGCCATCACAAGTGCATAACACATACCTACATCTAAGTAGTGTACTATTTTGTACATGTTAGTCTGTCAAGGGCCTACATACTGTGAAAGTCAAAGCAGCAGTACTGGTGTTGTTCGAAAATACGTTTTCCAAGTGTACTGTACCGCATTTTTTTGCCCTCATACGTGCATACTACATACCTACATCTAAGTAGGGTACCATTTTGTACCTGTTGAGCTGTCAAAATTACTCACTGGCTGGTGTTTTAAAAAAATACTGAGTTTTTAGGCTATTGTAGCTAATTTTTCTGCCCTCATCAGTGCATAACACATACATACATCTAAGTAGTGTACCGTTTAGTACCTGTTAATCTTTCAAGGGCCTACATACTGTGAAAGTCCAAGCAAAACTACTCACGACAGGTGTTTTAAAAAAATATTGAGTTTTTAGGCTCATTGTGGAGCATTTTTCTGCCCTCATCAGTGCATACTGCATGCGTACATCTAAGTAGTGTACCATTTTGTAACGGTTAATCTGTCAAGGGCCTAAATACTGTGAAAGTCCAAGTAAAAGTAATCACCTGCTGCTGTTCTAGACAAATACTGTTTGAAGAGTAGTGAAGTGTATTGTACTGCCTGTCACGATTCGGCTTACAGGTTGTGGATCCACTGTGTCAGCGAGGGATTGGCGTGGACCGTGCCGGAGGACCGGTTCTAAGTGGCTACTGGTGTTCACCAGAGCCCGCCGCAAAGCGGGATGGTCTTGCTGCGGTGGTAGCAACCAGGTCGTATCCACTAGCAACGGCTCAACCTCGCTGACTGCTGAGAAGGCGTGGGACAGAAGGACTAGGCAGAGGCAAGGTCAGACATAGCAGAAGGTCGGGGCAGGCGGCAAGGTTCATAGTCAATATGGATAGCAGGAGATCAGGTAACACAGGCTTGGACAACACTAAACGCTTTCACTGGCACAAGGCAACAAGATCCGGCCAGGGAGTGCAGGGGAAGTGAGGTATTATAGCCAGGGAGCAGGTGGAAGCTAATCAGGCTAATTGGGCCAGGCACCAATCATTGGTGCACTGGCCCTTTAAGTCTCAGAGAGCTGGCGCGCGCGCGCCATAGAGAGCGGAGCCACGCGCGCCAGCACATGACAGCCGGGGACCGGGACGGGTAAGTGACTTGGGATGCGATTCGCGAGCGGGCGCGTCCCGCTATGCGAATCGCATCCCCGCCGGCAATGTCAGTGCAGCGCTCCCGGTCAGCGGGTCTGACCGGGGCGCTGCAGGGAGAGAGACGCCGTGAGCGTTCCGGGGAGGAGCAGGAACCCGGAGCGCTCGGCGTAACAGTACCCCCCCCCCCCCTTAGGTCTCCCCCTTTCTTTGTCCGGCAACTGCTTCACATGGGACGAAGACACCGGGAGTGATTGTAGGGTTTCCTCAAAGGCAGGCAGTACAGCAGGAGTGGGAATGGGGAGGGAGGGCAGAGGGTGAAGCTTGGCACGGGGCAGGGTGGCACCAGGACGGGGGCCAAGAGGAGGCAAGGCACAGTCCTGATAAGCCTTGGGGAGACCAGGTGTAGGAGGAGGCACTGAGGCTTGCCTGACGGGACTGGGAGGAGAGGAGAGGCATTTGTGGCAAGCAGAGCCCCAATTCTTGATCTCCCCGGTGGTCCAGTCAAGGGTGGGAGAATGAAGCTGGAGCCATGGCAGACCGAGGAGGACCTCAGCGGTGCAGTTGGTAAGGACGAAAAATTCAATAATTTCGTGATGGGGTCCAATGCACATTAAGAGGAGTTTTGTGCGGTAACGCACGGTGCAATCCAATCTAACTCCGTTGACCTCGGAAATGTAGAGCGGCTTGACGAGACGGGTCACCGGGATGCAGAACCTATTCACCAAAGAATCCAGAATAAAATTCCCAGAGGCACCAGAGTCCAAGCAGGCCACGGCTAAGAGGGAGGAGTTGGCAGAAGGAGAAATCCGCACGGGCACCGTGAGACGTGGAGAAGCAGACTTCGAACCAAGAGACGCCACACCCACGTGAGCTGGGTGCGTGCGTGCGTTTCCTAGACGTGGAGGACGAATAGGGCAATCCACCAAGAAATGTTCGGTACTGGCACAGTACAGACAAAGATTTTCTTCCCTACGGCGATTCCTCTCTTCCTGGGTCAGGCGAGACCGATCCACTTGCATGGCCTCCTCGGCGGGAGGCCCAGGCATAGATTGCAAAGGATACTGTGGGAGAGGTGCCCAGAGATCTAGGTCTTTTTCCTGGTGGAGCTCCTGGTGTATCTCAGAAAAACGCTTGTCAATGCGGGTGGCCAAATGGATAAGTTCTTGCAGGTTGGCAGGAATCTCTCGTGCGGCCAGCACATCCTTGATGTTACTGGATAGGCCTTTTTTAAAGGTCGCGCAGAGAGCCTCGTTATTCCAAGATAATTCGGAAGCGAGAGTACGAAATTGTATGGCGTACTCGTCTACTGAAGAATTACCCTGGACCAGGTTCAGCAGGGCAGTCTCGGCAGAAGAAGCTCGGGCTGGTTCCTCGAAGACACTACGGACTTCAGCGAAGAAGGACTGGACTGTGGCTGTGGCAGGATCATTGCGGTCCCAGAGCGGTGTGGCCCAAGACAAGGCCTTTCCAGAAAGAAGGCTCACTACGAACGCCACCTTAGACCGTTCTGTAGGAAATAGGTCCGACAACATCTCCATATGCAGGGAACATTGAGACAAAAATCCACGGCAGAGTCTAGAGTCCCCATCAAATTTGTCCGGCAGGGACAAGCGGAGGCTAGGAGCAGCCACTCGTTGCGGAGGAGGTGCAGGAGCTGGCGGAGGAGATGGTTGCTGCTGTAGCGGTGGCAGAAGTTGCTGTAACGTGACGGTCAACTGCGACAGCTGCTGTCCTTGTTGGGCAATTTGCTGTGATTGCTGAGCGACCACCGTGGTAAGGTCAGCGAGACTTGGCAGCGGCACCTCAGCGGGATCCATGGCCGGATCTACTGTCACGATTCGGCTTACAGGTTGTGGATCCACTGTGTCAGCGAGGGATTGGCGTGGACCGTGCCGGTGGACCGGTTCTAAGTGGCTACTGGTGTTCACCAGAGCCCGCCGCAAAGCGGGATGGTCTTGCTGCGGCGGTAGCAACCAGGTTGTATCCACTAGCAACGGCTTAACCTCGCTGACTGCTGAGAAGGCGTGGGACAGAAGGACTAGACAGAGGCAAGGTCAGACGTAGCAGAAGGTCGGGGCAGGCGGCAAGGTTGGTAGTCAATATGGATAGCAGGAGATCAGGTAACACAGGCTTGGACAACACTAAACGCTTTCACTGGCACAAGGCAACAAGATCCGGCAAGGGAGTGCAGGGGAAGTGAGGTATTATAGCCAGGGAGCAGGTGGAAGCTAATCAGGCTAATTGGGCCAGGCACCAATCATTGGTGCACTGGCCCTTTAAGTCTCAGAGAGCTGGCGCGCGCGCGCGCGCCCTAGAGAGCGGAGCCACGCACGCCAGCACATGACAGCCGGGGATCGGGACGGGTAAGTGACTTGGGATGCGATTCGCGAGCGGGCGCGTCCCGCTATGCGAATCGCATCCCCGCCGGCAATGTCAGTGCAGCGCTCCCGGTCAGCGGGTCTGACCGGGGCGCTGCAGGGAGAGAGACGCCGTGACCGCTCCGGGGAGGAGCAGGGACCCGGAGCGCTCGGCGTAACACCATTTTGGAAACTAGACCCCTTGAGGAACATAACAAGGAATAAAGTGAGCCTTAATACCCCACATGGGTTTCACGACTTTTGAATGTAAAAAAAAAATATTTTCACTAAAATGTGTGTTACCCCCAAATTTCACATTTTTGCAAGGTTTAATAGCAGAAAATACCCCCCAAAATTTGTAACCCCATTTCTTCTGAATATGGAAATACCACATGTGTGGACGTCAAGTGCCCTGCGGTCGAACTACAATGCTCAGAAGAGGAGGAGCGCCATTGAGCTTTTGAAGAGTGAATTTGTTTGGAATGGTAGTCAGGGGCCATGTGCATTTACAAAGCCCCCCGTGGTTCCAGAACAGTGGACCCCCCCACATGTGACCCCATTTTGAAAACTACACCCCACACAGAATTTAATAAGGGGTGCAGTGAGTATTTACACCCCACTGGCATTTGACAGATCTTTGGAACAGTGGGCTGAGCAAATGAAAAATAAAATTTTTCATTTTCACGGACCACTGTTCCAAAAATCTGTCAAACATCTGTGGGGTGTAAATGCTCACTGCACCCCTTATTACATTACGTGAGGGGTGTAGTTTCCAAAATGGGGTCACATGTTGGGGGGTCCATTGTTCTGGCTCTATGGGGGCTTTGTAAACACATGTGGCCTTCAATTCCGGACACATTTTGTCTTCAAAATCCCAATGGCGCTCCCTCTCTTCTGAGCATTGTAGTTCGCCCGCCAAGCACTTTACATCCACATTTAGGGTATTTTCTTACTCAGAAGAAATGGGGTTACAAATTTGGTGGGGCATTTTTCCTATTTTCCCTTGTGAAAATGAAAAATTTAGGGTAACCCGTGGGGTGTTAAGGCTCACTATACCCCTTGTTACATTCCGTGAGGGGTGTAGTTTCCAAAATGGGGTCACATGTCGGTATTTATTTTTTTGCGTTTATGTCAGAACCGCTGAAAAATTAGACACCCCTGTGCAAATCACCAATTTAGGCCTCAAATGTACATAGTGTGCGCTCACTCCTGAGCCTTGTTGTGTGTCCGCAGAGCATTTTACGCCCACATCTGGGGTATTTCCGTACTCAGGAGAAATTTTTTCCTTTGACCTCTTGTGAAAATAAAAAGTAAAGGGCAACACCAGCATGTTAGTGTAAATTTTTTTTTTACACTAACAGGCACGTGTAAACCCCAACTTTTCCTTTTCATAAGGAGTAAAAGGAGAAAAATCCCCCTAAAATTTGTAGTGTAATTTCTCCCGAGTACGGAGATACCCCATATGTGGCCCTAAACTGTTTCCATGAAATATGACAGGGCTCCGAAGTGAGAGAGCGCCATGCGCATTTGAGGACTAAATTAGGGATTGCATAGGGGTGGACACAGGGGTATTCTATGCCAGTGATTCCCAAACAGGGTGCCTCCAGCTGTTGCTAAACTCCCAGCTTGCCTGGACAGTCAGTGGCTGTCTAGAAATGCTGGGAGTTGTTGTTTTGCAACAGCTGGAGGCTCCATTTTGGAAACACTGCTGTAGAATACGTTTTTAATTTTTATTGGGGGGGGCAGTGTAAGGGGGTGTATATGTAGTGTTTTACCCTTTATTATGTGTTAGTGTAGTGTTTTTAGGGTACATTCACACTGGCGGAGGTTTACAGTGAGTTCCCTGCTAGGAGTTTGCGCTGCGGCAAAAAATTTGCCACAGCTCATACTTGAAGCAGAAAACTTACTGTTAGCCTGCCTGTGTGAATGTACCCTGTACGTTCACATAGGGGGGGGGGGGGGCAAACCTCCAGCTGTTTCAAAACTACAACTCCCAGCATGTACTGACAGACCATGCAGGCTGGGAGTTGTACTTTTGCAACAGCTGGAGGCATACTGGTTGAAAAACCTTCAGTTAGATAACAGAACCAAACTCAATATTTTCCAACCAGTGTGCCTCCAGCTGTTGCAAAACTACAACTCCCAGCATGTACTGATCACCGAAGGGCATGCTGGGAGATGTAGTTATGCAACAGCTGGAGGGATCACAACTACAACTCCCGGCATGCAACATCTGGAGAGCTACAGTATAGAGACCACTGCAAACAGTGGCCCTCCAGATGCTGCAAAACTACAAATCCCAGCTTGCCCAGACAGCAAAAAGTTGTGTGGGCATGCTAGGAGTTGTAGTTTTGCAAGATCTGGAGGGCTATAGTTCAGAGACTACCATATAGTGGTCTCAAACTTTAGCCCTCCAGCTGTTGCAAAACTACAACTCCCAGCATGCCCAAACAGCTGTCTGGGCATGCTGGGAGTTGTAGTTTTGCAATATCTGGAGTGGTACAGTATAGAGACCACTATATAGTGGTCTCGGACTGCAGCCCTCCAGATGTTGCTAGGCAACTTACCGGCTTCCGTCGGATCCATGGAGCCTGCTGCAAGTCATCGCCACCCGCCAATCGTCGCCCGCAGCCTCCGCAGATCGGTAAGTGGACTCCAGTGCCGGTCCCCGTCATTTCCCCGTTGTACCCCGCCTATTGTGGGTGGGCAGGATGGGGAAAACTAAAGTTAACCCCCCCCCCCCCCGCCCCCGATCTGCTATTGGTGGTCGCGTCTAGACCACCAATAGCAGGGATAGGAGGGGTGGACCTCACCTCACTCCTATATCTTCAGGGGGATTGTTGGTGTCTTAGACACCCGCGATCCCCCTTATATTCCGGGTCACCATAGACCCGTGATGACCCGGAATCGCGCAAATCGCAAGTGTGAATTCACTTGCGATTTTCGCCGATCGCCGACATGGGGGGTCTGATGACCCCCCCTGGGCATTTGCGCTGGGTGACTGCTGATCGATATCAGCAGTCACCCTTGTCCGGTCCCCGCCCCGCGCACGGCGGGATGCGAAATTCCCACGAACGTATGAGTACGTGCCTGGTCCTTAAGACCCAGGGTGCAAGGACGTACTCATACGTGCCTGGTCCTTATGAGGCTAATTTTTGAATGTTTAGCAGTAGCTAAATACATGCTTAATGCAAATTTCAACATTGATCTTTAAATGAAAGGGGTTATGAAACCCTCTTGGGTACTGTGAATGCCTTCTCCTGACTCATCCTGTGTCTCTTTCAGGAACTACTTGCCTCACTGATGCTTCGGCATTGTGCCTTTAATTTTTGGAAGTTTAGCAGTAGCTAAATACATGCTTAATGCAAATTTCAACATTGATCTGTAAATATAAGGGGTTATGAAACCCTCTTGGGTACTGCAAATGCCTGCTCCTGACTCATCCTGTGTCTCTTTCAGGAACTACTTGCCTCACTGATGCTTCGGGCCTTGGGCCTTTAATTTTTGGATGTTTAGCAGTAGCTAAATACATGCTATGCTAATTTCAACTTTGATCTTTCAATGTAAGGGGTTATGAAACCCTTTTGTGTACTGCTGATGCCTGCTCCTGACTGTGTGTTTCAGGAACTACTTGGCTTATTGATGCTTCTGGGCTTGAACCTTAAATTTGGATGTTTTGCGCTAGTTTACATACATGCTTAATTGAGATTTCAACATTGATCTTTCAATCTTAGGTGTTATGAAATCTTCTTGTGTACTGCTGATGCCTTTTCCTGAGTTGGATTACTGATGCTTCTGGGCTTGGGCCTTGAATTTTTTAATTTTTGGATGAGATACATACATGCTTAATTTAATTTAATTTATGGTGCAATGTATGGGGTTATTAAACCCTCTTGGGTTCAGGTTTTTTCAAATTTTCTGATAATTTTCTCAAAAGTAAACTTGAATTTTCCAGACTACTGACCATTACACCATGGAACGCTTGTTGTGTGTGATTATTTAATCAAAATTTTCCCATAATAACACGGTGAGGGATGAACTCTTCTTCTTTATGTCAGAATACATTACTTTAGAGAAGAATGTGTTTTTGTGGTCCACCGTCATGCATTATAGAGTCTTTTGGACTCTTGGATATGCACTTGTTCTAACACAAAGCTATTTCGTCAGACAACATACCTAAAACAACTTTAATATTTTCTTCTAACTTTCTTTTTCTAGTACACCTTTTAATAAACACTGAAGTTAGCCTTTTTTTATTCAGTCTATTCTTTATTGTTGGAATCTCAAATTTGTGCAAGGCTTTATTTGATGGAACTGGGCAACAGCTGACTGCTATGTCATGTGACTCAACACTGTTATCCACTTTTAATGAGAGTGTCTAAAGGTTGTCATTTTTACTTTCTATTAAAATTGGAGTGTCTGTCTGAATTTCTGATATAGAATCTGCTATCTGGTGATTTCGAGTTAAATAATTAAAATCGTCGAATGAATTACTTTTTGCTTCTTTGGATGTACCTATTTCCTATGTGTGTGAGCCATAATGGCTTCCCATTGCTTCAGCAACCTCAAGGATGTGGCATTCAGACACCGTATAGTCTAGAATCTGCTATCTGGTGATCTTGAGTTAAATAATTAAAATCCTCAAATTAATTGATATTTCAATCTTATTGCTTATTAAATCCCCCGGTGTACTGCACTGTTTTTATCCGGAACTAATTTACTTAATGCTGCTTCTGGCCTTGGCCCTCAAATTTTGTGATATTTAGCACTAGCTTAATTGAAATGTCAACATTGATCTTTCAATGTAAAGGAGTTATGAAACCCTCGGGTGTACTGCTGATGCCTGCGCCTGTGTCTTTCAGAAATTACTTGGCTTACTGATGCTTCTGGGCTTGGGCCTTACATTTTTGGATGGTAGCACTACTTAACATGCATCTTCAATTGAGATTTCAAAGTTCACCTTTTAATTTTAGGGGTTGTGAACCCCTCTTGTGTACTCATGCTGCTTCCTGCTCCACTCTGTCAGCCCATTGGTCCTGTGACAGTGTGCGACTCTGCCTCAAAATCCTCCAATGTGTCCTAAGCCTCCACTGCCCGGACAAGTTTCAGTAGCCCTTCAGCATACCATGTGTGTAGGGTACGGCGGTGTCACGCTGTTCTTCACATGGTTTGCCTTGGCAAAAAGTCTTGGAAACAATGGCCGGTCAGGGCAATGGAGATGTTGCACCTACATCTCATGGGCACATGAGCCCTGTGGGGGCTTGTTAAATTTGGTCCTTTGTACCCACACGCTGGGGTCCGGGACACTCAAACTTGAATTAAAATAAAAAAAATAAAAAATCAGACATTTCAATGGTCTCCCCATGCATCAGCCAACTCCAGGCTGTGTCATTCAGGCAATATATGGTTTACTGATGGTGCTGCTGGGCCTGTCTGGGAATTTCAAATTTCCTCATAGGTAGCACCCGCTATCCAAAATCTTCTTCAAAAATGTCTAAAATTGTTGAGTTTTTTTGGGGGGATTGTGAAGCCCTGGTGTGTACTCATGCATCAGCCAGGAAAAGGAGAGTATAAAATGGGAGTACTAGACGAGCACTACTGCTGAAATAAAAGGATGCGGAATGCCAATAAAGCACAGGACAGTTTATTATGGTTTAGAACAAACAGACAACACGTTTTGGCACCAGCATGTGCCTTCTTCAGGTCCATAAAATAAATGCTAAAAGGATAGCACAATGGGTACAAGGATACGTCATTACACATGAAAGTGAGGGTATTAAGAATTTGTTGTAAAGTCTGTGTGTATACACGTATATATATATATATATATATATATATATATATATATATATATATATATATATATAAAAAATCTACAGGGTAGGGGGAACCAAAGAGGTATATATATGGCAGATAAAAATGGATAAAAACATGTGTACATATCTTATTAAAAGCATATATATATATATATATATATATATATATATATATATATATTATAGTAGGAGTCTATATGTATATCTAGGAGACTTATAAGCTTAGTGTGCAGTCAGTACACAATATGCAGGTGTATGTACATGGAAATACACATGTTGAAAAACAGAGTTCAATTGTAATAGATTTCATAGGAAAAAATAGTCCAAAATAAGTCCAACAGTGTCCAAAGGTATCATATATCCCTGGTAGAGATATGCGTGAAAATAAATGGGCAGGAAAAACACAATCCCATAGATATGCCGGAAAAAGAGGGTCCTATGCAAGGGTACCAAGTCCCATTGCTGCAGAGGTTATTGGCATCACAGGGGGGGGTTGTCCAAACATGCGTGTCCAGACAATTTTTAGAGTGGGATAGGTCCTAGGTTAGGAGGGGGGGGGAAGTATAAGGGGACAGGCAAAGTATGAATACAAGGGGGGGGGAGGGAGAACATTGGTAGTACTTACATTACGGCGCCCTGAAGCCTATGTTGTGCTGTGGTGGCGTGGCTGTGTTGATCGCGGCGTCCTGCCTTATATATGAGCGCTGGGGGAAGTAACCGGAAGTGCATGATGTGCAACTTCCGGTCCAGCGTGCGGCAGCTGAATGAGCTGCGTGATCAGAGACAGCGGGAGGCGCGTGTGGCGCTCCATGGTGGGCAAAGTGGTATATTACAGTGTGATGCTGGAAGAAGGAGGAGGGGGGAGAACATGAGGAGAAAGAATGGGGTAGTAGGGGAGGAGTGAAAAATGTAGAAGAAAGCAGAAGGAAGCAGAACAAGGATGAGAAATGATGAAAATGAAGAACATAAGGACTGTGTGGTGTATTACAGTGTGATGCTAGAAGAAGGAGGATGGGGGAGAACATGAGGAGAAAGAATGGGGTAGAAGGGGAAGAGGAGGAGTGAAAAATGGAGAAGAAAGCGGAAGGAAGCAGAAAAAAGGATGAGAAATGATGAAAGTGAAGAACATAAGGAAAGGGAAACAAAATGGGAACTGGAGAGAATGTGGAGTGGGGGGGATAGGAATAGTGGGACAGAGAAAAAAAGTGATCTAAGTAGAAAGCATCAGGAGAGGGGCAGGGTATTAGAGGAAATGGGAACTGGAGAAAATGGAAATTGGAGGGATAGGAACAGTGGGATTTGGAGAGGATGCCGCAGAGGCTACTGCAGGTGACACAGAGGCTACTGGGGATTTGGAGGGAGGGATAGGGGGTCAGGGAAGCGCAGGGGGTTGGGAATGGGTATTGGGGAGGTTGGGAAGATGGGGGGGAGGAATAAGGGCTGCGGAAGGGGAAGGTGGCCAGGGAGGTTGGGGGGGGAAAGGGAGGGAGAGGAAAATGGTGGGATATGTGGGGGGATGCAAAGGTGGGGTGGGGGGAGGTATGTAAGAGGTGGTGAGGGATGGTGGGAAGGGAAAGGGAGGTGCACCTGGGGACGGGGAACAAAGGAAGGAAGGCGGTGGGGGTAGGACAGGACCTATCCCACTCTGGAAATTGTCTAGACACACATTTCCGTACCCCCTCGCGGTCACGGACAGGGGGTCTTGAGCAGCACAACTGCCGCTACTACTTTCCACTTCACACTCGCCAGGTGAGGTGCTGTCACCGTTGATAACCTCAGCAGGACATCACACCACCCAGAGTGCAGTGGTTCCTGACAATTCTACCACGCCCCCATCACCCACGAGAGAGCGCCCCAACCTTTTTTACTGCTCCTTCACACTCAACCATCCAGCTATCACCCAGTTGTCTTGGAATCAAGCTTTTCACGACACGGTTATAAAGCAAGGCGGCAGCTCTCTCATCTACCGAACATGGAATACACTTGCTCCAGAAGAACAAAAAGAGAAGAACTCGTCCAACTATATACAAGCAACTTAACTTTCTCGCCTCCTGACAGGAATGTCAGGCCTTCACTAGAGGAAACGGAACAACTCAATAAGCCGTTCCAAAACCTCAAGGACACGATGAAAACTGAGGCAATACATCGTCTCGATGTGATCTTCTTACGAATCTACCAGAAAGAACAAATCACCCCAAGAGGGTTAAGACTGCCTTTCACGTCAACATTTCCAGATGATTTGGATTACACGGATACCTGGGAGAAGCTCATGATCCGCTGCTCTTCAGAAATTATGGATCTTCTAATCTCCAAGAGAACCAGCCTTTTCATCAGTCTGCGCGAGGAGATAGACCACCTCCCCGAACAACTGGAGACATACAGCCTCCACCCGAACTTCTCATTCATCAACAACAGACTTAACCAAAAACTTAAAAACTTTGAAAAAGAACTAACCGAAACCAAAACACAGAAACTCAAAAGAGATAGAAAAGACTATGCCACAAAGTGTCTGCATCCCGCAGACCGCAAAAAGATACCGACCAATAGGAACCAACCAGAAACAAACAACCCAGAGGGAACACACTCACTACCTAAACACAAACAAGGCCCGCCAAAAGAACAAAGAACTTACCCCAAACAACCCATGAGAGGTCCGAGCATAACGCTCCAACCCACCAGAACCTTCAGGAATTCGAATTTCCCTACAGGAACCAAAAAAGCCATGAGATCCCTGCATCCACGACAGCTCCATGTCCTACCAGACAATCAAAGGACCGTCATGAACCCCGTCACACACCCCCAGGAACCAGGGCAACATATGGCTACACCAGCAAGACAGCTGAGGAAACAACACACATTCGCACCAGGTACCCTCATCGTCCACTCGGTGGAACACCTAGACTCGATACTACAAGAAAGTATCTGTTTCTCCACCTATGACGATTCCCTCACCTGTTCCTACATACGAAAAAAACTTCATGAATCTAGGGGGTTCCCCCCACGAACCATTCTGCAATGGAGAAGTAACCGTAATACCCACCAGCCTTCACAACGACTCCAATGAAGAAACGCTACATTTTTCTCTTTGCAACCAACCATCACCCATAAGCAGCATCTCACAGGTGTCTTTTTTAGACTTTCCTCCCCTCAGAATCGACCCACCACCGAAGAACTTATCCCCAACTTTCATGAGACTGAACAAAATCACAAGGTATTTTAGACCAACTGCCACAGGGACACCGATCCATAAAACACCGGCAAAAAAAAAAAGAAGACCTGAGGCTGTAGAGGAGGGAGAAGCAAACACAAGCATCAGTCCGGAATTAAAAAAGGACCCAAAGAAGAACCGACAGAACCAATTAGGATCTTCAACCTCTCCTCCCATCAACTAAGTACAGCAGAACACGCAGTCCTTGCGAAAGGACTATCCTTCTGCCATACACAGCAGGCCGACGACTTCAACCTGTTCCTCGATCTAAATGCTTTAACCAGAAAAATAACCCTCAAAAGACATTTTGAGATAGAGATGAAAAAGACAAAAAGTGCCTCCATAAAGGAAGACCCATCTCCATCCAGCCACACACACCAAGACGTTAAACCCAAAAGCTTGTTCTATCCGCATCACCACAAAGGCCACCAAATTCACGCCTTTTACAACTCAGTTATGGAAGATTTCTCCCAAATTAACGTACAGAAGAACAGACACCAAAAACCGAACCTCACAAGATTGGAAAAAACAGCTTTGAAAACCCTAAAACAAAATTTGGAAATAGTCATCAGAGGAGCTGATAAAGGAGGAGGAGTGGTTATCCAGGATCGGAATGACTACCATGCTGAAGCCCTCCGCATTCTCTCTGACTCCTCTTACTACAACACCCTATCCTCGGACCCCCCACCGGAATATTATAAAGAATACACCAACCTAATCACCACAGTATATGGAGATGGACTACTTAACAAAAAAGAGAAGCAGTTTTTGACCTCCACAACCCCTCAATTAGCCTTTTTCTACCACCTACCCAAGATACATAAATGTGTTAAGAAACCACCCGGAAGACCCATTATCTCAGGTATTGGCTCCCTGACAGGCCAACTTTCTCATTATCTCGACCTGTTTTTACAAGAAACAGTAATCACCCTGCCCTCAAACCTCAGAGATTCCTCAAGTCTGATTGAGGACCTATCCAGAGTCCCTTGGGAACCCAACTATCTATTCATCACATTGGATGTCGCCTCTCTCTACTCGAACATTGCCCACGATCTGGGCCTGAAGATGACAAGAAAATTCTTACATGAAACTGGCAAGTTTAAGGAAAAACAGATGGACTTTCTGATCAAGAGCCTCCATTTCATACTCACCCACAATGTATTTTCCTACGGGGACACCCTCTACAACCAAATAAAAGGAACAGTGATGGGGACCCGAGTGGCCCCCAGCTATGCGAATCTGTTTATGGGAGGTTTTGAAGCGGAACACATCATCGGTTCTCTGGCTTTCAACCCCCAAATTGTCTACTATAAACGTTACATCGATGACCTATTCATCATTTGGAACAGTGACACCACCACTGCAAACAACCTCATCCAACAGCTAAACAATAACCACTGGGGTTTAGAATTTACACCCACTATGGATACAATCTCCTTTGTCTTCTTGGACCTCAATGTGAGCCATCAGCATGACAAGATCATAACCAAAACCCACTTCAAAAAAGTCGACACAAACAGCTTCCTAGACTTCCGCAGTGCACACTACAAAAAATGGTTGACAAACATTCCTCACAGTCAGTACAGGCAAATCCGCCGCAATTACACAAATACCTCGGATTAGAAAACCCAATCAAAAATTCTACACAACAGATTCAAACAGAAAAACTATGCGTCTTCAATTCTAAAAGAAGCATTCACAGCCAATCTAAACACAGAACAAAAAGATCTTCTACCATCAGCTGCTCCAAGAACGGGCACTCTAGAACAAAACATTTACACCTGTAACTTCATTACGACTAGAGATGAGCCAATTGAAGTTGACAAACCCGAATTCGTTACGAATTTCATGAAAAATTTGATTCACAACGAATACGAATATCGTTGGGATTCTATCGCACAAATCGCTTCACTAAACTCCATTTTACAACATTCCAGGCTATTGGAGAGCTAAGATGGCGGATCCACATGTGAGTACAAGGGGCAGGGGATTATGGGAGGGTGGGAAACAGCGGCGGGAATGAAGGTAGGCGGGCTGACCCTGAATCACATGTGAGATGCAGCCTATCAGTGTTCACTGACCCCTGTGATGTCACAGCCCCTATATAATCGGCGGCCATCTTGCCTCTCTTCATTTCATCTATGCACTCAGATGGAGAGGACGGGACTGTGTGTGTGTGAATAGCTCATACCACAGCGTTACACTGCAACTGCTAGTCACATCAGCATTAGGGAAAGGCAGGAGTGCAGAGTGCTGTGCTGTTACTCTGAGAAGGATCATTGATTGCTAAACTTCCTATTCACGTTATTGAGCATTGCAGCAGAGAGAGGCAGATAGCTGTCAGCTGCCTCATACAGATCTCCAAGCTGCCTGAACTTTATCAACATCTTATCTCCTCATTTTTCAGCCCAATTGAGGTTTTTTTGCTCCACAAATCTTCTGCTGCTCAGAACTGTGTGACAGAGTCAATTTAGGGTTTATTCCCTGGATTTTTATTTAATTTTTTTTGTGGTGCTGCACTGTTGGGTCCTGCTGCTGTTCAGAAATAAGTCATATTAGTGTGGACTTTAGTGCCTTTTTTTTACCATTTTTCACCTGTTACTCTGTCTCTGTGCTAAATTCAGTGTTATACCACACGTTATATACCTGCCGGTATATTAAAGACATTTTTTTTTCCTGAGTAAAAATATGCTTAACAGTGGCCTTATCATTGCAAAGGGCCTAAATACAAGCAAATAGCATACCATATACCATCTTTTTTTCTGTCTCTGTGCTAAACTAAGTGTTATACCACACGTTATATACCTGCCAGTGTATTAAAGAAAAAAAAAAGGTTTTCCTGCGTACAAATACGCTTAACAGTGCGCTCATCATTGCAAAGAGCCTAAATACAACAAAGGAGTGTACTAGTATACACTGGCTGGTGTATACAACAAAAAAATAGTTTTTTCCTGCGTATAAATACGCTAAACAGTGCGCTCATCAGTGCAAAGGGCATACATACAACAAAGGAGTGTACTATTTAGTAACTGTTATTCTGTCTAGGGCCTATATACTTTGAAAGGATAGCCGTAAGTAATCGCCTGCTGCTGTTCTATACCCTCATAAACGCACTAAGTATGTCAGGCAGGGAAGTGCCAGGACGTGCACAGAGAAGGGGCAGAGGCCTACATACGTCAGGCAGAGTTGGCAGCAGACTTGGGGCGAGTGGCAGCAGGAGTCGCAGCAATAGGCCTGAGCTCCCAGCGGTCGTGTCGTCGACCCATCTCTCCTCGTCAATTGGTTTGCACACTCTTCCCCATCATCACAAGCGACATCTGACAACCCCAGTCAAGAGTCGGTGGGTTCCTCAGACACAACCCTCAGTTGGCATGGCCCGGGAGCAGTCCCATGTAATCCCATTGCCTTTGTCCTATGTTGTTCCCTCTCCCAAAGAAGTATCTCATGCTATGGGTTCAGCTACACTATTTAGCGAGGACGATGTAATAGAGGACAGTCAACATCTAATGGGCAGCCTAGAATGTGAGGAGACATGCGTCCCTTGCTCCGCAAGGTGGCCAAGTAGTGATGCAGAGAGTGACGTGGGAGGCGGTGTTTCAATTGTTCAGGGTCCTGAGGCAGACACTGTTGTGGAACACGAGAAGGACATCAGTGACGTGCACACATCTTTTGATGATGATGAAGCCCATCGAAATTGGGAGTCGGGTGCAGAAGCCGGGGCTTCATCATCATAAGGAGAAGAGATTTTTTCTTTGTCTATGAGGCAGCAAGGCGGTAGCACAGTTGGCAATCAGCGTGGTGGTGGCAATAGTGGAAATTCAGGAGCCAAACGTGCCGGGGGGGAGACCACCTGCTTTGCGGCAAGCTACCATTCAGGGAGGTAGTGGAACAGGGGTTCCTGGAGACGGCGCCAATAGCAGTGAAATAGCGCTAACTGCGGGTGGGAAAATCAGCTACTCTGCGGTGTGGTTGTTCTTCATAAAGAATCCGGAGGACCTTAGCGTAGTCACATGCAAAATCTGTGGGCAGAAAGTGAAGCGTGGCCAGGGTCCCAATCTCGGCACCACGGCCCAACACATGATTCACCACCATAAAGCGGCCTGGGAGAACCGTGCCTCCGAGGTAGTGATCCAGCCTGCCGCATCACCCAGTGGCCATCCGCTCCCTCCGTCATCCAGCCAAGGCTCCACCACCTCAGCCGAAGGGAACATTGTGTCAAACCCTCCTTCTTGCGCTCCTGCTTCTTCCACTCGTAGTCAGCCATTCCGCCAACAATCGATCGGCGAAGCCATGTCCAAGAGACAACAGTATGCGCCCACTCATCCAACGGCGCAGAAGTTGAATGTGCTCCTGTCCAAGTTGCTGGTTTTGCAGTCCCTCCCTTTCCAACTGGTGGACTCTGCAGCTTTCAGGGAATTGATGGCTTGTGCCGAGCCGAGGTGGAGAGTCCCAAGCCGTCATTTCTTTGCGAAGAAGGCAGTACCAGCCCTGCATAAGTTTGTACAAGAGAAGGTGAGCCAGTCTTTGAGCCTGTCGGTGTGTTCAAAAGTGCACGGCAGCGCCGACGTGTGGAGCTGTAACTACGGGCAGGGACAATACATGTCTTTTACGGCCCACTAGGTAAATGTTGTTCCTGCACAGCCACAACAGCAACTTGGACAGGTTACACCGCTTCCTCCTCCACGCTCTGGCTCCCAGGCAGTTGGTCCTTTTACAGTGCGCGCCTCCTCCTCCCCCGTGTCCTCGGCCTCCACTGCATGTCCAAATCTCGGTGGCCCTTCATCGTACCACGTGTGTAGGGCACAGCGGTGTCAAGCCGTCCTTCACATGGTTTGCCTTGGCGAAGGGAGTCACACGGGAGGAACTGCTAAAGTTCATTCGTAAAGAAATCCGAGTATGGCTTAATCCACGAAATCTGGAAATGGGAACCATGGTGACCGACAATGGGAAGAACATTGTGGCTGCGCTGCGACAACGAAGTGTGAACCATACGCCCTGCATGGCACACGTGTTGAATCTGGTTGTCAAGAAGTTCATCAAGTCTTCACCCCATTTGCAAGACGTCCTGACAATGGCAAGGAAACTGTGCATGCACTTCAGCCACTCGTACACCGCCAAGCACACCTTCCTTGAGCTGCAGCGTCAGAACGGTATCCCACAATATAGTCTCATTTGTGACGTTGCCACACGTTGGAATTCCACCTTCCATATGTTGGACAGACTATACGAACAAAGAAAAGCCATCACGGATTTTCTGATGATACAAGCAGATAGGAGTATTCCCCTGTGTAACTTCAATGTGAACGAGTGGCAGCTCATACGTGACACCTGCCGTTTGCTGAGGCCCTTTGAGAAAGCCACATTTTTTTGTTAGTTGCTCGAATTACGCCATGAACGACGTAATTCCATTCCTACATTTACTCCAAAAAATGATTGAAAACATGGCTGGTCACGGCAATGGAGATGTTGCGCCAACATTAGAAGGCTACATGAGTCCTGTGGGGGATGAACAGGAGGAGGATGATGAGGGGCAGAGCGGAGCACAGTTTACGGTGGATGAGATGGCCGGTGTTTCTGGTCATTGGACAGGAGAGGAGGAGCAGGAGCAGCAAGAGGAGCTGGAGGGTTATTACGAGGGAGGCGAGACAGAGGACCCAGACACACCGTGGCAGTATGCAGTGGAGATGGAGGCAGGTAGTCCCAGCGAGTCACTGTCACAAATGGCACGATGCATGCTGAGTTGCTTGCGCAGTGACCCCCGAATTGTCAAAATTTGTCAGCGTTATGACTTCTGGATCTCCACCTTATTAGACCCTCGCTTCCGGCAAAGAATGGGGGCCTTTTTTACACCCACTGAGAGGGAGGACAAACTGACCTACTTCAGGGAGCTTCTACGTAATCGGTCGGCCGATGCTGCTGGGGAGGGGAGGGGTGGCAGGAGCATTACCGGCTCAATCAGCAGCAGCCTGAGTCTACAGTCGCTGATGAGTAGCTTCCTTCAGCCACATAGTGAAGCTACTCATCAGCAGCAGGTGGACATGAAGCAGGACCTGAACCAGCAGGTGGTGGCTTACCTCGACATGACCCTGCCAACAACCATTGAAGATCCGCTGGACTTCTGGGCAGCCAAACTCGATTTATGTCCGCAACTAGCGGAGTTTGCCCTGGAAAAGCTGTCCAGCCCGGCCAGTAGTATGCCATCAGAGCGGGTGTTTAGTGCGGCCGGGGCCATAGTCACCCCAAGGCGAACTCGTCTGTCCACTAAAAATGGGGAGAGACTGACGTTTGTCAAGACGAATCGGGGATGGATCAGCCAGGATTTCCAGCCACCAATGACAGATGGGTCTGAGTAGATTGACCAATCTCCTACAAAATTTTCTCTATTGTGGTTGGTTATGAAACCCTCTGGGGCAGACCTGGGCATTGTATGGCCCGCTTGCCACATATGGCCCTTTGATTGGCTATGACCGGCCCGCGCTAATTGGGGGACAACTATGCTGCCTTATCTGGGGTACATCTATGCTGCCTAATCTGGGGGACATCTATGCTGCCTAATCTGGGGGACATCTATGCTGCCTAATCTGGGGGATATCTATGCTGCCTAATCTGGGTGACATCTATGCTGCCTAATCTGGGTGACATCTATGCTGCCTAATCTGGGGGACAACTATGCTCCTTATCTGGGGGACAACTATGCTCCTAATCTGGGGGACAACTATGCTCCTAATCTGGGGGACATCTATGATGCCTAATCTGGGGGACAAGTATGCTTCTAATCTGGGGGACATCTATGCTGCCTACTCTGGGGGACAAGTATGCTCCTAATCTGGGGGACATGTATGCTGTCTAATCTGAGGGACAAGTATGCTCCTAATCTGGGTGACATCTATGCTGCCTACTCTGGGGGACAAGTATGCTCCTAATCTGGGGGCTATGCTGCCTAATCTGGGGGACATCTATGCTGCCTAATCCGGGTGACATCTATGCTGCCTAATCTGGGGGACATCTATGCTGCCTCATCTGGGTGACATCTATGCTGCCTAATCTGGGGAAAACTGATACTTCTGGCCTTGGGCCTATAATTTTTTGAAGTTCAGCAGTAGCTAAATACATGCTTAATGCAAATGTAAACATTGATCTTTAAATGTAAGGGGATATGAAAACCTCTTGGGTACTGCAAATGCATGCTCCAGACTCATTCTGTGTCTTTCAGGAACTACTTGCCTCCCTGGTGCCTCTGGCCTTGGGCCTTACATTTTTGGATGTTTAGCAGTAGCTCTGCCAGGGCCTTCTCCTACCCCGCCTGGGCCAATCCGAGGACCTCACTAACCAACTCACTAACTAATCCAATCGCTTATAGTGACGGGCGGTGTGTACAAAGGGCAGGGACTAAATAAACGCCAGCTTATGACCCTCACTTACTGGTAATTCCTCGTTTTAAGATTAAATAATTGCAATCACAGATCCCTATCACAAACTGGTTTCAGCGTGCAACACGCACCTGTCCTTGAAAGATAGAGACACGCTAATCCGTTCAGTGGAGCGCTAGTGCGGCCCAGGACATCTGAGGTCATAACACACCTGTTATTGCTCGATCTCGCAATTGATTGGGCAAGGTAAGGGGTTATTAAAGCCTCTTGGGTACTGCTGAAGCCTACTCCTGACTGATCCTGGTGCAATGTATGGGGTAATTAAACACTCTTGGGTAGTGTTATTGTTAAATTTACTGGTAATTTTATCAGTAATAAAATTGAATTTTGCAGAATGCTAACCGTTACACAACGGAACGCTTGTTGCGTGTGATTTTTTAATGAAAAAAAAATAAATAGATGGAGAGGGATTAACTTTGCTTAATCATTTTTGGCGATTAGAATCCTTTTGTCATCTGATTTTTTGGAGACAGATGCGCTTACACACATGTAATAATTTTTTTAACCAAATTTCAAACATTGTGTGGTTTATTATATTATAGAAGAATGTCTTTGGGTGGTCCACCGTCCTGCATTATAGAGTCTTCTGAACTGCTGCATATGCGCTTGTTTTTAAAAAAAAAAAAGGTATTTCGTCAGACAATTTCGATAAAATTTTGCGTTTTTTTAGGGTGGATTGTGAAGCCCGGGTGACAGGTGTGTAGTGTGTACTCGTGCATCAGTCAAATCCAGTCTGTGTCCGTTAGGCAATATATGGGTTACTGATGCAGCAGAGGTGGGGCCTTGGTCTTGGAATTTCAATTATTTAAAAAAATTGAACATATTGTGTGGTTTATTATATTATAGAAGAATGTCTTTGGGTGGTCCACCGTCCTGCATTATAGAGTCTTCTGAACTGCTGTATATGCGCTTGTTTTAACAAAAAGGTATTTTGTCAGACAATTTTAATTTTAAAATTGCGTTTTTTTGGGGTGGATTGTGAAGCCCGGGTGTGTACTCGTGCATCAGCCAACTCCAGGCTGTGTCTTTCAGGCAATCTATGGGTTACTGATGCAGCTGAGGTGGGGCCTGGGTCTAGGAATTTCAAATTTTTTTTTTTAAATTCAACAATTGTGTGTTTCATTATTTTTGAGAAGAAAGTCTTTGGGTGGTCCACCGTCCTGCCTTATAGAGTCTTCTGAAATGTTGGCTATGCGCTTGTGCTTACACAAAGTTGTAAATTTAAAAAAAATGTATACAATTTTGTTGATTTTGGGGCGGATTGTGAAGCCCTGTGTGTAATGGTGCATCAGCCAACTCCAGGCTTTGTCCTTCAGGCAATAAATGGGTTCCTGATGCCGCAGAGGTGGGGCCTGGGTCTGGGAATTTAAAATTTTTGGATTGCAGGTGCTACAAAAAAAGATGACAACAAAAAGGACCAATGGGTGGAGGGTTAATTTACTGATGTTGATGTATGATTCCATTGCCTCGGCTGCAGTCCGACTGGTAATTTAAACTAGGAGCACACTGTAGTTAAAAACGATCACACATAAACCCTCCCCGACGTTTCACCACAAGCAGTGCTTTATCGGACTGCAGCCGAGGCAATGGAATCATACATCAAACACTAGCATGTGGTTACATGCAGCTGATATGTTATTGCAGCAATTAACTGGAGACATATACACTGGAATTTTAAATGGATTGGCAATAAAAGTTATATTTTAAATTTATAAATTTAGGGTTCTAGTGATCACTCAGTGATCAATTGTAGATAACAAAAAAAGATGGACACACCCTAATCCGTTCAGTGGAGCGCGCCTGCGGCCCCGGACATCTGAGGGCATAACACACCTGTTATTGCTCGATCTCAGGAGAAAGGGGTTCATCATCGGGAGAAGAGAGTTGCAGGTTGCCCTTGAGTCAGCAAGGCGGTAGCATTGTTTGCAGTCAGCGTGGTGTGGCAGTAGTTGAAATTCTTGAGCCAAACGTGCCCGAGGGAGACCACCTGCTTCGCGGCAGCTTACCTTTCCGGGAGTTAGCGGGTTACCAGCACCGGTCGATGAAAGATAGAGACACGCTAATCCGTTCAGTGGAGCGTGCCTGCGGCCCCGGAAATCAGAGGGCATAACACACCTGGTATTGCTCGATCTCGCAATTGATCGTGGAAAGGTAGGGGGTTATTAAAGCCTCTTGGGTACTGCTGAGGCCTACTCTTGACTACTCCTGGTGCAATGTATGGGGTAATTAAACACTCTTGGGTAGTGTTTTTTTTTTATTTACTGATTATTTAATTTTCCAGAATGCTAATCGTTACACAACGGAATGCTTGTTGCGTGTGATTTTTTTAATGAAAATAAAAATAAAGAAAACGGACAGGGATTAACTTTGCATCATCATTTTGGGTGAAAAAAGTCCTTTGGTGATCTGATCTTTTGGAGACAGATGCGCTTAAACACATATTGAATTAGTTTTTGTAAAAAAATTTCAAACATTGTGTGATTTATTATTTTTGAGTTTGGGTGGTCGACCGTCCTGCATTATAGAGTCTTGTGAACTGTTGTATATGCGCTTGTTCTTACACAAAGGTATTTCTTTAAAACATTTCTAAAATTTTGTTGTTTTTTGGAGGGGATTGTGAAGCCCGGGTGTGTACTGGTGCATCAGCCAACTCCAGGCTGTGTCCTACAGGCAATATATGGGTTCCTGATGCCGCAGAGGTGGGGCCTGGGTCTGGAAATTTCTAATTTTTGGATAGCGGGTGCTACCAATGAGAAATCTTTGTCAAAAATTTAATATATTGTGTTGTTTTTTGGGGGGATTGTGAAGCCCTGGTGTGTACTCTTGCATCAGCCAATTCCAGGCAGGGGCGGATCCAGAGTGGAGTCTCGGGAGGGGCACTATTAGAGTATTTTGTGTTGGCAGACAGAAAACAAGATGTTGCTTACAATATTATTAAATGTATCATACAGTCCTAACCTTGTTTAACCCCTTAAGGACCCAGGACGTACTAGAACGTCCTGGCACCCTGGGCTTTAAGGACCCAGGACGTACTAGTACGTCCTGGTGTTTCTCCGGTCTCTGCCGCGCCCCGGGCAGAGATCGGAAGCGGATGCCTGCTGAAATGCTTCAGCAGGCATCCAGGGCAAACGCCGAGGGGGGCCATGTAGGCCCCCCATGTCGGCGATCGCCGCAAATCGCAAGGGAAATTGCCCTTGCGATCTGCGGCGATACCGGGCTGATCGGGTCTCTGGGACCCGACCGCCCGGTAATTTCGCATGATCCCGGCTGTCACAGACAGCCAGGACCATGCTAACGTATAGGAGCGAGGTGGCAAACCTGCCACCTCCTCCTATACCCTGCGATCTGTCGGTTAACTAACCGACCAATCGCAGGGGGGGGGGGCGGTTACTTCCTCCCGTCCTGCCCGGCCCCTTGAAGTCCGGAGAGGACGGGAGGAAGACCGGAGGACGCGGCGGGGGACGGGGGAGTGCTGGGGACTGGCCCCGGTACTTACCTCGTCCCTGAAGACCCGGATCCCGGCGAGGAAGAAGGCGGCGGCGGCGACAGGTGAGTGGATCTTCAGCCGTGGTCGGGCCCTTTACAGCAATGCACGTCGCCGTAAAGCGACGTGCATTGCTGTAATGGGACCCTGTAAACTACAACTCCCAGCATGCCCAGACAGCCCTTGGCGTCTGGGCATGCTGGGAGTTGCAGTTTTGCAACATCTGGAGGTCCACAGTTTGGAGACCACTGTGCCCTTCCAGATGTTGCAAAACTACACATCCTCAGCATGCCCTTACTGTCCAGGCATGCTGGGAGTTGTAGTTCTGTAACATCTGGCCCTTCAGATGTTGCAGAACTACAACTCCCAGCATGCCTGGACAGTTTTGGCATACTGGGAGTTGTAGTTTTGCAACATCTGGAGGGCTGCAGCTTGGACACCACTACACAGTGGTCCCCAAACTGTTCTCCTCCAGCTGTTACGTAACCACTACTCCCAATATGCCCTTCGGCTGCCTGGGCATGCTGGGAGTTGTGGTTTTGCAACAACTGGAGGCACACTGGTTGGGAAACATTGTCTGTTTCCTAACTCAGTGTTTCCCAACCCGTGTGCCTCCAGCTGTTGCAAAACTATAACTGCCAGCATGCACTGATAGACTGTGCATGCTGGGAGTTGTAGTTTTGCACCAGCTGGAGGCCCCCCCCCCCTGTGAATGTACAGGGTACATTCACATGGGCAGGGGCTTACAGTGAGTATCAGGCTGCAAGTTTGCGATGCAGCAAATTTTGCGCGGCAGCTCAAACTCGCAGCGGGAAACTCGCTGTAATCCCCGCCCGCGTGACTGTCTCCTAAAAACACTACACTACACTATACTATCACAAAATAAAATAAAAAGTAAAAAACACTACATATACACATACCCCTACACAGCCCCCTCCCCTCCCCAATAAAAATGAAAAACGTCTGGTACGCCACTGTTTCCAAAATGGAGCCTCCAGCTGTTGCAAAACAACAACTCCCAGTATTGCCGGACAGCCGTTGACTGTCCAAGCATGCTGGGAGTTTTGCAACAGCTGGAGGCACCCTGTTTGGGAATCACTGGCGTAGAATACCCCTATGTCCACCCCTATGCAAATCCCTAATTCAGGCCTCAAATGCGCACGGCGCTCTCACTTCGGAGCCCTGTCGTATTTCAAGGAAACAGTTTAGGGTCACATATGGGGTATCGCCGTACTCGGGAGAAATTGCCTAACAAATTTTGGGGGGATTTTTCACTTTTCACCCCTTATGAAAAGGGGAAGTTGGGGTCTACATCAGCATGTTGGTGTAAAAAAAAAATATTTTTTACACTAACATGCTGGTGTTGCCTTATACTTTTCATTTTGACAAGAGGTAAAGGGATTTGTAATGCAATTTCTCCCGAGTACGGAGATACCCCATATGTGGGCGCAAAGTGCTCTGGGGGCGCACAACAAGGCCCAGAAGGGAGAGTGCACCATGTACATTTGAGGTGATTTGCACAGGGGTGGCTGATTATTACAGCGGTTTTGACAAACGCAAAAAAGAAAAAAAAAACACATGTGACCTCATTTCGGAAACTACACCCCTCACGGAATGTAATGAGGGGTGCAGTGAGAATTTACACCCCACTGGTGTCTGACAGATCTTTGGAACAATGGGCTGTGCAAATAAAAAATTTTGTACAGCCCACTGTTCCAAAGATCTGACAGACACCAGTGGGGGGTAAATGCTCACTGTACCCCTTGTTACATTCCTCAAGGGGTCTAGTTTCCAAAATGGTATGCCATGTGGGGGTTATTTTGCTGTCCTGGCACCATAGGGGCTTCCTAAATGCGACATGCCCCCGAGCAAAATTTGCTCTCAAAAAGCCAAATATGACTCCTTCTCTTCTGAGCATTGTAGTTCGCCCGTAATGCACTTCATGCCAACTTATGGGGTACCTCCATACTCAGAAGAGATGGGGTTACAAATTTTGGGGGGTATTTTCTGCTATTAACCCTTGCAAAAATGTGAAATTTGGGGGGAAACACACATTTTAGTGAAAATTTATTTTTATTTTTTTACATATGCAAAAGTCGTGAAACCCCTGTGGGGTATTAAGGCTCACTTAATTCCTTGTTACGTTCCTCATGGGGTCTAGTTTCCAAAATGGTATGGCATGTGTTTTTTTTTGCTGTTCTGGCACCATAGGGGCTTCCTAAATGCAACATGCCCCCCAAAAACCATTTCTGAAAAACGTACTCTCCAAAATCCCCTTGTCGCTCCTTCCCTTCTGAGCCCTCTACTGCGCCCGCCGAACACTTTACATAGACATATGAGGTATGTGCTTACTCGAGAGAAATTGGGCTACAAATAAAAGTATACATTTTCTCCTTTTACCCCTTGTAAAAATTCAAAAATTGGGTCTACAAGAAAATGCAAGTGTAAAAAATGAAGATTGTGAATTTTCTCCTTCACTTTGCTGCTATTCCTGTGAAACACCTAAAGGGTTAAAACGCTGACTGAATGTCATTTTGAATACTTTGGGGGGTGCGGTTTTTATAATGGGGTCATTTGTGGGGTATTTCTAATATGAAGACCCTTCAAATCCACTTCAAACCTGAACTGGTCCCTGAAAAATAGTGAGTTTGAAAATTTTGTGAAAAATTGGAAAATTGCTGCTGAACTTTGAAGCCCTCTGATGTCTTCCAAAAGTAAAAACATGTCAATTCTATGTTGCAAACATAAAGTAGACATATTGTATATGTGAATAAAATAAAATAAATATTTGGAATATCCATTTTCCTTACAAGCAGAGAGCTTCAAAGTTAGAAAAATGCTAAATTTTCAAATTTTTCATCAAATTTTGGGATTTTTCACCAAGAAAGGATGCAAGTTACCACAAAATTTTACCACTATGTTAAAGTAGAATATGTCACGAAAAAACAATCTCGGAATCAGATTGATAAGTAAAAGCATTCCAGAGTTATTAATGTTTAAAGTGACAGTGGTCAGATGTTCAAAAAATGGCCGGGTCCTAAGGTGTAAAATGGCTGGGTCCTTAAGGGGTTAAGACTCTTAGGCCGTGTTCACATGTCAGAATAATTATCAAATATACCAATTGCCACAGAATGGGAAAGTGCTAAAGAAGTTTTTACCATTTAAAACTACAGCTTCCAGTATGACCTAAGTAGTGGTAAGGGGATGCTGGGAGTTGTTGTTTCACCCATCATTACTGCAGAACTTCTTCAGTGACTACAGCTCTGATGGGACACACACAGGAGGATACAGAATGACATCAGTGATTACAGGTGACGTCTTCTCTATAGTCTTTCCTTATCTAATTCAGATGTATATACCGCCGGGACTTGTTTCAGCTAAATGTTCTCCCTGCAGAACTTGATGCCCAGACGTCTCCTCACTATGTCAGCGGATTCTGATCCTCTATAGGAAAACAATAATTATTATAATACTGCCAAACACTGTATTCTTCGAATATAATACTGGCACATACCTTCTGAATATAATTCTGACACACTGTACCTCCTGAATATACAACACACTGTACCCTCTGAATATAATACCGCCTAACACCGTACCCTCTGAATATAATACTATCACACACCGTACCCTCTGAATATAATACTACCACACACTGCGCCATCTAAATATAATACTACCACACACTGTGCCCTCTGAATATAACACTACCACACACTGTGCCCTCTAAATTTAATACTAACAAACACTGCACTCTCTGAATATAATACTACCACACACTGCACTCTCTGAATATAATACTACCACACTGTGCCCTCTAAATTTAATACTACCACACACTGCACTCTCTGAATAGAATACTACCACACACTGCACTCTCTGAATATAATACTACCACACACTGTGCCCTCTAAATTTAATACTACCACACACTGTGCCCTCTAAATGTAATACTACCACACACTGCACTCTCTGAATAGAATACTACCACACACTGTACCCTCTGTATATAATACTACCACACACTGCACTCTCTGAATATAATACTACCACACACTGTACCCTCTAAATTTAATACTACCACACACTGCACTCTCTGAATATAACTTGCTGTGCAGTGCAACCTCTGAATAAAATACCCAAATGTATTGTGGCCCATAAAAAAATGTACCACCCCAGAAATTCCTCATAATCTACAATATACTTCTGAAATGCAAAACACTCTGTGCCTTCACATATAGTAATAATGCCCCATCTTGTGCCCCTACATATAATAATTATGACCCGTCCTGTTCCCCCCACATAATAATGCCCTGTGCCCCTAACAGATATTGCCCCCTGTGCTGTGCCCTTCACATATAATTCCCCGTTCTTTGCCCCTCACATATAATGCCCCCATCATGCGTCCCTCACATATAATGCCCCCTGTGCTGTCCCCCTCACATATAATGCCCCCTGTGCTGTTCCCCTCACATATAATGCCCCCTGTGCTGTGCCCCTCACATATAATGCCCCCCATGCTGTGCCCCTCACATATAATGCTCCTGTCATATGCCCCACACATATAATGCCCCCTGTGCTGTGCCCTTCACATATAATGCCCCGTTCTTTGCTCCTCACATATAATGCCCCCATCATGCACCCCTCCCATATAATGCCCCGTGCTGTGCCCTTCACATATAATGCCCCCGTTCTTTGCCCCTCACATATAATGCCCTCATCATGCGCCCCTCACATATAATGCCCCCTGTCCTGTCCAGTCAGGGGGCATTATATGTGAGGGGCACAGCACAGGGGGCATTATATGTTTGGGGCACATGACAGAAGCATTATATGTGAGGGGCACAGGACAGGGGGCATAATATGTGAGGGGCGCATGATGGTGCATTATATATGAGGGGCACAGGATGGGGGCATTATATATGAGGGGCGCATGATGGGGGCATTATTTGTGAGGGGCACAGCACAGGGGGCATTATATGTGTGGGGCACAGCACAGGGGGCATTATATGTGATGGGCACAGAAAAAGGGGCATTATATGTGTGGGGCACAGCACGGGCATTATATGTGAGGGGAACAGCACAGGGGACATTATGTGTGGGGCACAGCACAGGGGGCATTATATGTGTGGGGCACAGCACAGGGGGCATTATGTGTGGGGCACAGCACAGGGGGCATTATATGATATAATGCCCCCTGTGCTATGCCCCACACATAATGCCCCCTGTGCTGTGCCCCACACATATAATGCCCTTTGTGCTGTGCCCCTCACATATAATGCCCCCTGTGCTGTGCCCACACATATAAATTATATGTGTGGGGGGCACAGCACAGGGGGCATTATATGTGTGGGGCACAGCACATGGGGTATTATATGTGTGGGGCACAGAATAGGGGGCAATATATCATAAAATGCCCCCTGTGCTGTGCCCCACACATATAATACCCCCTGTGCTGTGCCCCACACATATAATGCCCCCTGTGCTGTGCCCCCCACACATATAATTTATATGTGTGGGCACAGCACAGGGGGCATTATATGTGAGGGGCACAGCACAGGGGGTCCCCCTGTCATGTGCTCTTAACATATAGTGCCCCCAGTGCTTTGCCCTGCAGCACCTCACATAAAAAATTCCCCTTTCTCCCCCCCCCCCTAAGTTTTTAAATCCCCCTCCCCCTCCGATACAGTGCCCTTAACAGTGGCACATATTCCAAATCCCAAATCCCCTGCAGCGTGTGAGACTGCCTAGGTTAGTGAATGGTGGAGTGGAAGCTTACAGCTTCGGCTCCACCATTCTAGGGGGCGGGGGACAGCAATCTCGGGGGGGGAGCAATTGCCCCGTTGCCCACCCCCCCTGGATCCGCCACTGACTCCAGGCTGTGTCATGCAGGCAATATATGGGTTACTGATGCCGCAGGGGTGGGGCCTGGTTCTGGAAATTTCAAATTTTTGGATAGCGGGTGCTACCAATGAGAAATCTTTGACAAAATTTTTTTTTCAGTTTGGAGTTCCATTCCTCCTCCACCATCACCCACCTTTCCCTCTGTCCCACTGTTCCTATCCCTCCACTTTCCATTCTCTCCAGTTCCCATTTCCTCTGATACCCTGCCCCCCTCCTGATGCTTTCTACTTAGATCACTTTTTCCCTCTGTCCCACTATTCCTATCCCCCACTCCACATTCTCTCCAGCTCCCATTTTGTTTCCCTTTCCTTATGTTCTTCACTTTCATCATTTATCATCCTTTTTTCTGCTTCCTTCCGCTTTCTTCTCCATTTTTCACTCCTCCTCTTCCCCTTCTACCCCATTCTTTCTCCTCATGTTCTCCCCCCTCCTCCTTCTTCTAGCATCACACTGTAATACACCACACAGTCCTTATGTTCTTCACTATCATCATTTCTCATCCTTGTTCTGCTTCCTTCTGCTTTCTTCTCCATTTTTCACTCCTCCCCTTTTACCCCATTCTTTCTCCTCATGTTCTCCCCCCTCCTCCTTCTTCCAGCATCACACTGTAATACACCACTTTGCCCACCATGGAGCGCCACACGCGCCTCCCGCTGTCTCTGATCGCGCAGCTCATTCAGCTGCCGCACGCCGGACCGGAAGTTGCACATCGTGCACTTCCGGTTACTCCCACCAGCGCTCATATATAAGGCAGGACGCCGCGATCAACACAGCCACGCCACCACAGCACAACATAGGCTTCAGGGCGCCATAATGTAAGTACTACCAACGTTCTCCCCCCCCCCCCTTCTATTCATGCTTTGCTTGTCCCCTTATACCCCCCCCCCCTTCCTAACCTAGGACCTATCCCACTCTGGAAATTGTCTGGACACACATGTTTGGACAAACCCCCCCCCCCCCCCCCGTGATGCCAATAACCTCTGCAGCAATGGAACTTGGTACCCCTGCATAGGACCCTGTTTTTCCGACATATCTATGGGATTGTGTTTTTCCTGCCCATTTATTTTCACGCATATCTCTACCAGGGATATATAATACCTTTGGACACTGTTGGACTTATTTTGGACTATTTGTTCATATGAAATATATTACAATTGAACTTTGTTTTTCAGCATGTGTATTTCCATGTACATACACCTGCATATTGTGTACTGACTGCACACTAAGCTTATAAGTCTCCTAGACATACATATAGACTCCCACTATAATATATATATATATATATATATATATGCTTTTAATAAGATATGTACACATGTTTTTATCCATTTTTATCTGCCATATATATACCTCTGTTGTTCCCCCTACCCTGTAGATTCTTTTACACACACATATATATATATATATATATATATATATATATATATACGTGTATACACACAGACTTTACAACAAATTCTTAATACCCTCACTTTCATGTGTAATGACGTATCCTTGTACCCATTGTGCTATCCTTATAGCATTTATTTTTGGACCTGAAGAAGGCACATGCTGGTGCCGAAACGCGTTGTCCGTTTGTTCTAAACCATAATAAACTGTCCTGTGCTTTATTGGCGTTCCACATCCTTTTATTTCAGCAGTAGTGCTCATCTAGTACCCCCATTTTCTACTCTCCTTTTCCTGGTTGTAATATTTCCGTACCCCCTCGCGGTCACGGACAGGGGGTCTCGAGCAGCACAACTGCCGCTACTACTTTCCACTTCAGACTCGCCAGGTGAGGTGCTGTCACCGTTGACAACCTCAGCAGGACATCACACCACCCAGAGTGCAGTGGTTCCTGAGAATTCTACCACGCCCCCATCACCCACGAGAGAGCGCCCCAACCTTTTTTACTGCTCCTTAGGGACTGTGAAGCCCTGGTGTGTACTCATGCATCAGCCAACTCCAGGCTGTCATTCAGGCAATATATGGTTTACTTATGCCGCTGCTGGGCCTGGGTCTGGGAATTTAAAATTTTCTCATAGATAGCACCCGCTATCCAAAATCTTCTTCAAAAACTTCTAAAATTGTTGTGTTTGATTGGGGGGGATTGTGAAGCCCTGGTGTGTACTCAGTCATCAGCCCACTCCAGGCTGTGTCATTCAGTCAATATATGGTTTACTGATGGCGCTGCTGGGCCTGGGTCTGGTAATTTAAAATTTTCTCATAGGAAGCACACGCTATCCAAAATCTTCTTCAAAAACTTCTAAAATCGTTGTGTTTGATTGGGGGAATTGTGAAGCCCTGGTGTGTACTCATGCATCAGCCAACTCCAGGCTGTGTCATTCAGTCAATATTTGGATTACTGATGGCGCTGCTGGGCCTGGGTCTGGGAAATTCAAATTTTATCATGGGTAGCACCCGCTATCCAAAATTTCCGGTTTAAATTTCTAAATTCATCTTTTAATCTTAGGGATTTTGAAGGTCTAGTGCCTACTCATGCTGCTGGCAACTCCAGGCTGTGCCATTCATCCACTATATGGTGTCCTCATGCTGCCAACACCTCCATGCTGTGTCATTCAGCCACTATATGGTCTCCTCATGCTGCCAACACCTCCACGCTGTGTCATTCAGTCACTATATGGTGTCCTCATGCTGCCAACACCTCCACGCTATGTCATTCAGCCACTATATGGTGTCCTCATGCTTCAGCCTCATCCAAGCTGTGTCATTCATCCACTATATGGTCTCCTCACACTGATGCCACCTCCAGGCTCTGTCATTGTGCTGCTGTGCGGCAGTGATTCTAAGAGCGATGCCGGTAATCTGCATGTTATTCTGAATAACAGTATTATTTCACTACCCCAGCACACTCCATAATTTTTACTTTTGGCTATTCTCTGGGTAATCATTCTGGGAATTGGCATATCAGTATTAAAATTGCAATCCCCCCCATAGTACACTTCATCCATTCCGGAAAAATTTATTTAGAGAGCACCATCAGTTCCAAATCTCCACTTCACCCTATACACCTTCCCTAGGGGGTGTACTGTTTGTAATATTCTCACATGTGGGTGTTCCTTTCATATATTTTCCTCTGAATGTATGTAACTGTTAGGTCCGTAACAAACATTCGCCTCAAATGCGAAGAGTTCTCGCTGAGCTCTGTCGTATTTCCAGGCGACAATTCGGAGTCACATGTTAGTTGTTCCCAGAAAGATGAAGCAGAGCATAGGTTGAAAATTGCAATTTTTAAAAGCTACCCTTCATCCATTGCTGGAAAATAAATTTAGGCAAAACCTGTGCGTTCAAAATGTCCTCTTTAGCCCTATACCTCTTCCTCAGGGGGGTTACTTTCTGTAATGGGGTCACATGTGGGTGTTTCATTTTTGGTATTTTCCTCTGAATGCATGTAACCGTCATAGACCTCTATGACTTCTGAGCCTTGTTGTGCGCCCGTCCAGCACGTTACCCCATATGTGGATTTGTTTCCATAGTCAGGAGAAAAAGCCCTCCAAAATTTGTAACCCAATTACTCCAATTACCCCTTGTGAAAATGTAAAAAACTGGGTAACCCAAGCATTTTAGTGTAATAAAATAATTTTTTTCAATTTACGGCCCACTGTTCAAAAAACCTGTGAGGTATAAGTACTCACTGTTCCCCTTGTTACCTTCCTTGAGGGGTGTAGTTTCAAAATTGTGGTCACTTGCCGGGATTTTTTATTTTTTTATTTTACATCAGAACCTCAACCATTGTAGTGCAAAGCACCACTTTAGGCCTCAAATCTCATCGGTGCTGTCCCACTCCTAAGCCCTGTTTTACACCGCATAGAGCTTTACCACCATATATGGGGTATATTCTTATTCTGGAGAAATTGGGCTCATATTTTCTCTTACTACTTGTGAAACAAAAAAAAATTGGTTAATGCCAGAAATTTTGTATTAAAAATCAAATTTTTCACTTTTACGGCCCACTATTCAAAAATCCTGTGGGGTGTAAGTACTCACTATAACCCTTGTTACGTTCCTGGAGGGGTCTAGTTTCCAAAATGGTATCACATGTGGGGGGTTTCTTCTGTTCTGGCATCATTGGACCCCCGACTTCAATTTCAGCAAAATTCTCTCTTCAAAAGACCAATGGCGCTCTTTCTGTTCTGAGACCTGTAGTGCGCCAGCAGAGCACTTAACATCCACATATGGGGCATTTTCTTAATTGGGAGAAATTTGGCTTCAAATTTTGTGGTTCACTTTCTCCAATTTCCCCTTGTGAAAAAGAAAAATTTGGGGTAACACCATCAATTTATTGTTAAAAATCTAATTTTCACATCCAACTGCAATGCAAAGTCATCAAACACCTGTGAGGTGTTAAGGCTCACTATACCCCTTGTTAAGTTCCTTGAGGGGTGTAGTTTCCCAAATAGTATGCCCTGTGTTTTTTTTTTTTTTTTTTTTTTTTTTGCTGTTCTGGCACCATGGGGGCTTCCTAAATGCAACATGGCCCTCAAAAACCGTGACAGCAAACTTTGTTTTCAAAAATCCCACAGTTGCTCTCTCCCTTTTGAGTCATGTTGTGAGCCCGCAGAGCACTTCATGTCAACATATGAGGTATTTCCATACTCGAGAGAAATTGGGCTACACATTTTTTTTTCACCTAATACCACTTTTAAAAATTAAAAAAAATGGGGCTACAAGAACATGTTAGTGTAAAAAATGAAGATTTTGATTTTTCTCCACTTTGCTGCTATTCTTGTGAAACACCTAAAGGGTTAACAAACTTTCTGAATGTCATTTTTGAGGGGTGTAGTTTCTATAATGGGGTCATTTATGGGGAATTTTTCACAGAAAGGCCCCTCAAATCCACTTCAATCTTAACTGGTCCCTGAAAATCTCCAATTTTGAAATTTTCATGAACATTTTTAAAATTGCTGCTATACTTTGAAGCCCTCTAATGTCTTCAAAAAGTAAAAACATGTCAACCTTATGATGCCAACATAAAGTACACATATAGTATTTGTGAATCAATATAACATTTATTTGGAATATCCATTTTCCTTACAAGCAGATAGTTAGAAAAATGCTAAATTTTCAAAATTTTCATGAAATTTGGGGATTTTTCACCAAGAAAGGGTGCAAGTTACGACAAAAATTTACCACTATGTTAAAGTAGAATATGTCGCGAAAAAACTTTCTCGGAATCAGAATAATAGGTAAAAGCATCCCAGAGTTATTAATGCATAAAGTGACAGTGGTCAGAATTGCAAAAAAGGGTTGAGTCATTAAGGTGAAAAATGGCCTTAAGGGGTTAATATAAAAATTGCGCCATCAGGTGACCAGTAAGAATTAGAAACCTGGTTGTGAGAATCTCTTATATCGGAGATGGGCAAGTGTGGAGCATTTCCTTTTGTCCAAAAAATAAACCATTTAAGCCTTTACTGACACAGCCTTGTCTTGGCCCTTAAGGGTTTATGTGGTGTTACAAGTGTCCAGGCTGATGGCATTAAATCACAATAACCAGACTTACCTACAGCTGCTCCCCCGATGCCTCCGGTATCCTGCTCCATCCTCCGTTACAGTCCTCTTCCTTGTAGATGGGGTCAACACGTCAGACAGCCAATCAGCCAATCACTTGCCCAGGTGCTACATTGCTGTGGAGGTGTCCACAAGGGACCCTCTGGCCGTCATCACAGTTATTACAGACCTCCACTTATACTGTGGAGGTGCCGATTATCCCCCTCGACCACACCTGCACCAAATAATTTGCCCGGTAGATATTTTATTGCAGGATCTAATGGCAAGATCGTTGCTGCCTGCCATAAGAGGTCAGTTATGACTATGAGGCAAGGGCAGCTCCTGGGCTCACTTCTAAGATGGTTGATGTGACATGACAGGAAAGGGTTAAAATTCACTTTCCACATTTTCTTCCTAAGAATAAAAAATTGGAAAATGTTCTTCTTAGCTACATCCCATATAACAGAGATCGATCCAGTTCACCCATAGTGGAGGTGATGATCTGATGGATGGCTCAGCCCCAGACACCATCATACAAGGTCACTTAGGCCCCTTGTCATCTCTTCCCACCATAATGATAGTGTCACAGCGAGCGCTCCAGTCTTCACCTTCGGACTGGAGCACCCGATGCCTCTGCCCTCCGCTCCTGGGTTACGGCGTCTCCCGGTCAGACGCACTGACCGGGAGCACAGGCCCCTCAGTGGCAGAGACGAGGCTGGCGTGGCGGCTGGTCCCCGCTCACGCGCCGCGTCCCTATCGGGCTATCCTGTTCCCGCATGGCTCTCGGCTCCTCTGCATCCCGGGGCACGCGGCCCCGCCATCTAGGGCGCGCGCCGACTTCAGTAAATTTAAAGGACCAGCTCACCGGTGATTGGTGCGCTGGTTCCTCACCTCCCACTGTTCTTCCCAATAAAAGGCACCTGCCCCTTCCTGCCCTTGCCGGATCTTTGTGCCTTGTGCCTCAGAAAAAGCGTTCCCTACTGTGATAGTTGCCTTGCCCGTTGCTGAACCCGTTGCTACCATATACTCGCCTGTGAACCCTTGCCGCCTGCCCTGACCTCTGCTACGTCCGACTACGCTCTTGCCTGCTCCCTGTGTACCACGCTATCAGCTGCCAGAGAGGTCAAGTTGTTACTGGGGGATACGACCTGGTAGTTACCGCCGCAGCAAATCCATCCTGCTTTGCGGCGGGCTCTGGTGAAGACCAGTAACTGGTTAGAACTGGTCCTCCAGTACAACCCATGCTATCGCCTCTCCGGTCCAGAGGATCCACTACCTGTCCTGCCGGTATGTGACAGTAAGATCCGGCCATGGATCCCGCTGATGTTCCCCTGCCAAGTCTAGCGGACCACACCTCCATTGTGGCCCAGAAAGGTCAGCAGCTGGCCCAGTTGACCGCAATGATGCAACAGCTCCTGCCTGCTCAGCAACAGCCAGCACCTCCGTCTGCACCTGCTGCATTTCCTCCGCCTGCAGTTGCCACTGGATCCAGAATCTGTTTGTCCCTACCAGACAAATACGACGGAGAATCTAGACTATGCCGAGGGTTCCTGTCTCAGTGCTCTCTTCACCTCGAGCTACTGTCGGACCAGTTTCCGTCTGAGTGAGCCAAGGTAGGCTTCATCCTCAGTCTGCTCTCCGGGAGGGCCCTGGCCTGGGCTACACCGCTCTGGGACCGCGCTGATCCAGCCACCGCTTCTGTCCAGAGTTTTTGTCAGGAGTCTCGTAGTGTTTTCGAGGAACCTGCCCGGGTTACCTCTATAAAGACTGCCTTGCTAAACTTGTCACAAGGAAATTCTACCGTGGGTGACTATGCCATCCAGTTCCGCACCCTTGCCTCCGAGCTGAACTGAAATAATGAAGCTCTTTGTGCTTCCATTAAGAAGGGACTTAATTCTGACATTAAAGACGTCCTTGCTGCACGTGATCTGCTTACCACCCTGAGCGACCTCATCTTGCTAGCCACAAGGATTGACAAACGTTTCTCCGAGAGACAAGAGGAGCTCCATTTTGAAAAGGAAAAAGCTCGTCCTAAACGCTGCCCTCGTCTGACTCCAGTGTTCCAGCGTCCACCTCTACCTGTCTACGGGTCTTCAGCTGTGCAGGCCATGCAGGTGGACCCGTCTTGCCTGACCCCGCAAGAATGGAGCCGCCGTAGAGACGAGAACCTGTGTTTGTACTGCGCTAGTACCGAGCACTTCCTTAAGGACTGTCCTCTTCGTCCTCCACGTTCGGGAAACCCTCGCACCTAGTGGATGTGGGAGAGGCATTACTAGGTGTGGATTCTTCCTCTCCACGCCTCATAATATCCGTGCAGTTGTTCCTTTTGTCCAAATCTTTCTTCTCTGCTGCTGCTTTCTTGGATTCCGGCTCAGCCGGCAACTTCATCCACGCCTCCTTGGTCGACAAGTATCAAATTCCTATAACCCGTCTGCCCAAGCCGTTCCTTATTTCTACGGTCAACGGGGAGAGACTCTCTGCTACGGTACAATACCGCACCCAGCCCCTGCGGATGGACATTGGGATATTCCATACCGAGACTCTGGAATTTTTTGTTCTTCCCTTCTGCTCTTCCGAACTCCTGCTGGGTTTACCGTGGTTGAAACGCCATTGTCCTGTCCTGAATTGGTCCACCCGTGAGATTCTGCGCTGGGGTTCCTCCTGCTCTGACCAGCGCTTCAAGCCTGCTCCTATCAAACGGGTGTCGCCAGTTCCTCCGCCACCAGGACTCCCCAAGCCTTACCGCCAGTTTGCGGACGTCTTCTGTAAAAAAACAAGCGGAGACTCTTCCTCCTCACAGGCCTTATGATTGTCCCATTGACCTGTTACCGGGATCTACTCCTCCTCGGGGCAGAATATATCCTCTCTCACATCTAGAGACTTATGCCATGTCGGACTATGTACATGAGAATTTACAGAGAGGTTTTATTAGGAAGTCATCTTCGCCTGCTGGAGCCGTTTTTTTTCTTTGTGTCTAAAAAGGATGGTTCTCTCCGCCCCTGCATCGATTATAGAGGACTCAATAAAATTACCATTAAAAACCGTTACCCTCTGCCTCTAATCTCCGAGCTGTTTGATCGTCTCAGAGGAGCCAAGATTTTCACTAAGTTGGATCTCCGCGGGGCCTACAATCTGATCCACATTCGTAAAGGAGACGAGTGGAAGACCCCATTTAACACCAGGGACGGTCACTTTGAGTACTTAGTGATGCTTTTTGGACTTTGTAACACACCCGCAGTCTTCCAGGAGTTCGTTAACGACATCTTCCGGGACCTTCTCTACACTTGTGTTGTAGTATATCTGGATGATATCCTTATTTTTTCTTCTAACCTGGATCAACATCGAGTCCATGTCCGACAAGTTATCACCCGATTCCGAAGTAATCGCCTCTACGTCAAAATTGAGAAATGTCCGTTTGAGCGTACCTCTTTGCCATTCCTGGGGTATATCATCTCTTCCCAAGGTCTGCAAATGGATCATGCCAAGCTATCTGCAGTTCTGGACTGGCCACACCCCTCTGGTCTCTGAGCCATACAGATAGTTATGTGTACAGTATAGTGAGATTAGTTATGTGTACAGTATAGTGAGGATCAGGGGCGTACCTAGAGCATTTGGCACCCGGGGCGGACCCTTTGTTTGGCACCCCCCCCCCCCCCCCACACACACACACACACACACACACGCACCCCCCCTTAATTACACCCCCTCCCTCCCCTCCCCCCAGGAGCGGACTGACAACACTCGGGGCCCCCGGACCAAAAAAAGGCAAGGGCCCCTGCTAGGCTCTGCAGCTCGTCAATCTTCTGCCACACTCCTATTCCACCCAAATCCCACACACAATAAACAAAAATTTATATATATAAGAAACACTTTAACGTAGGTAAATTTCCATGACCAATAATACTGGTATACAAGGAGTAAATATATACCACCACACAATAACCGCCATACTGTACTGAATAATACCACTATACACAGACCAGTATACTATAAAGGATCTGTATAGAATATAAGTGATTATATACAGGACCATATGGCGGTAGATATCAGCTGTACACAGGATGTATATACCATATAAGTGATTACAGTTACATTTTGGGACTCACAATTACATCTTTTCTGATCAGCGGCATCCTCTTTCCTTTTCTTCTCCGTCCGGATAAGACCGCCATATGGATCTCTTAACATCTGCAGGAAAAACATGTCAGACTCTGCATATATTCAGTGGCCTCCTCTACACAATCTTCCCATCTATAGGCCCACAAACTGTAGTAATGCCCTCCTTGGTGTCCTGCACAGTAAAAGGGCAGGTAGGTAGTTAGCCAGGTAACCCCCTCTTTCCCATAGGTATATGCAGAGTTACACCCCCCCCCTCTTTCCCATAGGTATATGCAGAGTTACACCCCCCTCTTTCCCATAGGTATATGCAGAGCTACACCCCCCCCCCCTCTTTCCCATAGGTATATTTAGGGCTGGGCGGTATACCGGTTAATACCGGAAAATTCCCAGCTCCGCAGATGATGTCCTAGCACCCCAGTCATACAAATGTTCGTTGACAGCTTTTTTTTGTTGGAGCAGGCGGTCGAACATTAGGAGTGTTGAATTCCAACTTGTCGGGCTGTTGCAAATCAAGTGCCTCACTGGCTTGTTGTTTCACCGCTGGATATCTGACAAGTGCGCCATGGCCGTGTAGGAACACCTGAAATGGCCACACACCTTCCTGGACTGCTTCAGGACATCCTGTAAGCCTGGGTACTCATGCACAAAGCGTTGTACAATCAGATTACACTAATGTGCCATGCACGGCACAAAATGTGTCAACTTGCCCAACCTCAATGCCACCAACAAATTTGTTCCGTTGTCACAAACCACCTTGCCGATCTCCAGTTGGTGTGGAGTCAAAGCCACTGGTCCACCTGTGCGTTCAGGGCCGGCAGGAGCGCTGGTGTGGTGTGACTCTGCGCTTTGAGTCAAGTCAACCCCAAGATGGCGTGACACTGCCATATCCGGGATGTGGAATAGCACCTGGGGAGCTGGGGGGGGGGGGTGCCGTTGATGTCGAGCAAGATGCAGCAGTGGAAGAGGACTCGGCCGAGGATGTTATGGAAGAGGATGGAGTAGGAGGAGTAGAGGAGGTGGCAGCAGGCCTGCCTGCAAGTCGTGGCGGTGTCACCAACTCCTCTGCAGAGCCACGCATTCCATGCTTGGCAGCGTCACCAGGTTTACCCAATGAGCAGTGTAGGTGATATACCTGCCCTGACCATGCTTTGCAGACCAGGTATCAGTGGTCAGATGGACCCTTGCCCCTACACTGTGTGCCAGACATGCCATAATTTCCTTTTTCACAATGGAGTAAATGTTGGGGATTGCCTTTTGTGCAAAAAAATTTCGTCTGGGTACCTTCCACTGCGGTGTCCCAATGGCTACAAATTTTTTAAAGGCTTCAGACTCCACCAGCTTGTATGGTAAAAGCTGGCAGGCTAGTAGTTCCGACAAGCCAGCTGTCAGACGCCGGGATAGGGGGTGACTTTGAGACATTGTCTTCTTGCGCTCAAACATCTCCTTGACAGACACCTAACTGTGGGCAGATGAGCAGGAACTGCTCAAGGCGAGAGACGGAGAGGCGGATGGTTGAGAGGGGGAAAGGAGGGCAGCAGTGGTTGACCTGGCTGAAGATGCTGGATCAGGAGGAGGATGGCGGCTTTGACTTTGTGTGCTGCTTGTACTGACGTGTTGATCCCATAGGCGTTTGTGATGTGACATCATGTGCCTTCGCAAAGCAGTTGTGCCTAGGTGGGTGCTGAACTTCCCACAACTCAGTTTCTTCTGGCACAGGTTGCAAATGGCCTCGCTGTTGACAGAGGCAGACACACAGAAAAAATGCCACACTGCTGAGCTCTGCCATAACGGCATTCTGGTGGTGGCAACAGCATGTGTTGATTGGCGTCCCATCTGGCTGACCTCGGGTGACGATGCACGCTGTCTGACTGTGCCACTAGCTCCTTGTGACGACCTCACCCTGCTTCCAACTCGTCTCCTCCTCCTCTCTGTCTCCCCATCTGAATTTTCCCCTCTTCTTCTCTTCTAGCGGGCACCCACGTGGCATCCACGGACACATCGTCATCATCAACACCTTCACCGCTATCTGACACCTCAAGAAAGGAAGCAGCAGCGGGTACAACATCATCATCACACCGTACATCCATGTGTGCAATGCTGCCTGACTGAGACATATTCCTTGTTAACTACATCCTCTGGCAATAATGGTTGCGCATCACTCATGTCTTCAAACTGATGTGTAAATAACTCCTCTGACGGATCAAGTAAAGCTGCTGTGGTGCTAGTGTTGGTGGTGGCGGCAGGCGGGCAAGTGGTAGCATAAGAGGTGCCCGAAGCTAAGCTAGAGGAGGAGAAGGACGGTGCGTCAAGGTTCCGAGCAGAAGCTTTAGTAGTAGATTGGGTGTCTTGTGATAGCCAGTCAACTAAGTCCTCAGAACTTTGGGGGTTCAGGGTACGTGGCCTCTGAACACGGGCCATTCTAGGGCCAAAGGGAATCCCAGCATCACGACGTCCCCTGCGGGGTGGCCTTCCTTTGCCTGTCATTTTTTTTGGTTAAATTTAAACAACTGTCACACCTAATGTGATTTGCACTAGGGTGACACAATTTGCCTTGCAGGCAGGAAAAATGGCAACTGTGACGTGAACTAACAGTGACGGCTGATTTTATTTAACAGCCAAAAAAGGTTTTTTTTTTTAATTTGCGTAACTGTCGCACCTAATGTGATTTGCACTAGTGTGACAATGAGCAAAAAAACTTGCTAGCGGAGTTCCCCTTTTATGCACTGGTCCCCAACCAGGGTGCCTCCAGCTGTTGCAAAACACACAGACTGATATATTTCAGCCCTTTGAATACTGTAGTAGTTAGTTGCTTTAAAGAAAAAAAGCTTGCCAGCGGAGTTCCCATTTTAAGCAGTGGTCCTCAACCAGGGTACCTACAGCTGTTGCAAAACACACGGACTGATATCTTTCAGCCCTTTGAATACTGTAGAAGTTAGTTGCTTGAAGGAACTTAAGTATGATTCTGGAATACCCCTTTTAACCTGCGGTTCCCTCCCAACCAGGGCGCCTCCAACTGTTGCATGACTAACAGACTGATATCTTTCCGCCCTTTGAATACTGTAGTAGATAGTTGCTTGAAGGAACTTAAGTTTGATTCTGGAATACCCCTTTTAACCAGCGGTTCCCTCCCAACCAGGACTGATATCTTTCAGCCCTAAAAAGGGCTTTTTTGGGTGCTGTCCTTAAAGCAGATTTTACACTAGTGCTTTAGGAGTAAACTGGACCCTGAATACACCACCTAGCAGCAACCTAGCTATCGCTTTCCCTATACAGCAGGAGCAGATTCTCTGACCCTCCAGTTCCTAAGCCTGCAGCATGCTGAATGAGGCTAAAATGGCATCCGTGCAAGAGGTAGGAGGGTCTGGAAGGGAAGGGCTGATGCTGATTGGCTGCAATGTGTCTGCTGACTCTGACTCACAGGGTCAAAGTTTACTGCAATGTTAAAGTATAGGGGGCGGATCGAACTTCACATATGTTCGCCCGGCGATGCGAACATGCTAAATTCGCCGGGAACTGTTCGCCGGCAAACAATTCTCAACATCTCTAATCCTGACCCGTAATATGTGACCAGGTATTGAAATATCTCCAGCCGTATGGAAGTTATGTGGGAACATACATTTCCCATTGATTTGCATGGGACTTTAAACAAAACCCCCAACCCTCACAAATGGGGGTAGTTAAGGGTTAAATTAACTATCATATATTTTAAGTGGACCTATAAGTAACATGTGATCAAGTATTATTGAAATATCTCCAGCCGTTTGGAAGTTATGCAGTAACATATATTTCCCATTGAAAAGTGTAATGTTAATATCTTTAGCCGTTTGGAAGTTTTTGTGGAACATACACACACACATACATACATACACACACACACGTTGAGTTTTATATATATAGATTTAAATCAATGAATTTGAAATTGAACTGTTAACTCTCAAGTTTTATTGTCAGGGACCCCTACAAAGGACCTTATATAACAAGCCCCCACAAGGCTCATGTGGCCGTGAGATGTAGGCGCAACATCTCCATTGCCCTGACCGGCCATTGTTTCCAAGACTTTTCGCCAAGGCAAACCATGTGAAGAACAGCGTGACACCGCCGTGCCCTGCACACATGGTATGCTGAAGGGCCACTGAGACTTGTCTGAGCAGTGGAGGCTTAAAAATGTAAGGGGTTATGAAACCCTCTTTGGTTCTGCGAATGCCTGCTCCTGACTCATCCTGTGTCTTTCAGGAACTACTTGCCTCACTGATGCTTTTGGCCTTGGGCCTTTAATTTTTGGATGCTTAGCAGTAGCAAAATACATGCTTAATGCAAATTTCAACATTGATCTTTAGTGAAGGGGTTATGAAACCCTCTTGGGTACTGTGAATGCTTGCTCCTGACTCATTCTGTGTCTTTAAGGAACTTCTTGCCTCACTGATGCTTCTGGCCTTGGGCCTTTAATTTTTGGATGTTTAGCAGTAGATAATACATGCTTAATGCAAATTGCAACAATGATCTTTAAATTCTCAGCGCTCTGCCAGGGCCGTCGACTACCTTGCCGGGGCCGATCCGAGGACCTCACTAAACCATCCAATCGGTAATATAGACAGGCGGTGTGTACAAAGGACAGGGACTTAATGAACCCGAGCTTATGACCCACACTTAGTTGGAATTCTTCTTTCATGGCAAATAATTGCAATCCCTGATCCCTATCACAAACGGGGTTCAGCGGGTTACCCGCACTTATCGGTGAAGGATAGACACACGCTGGTCCGTTCAATGTAGCGCGCCTGCAGCCCCGGACATCTGAGGGCATCACACACCTGTTATTGCTTGATCTTGCAATTGATCGTGCAATGTAAGGGGTTATGAAAGCCTCTTGGGTACTGCTGATGCCTACTCCTGACTGCTCTTGTGTCTTTCAAGAACTACTTGCCTTCATGATGCTTCTGGGCTTGGGCCTTTAATTTTAGGATTTTTTAAATAGATACATATATGCTTAATTTAAATTTCAACATTTATGGTGCAATGTATGGGGTTATTAAACACTCTTGGCTATATATTTTTTTTTTTTTCTGATAATTTTCTCAGTAATAAACTTGAATTTTCCAGAATAATAACCATTACACCATTGAAAGCTTGTGTGTGATTTTTTTTATTAAAATTTTCAAAAATAATACAGAGATGGATGACCTCTGCTTCTGTATTTCAGAAAACATTACTTTAGAGAAGAATGTTTTTTTGTGGTCCATCGTCCTGCATTATAGAGTCTTCTGGACTCTTGGATATGCGCTTGTTCTTAAACAAAGGTACAAAAAAAAAAGAAAAAGGGCCAGTCAGGGCAATGGAGACGTTGTGCCTACATCTAAACACACCTACATCTCACGGCCATATGAGCCCTGTGGGGGCTTGTTGGGTTTGGTCCTTCGTACCAACACGCTGGGATCCGGGACACTCAAAGTTTGATTTAAATCAAATTAAAAAAATCTCAATTTCAATGATCTCCTCATGCATCAGCCAACTCCAGGCTTTGTCATTCAGGCAATATATGGTTTACTGATGGCGCTGCTGGGCCTGGGTCTGGGAATTTAAAATTTTCTCATAGGTAGCCCCCGCTATCCAAAATCTTCTTCAAAAATTTCAAAAATGGTTGATTTTTCTTAGGGATTGTGTAGCCCTGGTGTGTACTAATGCTGATTCCTGCTACACTCTGTCAGCCCTTTGGTCCTGTGACAGTGTGCGACTCTGCCTCCAGATCCTCCACTGTGTCCTAAACCTCCATTGCCCGGACAAGTCTCAGTGGCCCTTCAGCATACCATGTGTTCAGGGCACGGCAGTGTCACGCTGTTCTTCACATGGTTTGCCTTTGCGAAAAGTCTTGGAAACAATGTCCGGTCAGGGCAATGGAGACGTTGCGCCTACATCTCACGTCCACATGAACCCTGTGGGGGCTTGTTGCATTTGGTCCTTCGTACCCACACGCTGGGGTCCGGGACACTCAAAGTTTGATTTAAATTTCAAATTAAAAAAATCTGACATTTCAGTGGTCTTGTTACGCCGAGCGCTCCGGGTCCCCGCTCCTCCCCGGAGCGCTCACAGCGTTCTCCTGTTCGCAGCGCCCCGGTCAGACCTGCTGACCGGGTGCGCTGCGATAATGTCCCCAGCCGGGATGCGATTCGCGATGCGGGATGCGCTCGCTCGCGATGCGCATCCCGACCCGCTTACCAGACTCGTTCCCCGCCTGTGCTGTCCCGGCGCGCGCGGCCCGCTCCCTAGGGCGTGCGCGCCGGGTCTCTGCGATTTAAAGGGCCGGTGCGCCACTGATTGGGGCATGGGTTTTTATCAGTACCTTCACCTGTGCACTTCCCTATTAATACCTCACTACCCCTGCACTTCCTTGCCGGATCTTGTTGCCATTGTGCCAGTGAAAGCGTTTCCTTGTGTGTTCCTAGCCTGTGTTCCAGACCTCCTGCCATTGCCCCTGACTACGATCCTTGCTGCCTGCCCTGACCTTCTGCTACGTCCGACCCTGCTCTTGTCTACTCCCTTGTACCGCGCCTATCTCAGCAGTCAGAGAGGTTGAGCCGTTGCCGGTGGATACGACCTGGTTGCTACCGCTGCTGCAAGACCATCCCGCTTTGCGGCTGGCTCTGGTGAAAACCAGTAGCAACTTAGAACCGGTCCACCGACACGGTCCACGCCAATCCCTCTCTGGTACAGAGGATCCACCTCCAGCCTGCCGAATCGTGACAGGTCTCCTCATGCATCAGCCAACTCCAGGCTGTGTCATTCAGGCAATATATGGGTTACTGATGCCGCTGCTGGGCCTGGGTCTGGGAAATTCAAATTTTATCATAGGTAGCACCCGCTGTGCAAAATCTTCGGTTTAAATTTCTAAATTCATCTTTTAATCTTGGGGATTGTGAAGACCTAGTGCCTACTCATGCTGCTGACAACTCAGGGCTGCGTCATTCATCCACTATATGGTCTCCTCATGCTGCCAACACTCGACACTGTGTCATTCAGCAACTATATGGTCTCCTCATGCTTCAGCCTCATCCAAGCTGTGTCATTCAGCCACTATATGGTCTCCTCATGCTGCCAACACCTCCACGCTGTGTCATTCAGTCACTATATGTTCTCCTCCCACTGATGCCACCACCAGGCTCTGTCATTGTGCTGCTCTGCGGTAGTGATTCTAAAAGCGATGCCGGTAATCTGCATGTTTTTCTGAATAACAGTATTATTTCACTAACCCAGCAAACTCCATATGCATTTTAGAACACAGCAAAGTGTTCTATACCCCTATTGAGGCTGTCTGTAGGCTACAAATACCCTTTTTTAATAAAGATTAGCCGCAAAAAAAATTCGGATCCAAACAAACTTTTTCGGAAATTCGGAATCGGCCAAATCAAATTTTTTAAAAGTTCGCTCATCTCTAGTTATGACATAAACGCAAAAAAAAATACCTACGTGTGACCCCATTTTGGAAACTGCACCCCTCATGGAACGTAACAAGGGGTATAGGGCGCCTTAACACCCAACAGGTGTTTGAAGAATTTTCATTAAAGTGGGATGGGAAAATGAAGAAAAAAATAATTTTTTCAATAAAATGCAGGTGTTATCCTAAATTTTTCCTTTTCACAAATGAAAATAGGAAAAAAGCCCCCTAATATTTGTAACCCCATTTCTTCTGAGTAAGAAAATAGCCCATATGTGGATGTAAAGTGTTCTGCGGGCGAACTACAATGCTCAGAAGAGAAGGAGCACCATTGGGATTTTGGAGAGAAAATTTGTCTGGAATTGAAGGCCACGTGTGTTTACAAAGCGCCCACAGTGCCAGAACAATGGACACCCCCCCCCCACATGTGACCCCATTTTGGAAACTACACCCCTCACCTAAAGTAATAAGGGGTGCAGTGAGCATTTACACCCCACAGGTGTCTGACAGATTTTTGGAACAGTGGTCCGTGAAAATGAAAAATGTAATTTTTCATTTGCACAGCCCACTGTTCAAAAGATCTGTCAAATACCAGTGGGGTGTAAATGCTTACTGCACCCTTTCTTAAATTATGTGGGGTGTGTAGTTTCCAAAATGGGGTCACATGTGGGGGGTTCACTGTTCTGGCACCACGGGGGACTTGTAAACACACATAGCCCCTGACTTCCATTCCAAACAAATTCTGTCTCCAAAAGCACAATGGCGTACCTTCTCCTCTGAGCATTGTAGTGCGCCAGGAGAGCACTTGACTTTCACACATGGGGTATTTCCATACTCATAAGAAATGGGGTTACAAATATTGGGGGGCATTTTCTCCTTCATTTTGCTGCTATTCCTGTGAAACACCTAAAGGGTTAAAATACTTTCTGAATGTCATTTTGAATATTTTGAGGGGTTCAGTTTTTATAATGGGGTCATTTATGAGGAATTTCTAATAAGAAGGCCCCTCAAATCCACTTCAAAACTGAACTGGTCCCTGAAACATTCCGATTTTGAAAATTTTGTGAAAAATTTGAAAATTGCTGCTGAACTTTGAAGCCCTCTGATGTCTTCCAAAAGTAAAAACATGGCAACTTTATTATGCCAACATAAAGAAGACATATTGTATATGTGAATTAATGTATAATTTATTTGCTTAGAAAAAGGTGAACTTGAACTCACCGTCCATGTAGTTCATTTTCTTATGGGATGTCCGTGCCGTACGGAGATTCCGTAAGAAAATGTTAGCACCCTGACAGTATCATCATTTTTCAGCTTCTGCCAATGAATGTATATAAGACTTTGCTTTATTATACTTGGCAGGTGCGCTAACCAATGACTGTGCCCTCTGATCTACATTATATTTTATATAATTTATTTGGAATGTCTATTTTCTTTACAAGCAGAGAGTTTCAAAGTTAGAAAAATGCAAAATTTTCTAATTTTTCATGAAATTTTTCACCAAGACATGATGCAAGTATTGACGGAAATTTATCACTAACAAAAAGAAGAATATGTCACGAAAAAAAAAATCTCGGAATCAGAATGAAAAGTAAAAGCACCCCAGAGTTATAAATGCTTAAATTGACAGTGGTCAGAATTGGAAAAAATACTCCCGTCCTTTGGGTTATAATGGGCTCCGTCTCCAAGGAGTTAAGGAAGACTAGGGAGAGTTATGGGTGGTCACATCTATAACAGTGCCACCAGTATCCACTACCATCCATAGACCATAACTATGAAAAAAATATATACTTTTGAATAGGTGGTTGCGCCATCAGGTGACCGGTAACAATTAGAAACCTGTTTGTGAGAATCTCTTTTATCGGATATGGACCAGTGTGGAGCATTTTCTATTGTCCAAAAAAGAAACCATTTAAGCCTTTACTGACACAGCCTTGTCTTGGCTATTAAGGGTTTATGTGGTGTTACACGTGCCCAGGCTTATGGCATTAAAACAGAATAACCAGACTTACCTCCAGCTGCTCCCCCTGTGCCTCCGGTATCCTGCTCCATCCTCCGTTACAGTCCTCTTCCTTGTAGATGGGGTCAACACGTCAGACTGCCAATCAGCCAATCACTTGCCCAGGTGGGACATTGCTGTGGAGGTGTCCACAAGGGAATCTGGCCATTATCGCAGTTAATAAAGACCCCCAATTATGCTGTGGTGGTCCCGATTATCCCCCTCGACCACACCTGCACCAGATCCTTTGCCAGGTAGATATTTTATTGCAAGATCTGATGGGTTACCACCGGACATTGGCAAGATCTTCGCTGCCATTAGAGGTCAGTCCTGGCTGATTATTGCAGCCATTTCTGTGACATGATGTAAATATACCTCATTTTGCGTTAACGTATTTCCCCACATGACAGGAAAGGGTTGAAATTCACTTTCATATTTTTGTCCCTATGAATAAAAAAATTAGAAAATGTTCTTCTTAGCTACATCCCATATAACAGAGATCCATCTGGTTCACCCATAGTGGGGGTGATGATCTGTGGACGGCTCAGCCCCAGGCGCCATCATACAAGGTCAATTCGGCCCCTTTTCACCTCTTCCCACCATAACGATAGGAGGTGAATTTCCAGACATTTTATCTCTATAGATCATTCCTGTTTATTGTTCTTTTATTGCAGAAAGAAAAAGATCTGGTTATTAAACTGATTTTAGAAAAACTGGTACGAAAAAGTTTCTTCTTTTGTTAAAAATAAAGAATAAACACAATATATTCTACAATAATAACGATTCAGATTCCAAATGGTTTTAGTAGAAAAGTTTTATGATATAAAAGTTGTCACCATTGCTAAGTGGCCCCAGATTGTCCCCAGACATGACCAGTAGACAAGACTGTGAGTATTGAGGAGCCAGATGAGCCTACACCGAGGCCGTCCAGTGTGAGGCTCCATCATGTAGGGGCACAGTACGGCTGATACTACGTGATAACAAGGATAGAATGGAGCGGCCGTCATCTCTACATGACATCAGGGTCTCTGACAGGAGAACAGGCTGATGGTTACCAGTAGAGGTCACAATGGATTCAGCCCTATAGGTCACATTATCTGATCACATGAAATAGAAGAAACAATCTTTATAATTTACTGTCATTACCTGATCCCATCAATAGCGACAGAAACCTCAGAACACTCAGACCATGTGACCAAAAGAATAAAAAGTTACAAAAACTAATGGTCCACTTTTTTATCCATATTTATTTGAAAGATGGCGGCTGTATGTGGAATGACAGTACATCGGTAAGAGTCTTCAGTCCATAACATAAATATCTATAGAAATGATTATATAAAAGAGTCTTAGATATGATCATCCTCCATCTTATCGATGCGCTCCATCACTATATCAGATTATTGTACAGAATATTAGAATTATTATACATCCTCTATATCCTCAACCACATTGGACAGAGTACATAGATACTTCCAATGGGGGGCAGGGATTTAAGCAGTGCTGAACAGGATCGGCAGAAGGACATAGAGATAAAAGCGGACTTCTTTATTTGGATAATGCAATGTGTTTCGTTGCTTGTAACAAAGCTTCCTCAGGCCTGTCCTGGTCCTGTAATCCCCCCCATACCATTATTATCTTGGTCCTGTAATCCCCCCATATTATTATCTTTGTCGCCTCCTCTGCCCCCTCTCCAGTTCAGTCATGTCCTATACACAGGGGCCCTAAACTGTACACAATCCTCCATATGTGGTCTGACTAATGATTTATACAGAGGTAACTATGTCCTTGTCCTGAGCCTCTATCCCTCTCTATACATCACATGACTTTGTTATCCTTAGCAGTCGCTGCCTGGCACTGATCACTAAAGCAGAGTTTACTGTCCACCAGTCCCCAAAGTCTTTTTCAGTAGAAGTTTGACCTAATGTCTTATTATTCAGCTCATCATTGTACATTTCATTTTTATGGCCCAAGTCCATCACGTTACATTTATCCACATTAAACGTCATTTGCTATGTCTGTGCCCCGTGCCTCCAGCTTCCCCAGATCCCTCTGTAATATTATGTTATCCTCCTCTGTGATAATCACCCTACCCAGTTTAGTGTCATCTGCAAATATAATATTCTCCTCTGAAATCCCTCTACAGGGTCATTTATATACATATTGAAAAGGGGACCCAGTACTGCCCCCTGTGGTCCCCACTAGTAACTGTCACCCAACCAGAGTAAGTTCCATCGACCCCCACCCTCTGCTTCCTGTCGCTGAGCCAGTTGCTGACCTATTTACATATGTCCTCCCCCAGTCCCAGCTCCTCATTTATGTACTAACCTTTTATTCCGCTATCAAATGCTTTAGAAAAGTCCAGATGTATAATATCCACAGCTTCATCCCGATCCAATCTATACCTGACCTCCTCATAGATGATCAGATTAGTCTGACCGATCCCACATGAACCTATGTTGTTGCTGTGTCAGAGGGTTAATTTTATTAAAGGGGTTTTCCAGGCCAAAACGTTTTTATATATATCAGCTGGCTCCGGAAAGTTAAACAGATGTGTAAATTACTTCTATTAAAAATTTTTAATCTTTCCAATAGTTATTAGCTTCTGAAGTTGAGTTGTTGTTTTCTGTCTAACTGCTCTCTGATGACTCACTTCCCGGGAGCTGTGCAGTTCCTATGGGCATATTCTCCCATCATGCACAGCTCCCGGGACGTGACATCATCATTGAGCAGTTAGACAGAAAACTTCAGAAGCTAATAACTATTGGAAGGATTAAGATTTTTTAATAGAAGTAATTTAGAAATCTATTTAATTTTCCAGAGCAAGATGATATATATAAAAAAAAGGTTTTGCCTGGAATACCCCTTTAAATATTTCAGAATAGGGTCTCTCAGAAAACCCTCAAAAATGTTACCTACAACAAATGTTAAACTTACAGGCCTGTAGTTCCCAGGATCCATTTTTGACCCCTTTTTGAATATTGGTGCCACATTTTGCCAAGCACCAGTCCTGTAGAACAATCCCTGTTATTAGAGAATATTTAATTATATGTAATATGGGTCTGTTTAGCACAGTAATTAAAGGGGTATTCCAGGCAAAACCTCTTTTTATATATATCAATTGGCTCCGGAAAGGTAAACAGATTTGTAAAGTACTTCTATTAAAAAATCTTAATCCTTCTAATAGTTATTAGCTTCTGAAGTTTTCTGTCTAACTGCTCAATGATGATGTCACGTCCCGGGAGCCGTGCCTGATGGGAGAATATCCCCCTAGCAACTGCACAGCTCCCGGGACGTGAGTCATCAGAGAGCAGTTAGACAGAAAACAACAACTCAACTTCAGAAGCTAATAACTATTGGAAGGATTAAGATTTTTTAATAGAAGTAATTTACAAATCTGTTTAACTTTCCGGAGTCAGTTGATATATAAAAAAAAAGTTTGGGCCTGGAATACCCCTTTAACCTCTTAAGGACCCAGGACGTACGGGGACGTCCCCACACCCTGGGCTTTAAGGACCCAGGACGTCCCCGTACGTCCTGGCGTTTTCCGGTCCCTGCCACGCACCGGGCAGAGATCGGAACCGGATGCCTGCTGAAATCCTTCAGCAGGCATCCCGGGCAAACGCCGAGGGGGGCCATGTAGGCCCCCCATGTCGGCGATCGCCATAAATCGCAAGGGAAATCGCCCTTGCAATCTGCGGCAATACCGGGCTGATCGGGTCTCTGGGACCCGACCGCCAGGTAATTTCGCATGATCCCGGCTGTCACAGACAGCCAGGACCATGCTGAAGTATAGGAGCGACCTATAGAACCGACCAATCGCAGGGGGGGGGGGGTTACTTCCTCCCATCCTGCCCGGCCCCTTGAAGTCCGGAGAGGAAGGGAGGAAGACCGGAGGACGCGGCGGGGGTCGGGGGAGTGCTGGGGACCGGCCCCGGTACTTACCTCGTCCCTGAAGACCCGGATCCCGGCGTGAAGACGGCGGCGGCTACAGGGGAGTAGATCTTCAGCCGCGGTCGGGCCCTTTACAGCAATGCACGTCGCCATAAAGCGACATGCATTGCTGTAATAGGACCCTGTAAACTACAACTCCCAGCATGCCCAGACAGCCCTTGGCGTCTGGGCATGCTGGGAGTTGCAGTTTTGCAACTTCTGGAGGTCCACAGTTTTTGGACCACTGTGCCCTTCCAGATGTTGCAAAACTACAAATCCTCAGCATGCCCTTACTGTCCAGGCATGCTGGGAGTTGTAGTTCTGTAACATCTGGCCCTTCAGATGTTGCAGAACTACAACTCCCAGCATGCCTGGACAGTTTTGGTATACTGGGAGTTGTAGTTTTGCAACATCTGGAAGGGCACAGATTGGGAACCACTGTATTAGTGGTCTGCAAACTACAACTCCAAGCATGCTGGGAGTTGTAGTTCGGAAACATCTGGCTCTAAAGATGTTGCCAAACTACTACTCCGAGCATGCCTGAGAATGTTTGGGAGTTGTGGTTTTGCAACAGCTGGAGGCGCACTGGTTGGGAAACATTGTCTGTTTTCTAACTCAATGTTTCCCAACCCATGTGCCTCCAGCTGTTGCAAAACTATAACTACCAGCATGCACTGATAGACTGTGCATGCTGGGAGTTGTAGTTTTGCAACAGCTGGAGGTCCCCCCCCTCCCTGTGAATGTACAGGGTACATTCACATGGGCAGGGGGCTTACAGTGAGTATCAGGCTGCAAGTTTGCGATGCAGAAAATTTTGCGCGGCAGGTCAAACTCGCTGCGGGAAACTCGCTGTAATCCCCTGCCCGTGTGACTGTACCCTAAAAAACTACACTACACTAACACAAAATAAAATAAAAAGTAAAAAACACTACATATACACATACCCCTACACAGCCCCCCTCCCCAATAAAAATGAAAAACGTCTGGTACGCCACTGTTTCCAAAATGGAGCCTCCAGCTGTTGCAAAACAACAACTCCCAGTATTGCCGGACAGCCGTTGACTGTCCAAGCATGCTGGGAGTTTTGCAACAGCTGGAGGCACCCTGTTTGGGAATCACTGGCATAGAATACCCCTATGTCAACCCCTAGCAAATCGCTAATTCAGACCTCAAATGCACATGGCGCTCTCACTTCGGAGCCCTGTCGTATTTCAAGGCAACAGAATAGGGTCACATACGGGGTATCGCCGTACTCGGCAGAAATTGCCTAACAAATTTTGGGGGTCTTTTTCTCCTTTCACCGCTTACGAAAAGGTGAAGTTGGGGTCTACACTAGCATGTTAGTGTAAAAAAATACATTTTTTACACTAACATGCTGGTGTTGCCCTATACTTTTCATTTTGACAAGAGGTAAAGGGGAAAAAAGCCCCCCAAAATTTGTAATGCAATTTCTCCCGAGTACGGAGATACCCCATATGTGGGCGCAAAGTGCTCTGGGGGCGCACAACAAGGCCCAGAAGGGAGAGTGCACCATGTACATTTGACGTGATTTGCACAGGGGTGGCTGATTGTTACAGCGGTTTTGACAAACGCAAAAAAAAAAAAAAACACATGTGACCCCATTTCGGAAACTACACCCCTCACGGAATGTAATGAGGGGTGCAGTGAGAATTTACACCCCACAGGTGTCTGACAGATCTTTGGAACAGTGGGCTGTGCAAATTAAAAATGTTGTACAGCCCACTGTTCCAAAGATCTGACAGACACTAGTGGGGGGGTAAATGCTCACTTTACGTCTTGTTACGTTCCTCAAGGGGTCTAGTTTCCAAAATGGTATGCCATGTGGGGGTTATTTTGCTGTCCTGGCACCATATGGGCTTCCTAAATGCGACATGCCCCCCGAGCAAAATTTGCTCTCAAAAAGCCAAATATGACTCCTTCTCTTCTGAGCATTGTAGTTCGCCCGTAGTGCACTTCAGGTCAACTTATGGGGTACCTCCATATTCAGAAGAGATGGGGATACAAATTTTGGGGGGTATTTTCTGCTATTAACCCTTGCAAAAATTTGAAATTTGGGGGGGAAACACACCTTTTAGTGAATTTTTTTTTTTTTTACGTATGCAAAAGTCGTGAAACCCCTGTGGGGTATTAAGGCTCACTTTATTTCTTGTTACGTTCCTCAAGGGGTCTAGTTTCCAAAATGGTATGCCATGTGTTTTTTTTTTGCTGTCCTGGTGTTACGCCGAGCGCTCCGGGTCCCCGCTCCTCCCCGGAGCGCTCACAGCGTTCTCCTATTCGCAGCGCCCCGGTCAGACCTGCCGACCGGGTGCGCTGTGATAATGTTCCCAGCCGGGATGCGATTCGCGATGTGGGACGCGCCCGCTCGCGATGCGCATCCCGACTCGCTTACCAGACCCGTTCCCCGTCTGTGCTGTCCCGGCGCGCGCGGCCCCGCTCCTTAGGGCGCGTGTGCTGGGTCTTTGCGATTTAAAGGGCCGTTGCGCCACTGATTGGCGCATGAGGTTTTAATCAGTACCTTCACCTGTGCACTTCCCTACTTATACCTCACTTCCCCTGCACTCCCTTGCCAGATCTTGTTGCCATTGTGCCAGTGAAAGCGTTTCCTTGTGTGTTCCTAGCCTGTGTTCCAGACCTCCTGCCGTTGCCCCTGACTACGATCCTTGCTGCCTGCCCTGACCTTTTGCTACGTCCGACCTTGCTCTTGTCTACTCCCTTGTACCGCTCTTATCTCAGCAGTCAGAGAGGTTGAGCCGTTGCCGGTGGATACGACCTGGTTGCTACCGCCGCTGCAAGACCATCCCGCTTTGCGGCGGGCTCTGGTGAATACCAGTAGCAACTTAGAATCGGTCCACGCCAATCCCTCTCTGGCACAGAGGATCCACCTCCAGCCAGCCGAATTGTAACAGTAGATCCGGCCATGGATCCCGCTGCCAGTTGTCACTGACCTCACCACGGTGGTCGCCCAGCAGTCGCAACAGATAGCGCAACAAGGCCACCAGCTGTCTCAACTGACCGTGATGCTACAGCAGCTACTACCACAGCTTCAACAATCATCTCCTCCGCCACCTCCTGCACCTCCTCCGCAGCGAGTGGCCGCATCCAGCCTCCGTTTATCTTTGCCGGACAAATTTGATGGGGACTCTAAATTTTGCCGTGGTTTTCTTTCACAATGTTCCCTGCATTTGGAGATGATGTCGGACCAGTTTCCAACTGAAAGGTCAAAGGTGGCTTTCGTAGTCAGCCTTCTGTCTGGGAAAGCTCTGTCATGGGCCACACTGCTCTGGGACCGCAATGATCCTGTCACTGCCTCTGTACACTCTTTCTTCACGGAGATTCGAAGTGTCTTCGAGGAACCTGCCCGAGCCTCTTCTGCCGAGACTGCCCTGCTGAACCTGGTCCAGGGTAATTCTTCTGTTGGCGAGTACGCCATCCAATTCCGTACTCTCGCCTCCGAATTGCCCTGGAATAACGAGGCCCTCTGCGCGACCTTTAAAAAAGGCCTATCCAGTAACATCAAAGATGTGCTGGCCGCACGAGAAATCCCTGCTAACCTGCATGAACTTATTCATCTTGCCACCCGCATTGACATGCGTTTTTCCGAATGGCGTCAGGAGCTCCGCCAGGATATGGACTTTGTTCGCACGAGGCGGTTTCTCTCCCCGGCTCCTCTCTCCTCTGGTCCACTGCAATCCGTTCCTGTGCCTTCCGCCGTGGAGGCTATGCAAGTTGACCGGTCTCGCTTGACATCTCAAGAGAGGACACGACGCCGCATGGAGAACCTTTGCCTGTACTGTGCCAGTACCGAACATTTCTTGAAAGGATTGTCCTATCCGACCTCCACGTCAGGAAAGATGCACGCTGACTCCGCACAAAGGTGAGACAGCTCTTGATGTGAACTCTGCTTCTCCACGTCTTACTGTGCCTGTGAGGATTTCTTCTTCTACCTTCTCCTTCTCAGCTACGGCCTTCTTGGATTCCGGATCTGCAGGAAATTTTATTTTGGCCTCTTTCATCAACAGGTTCAACATCCCGGTGACCAGTCTCGCCAGACCCCTCTACATCGCCTCTGTTAATAATGAAAGATTGGACTGTACTGTGCGTTACTGCACGGAACCCCTCTTAATGTGCATCGGACCCCATCACGAAAAAATTGAATTTCTGGTCCTCTCTAACTGCACTTCGGAAATTCTTCTTGGACTACCGTGGCTTCAACGCCATTCCCCAACCCTCGATTGGACCACCGGGGAAATCAAGAACTGGGATACTTCTTGCCACAAGGACTGTCTTAAGCCTGCCCCCTGTACTGTCAGTCAAGACCCTGTGGTTCCTCCGATATCTGGTCTCCCCAAGGCCTATCTGGATTATGCTGATGTTTTTTGCAAAAAACAAGCAGAGACTTTGCCTCCTCAAAGGCCTTAGGACTGTCAAATTGACCTCCGCCCTGGTACTACTCCACCCCGGGGCAGAATCTATCCTCTGTCTGCTCCGGAAACACAAGCCATGTCGGAGTACATCCAAGAGAATTTAAAAAAGGGGTTTATCCGCAAGTCTTCCTCCCCTGCCGGAGCTGGATTTTTTTTTGTTTCCAAAAAAGACGGCTCCTTACGCCCTTGCATTGATTACCGCGGACTTAATAAACCACTCATCCTTATCGCTTCTCTCCCAAAGTTGTTTCTCCCACTCCAGTTTCCGGGTCCTCTGACGTTTTTTCGGTGAAAGAAATTCTGGCATCCAAGACGGTCAGAGGTAAAAAAAATTTTTTGGTTGATTGGGAGAATTGCGGCCCAGAGGAGAGGTCATGGGAACCTAAGGACAACATCCTGGACAAGAATCTTATCCTCAAATTCTCAGGTTCCAAAAAGAGGGGAGACCCAAGGGGGGGGTACTGTTACGCCGAGCGCTCCGGGTCCCCGCTCCTCCCCGGAGCGCTCACAGCGTTCTCCTATTCGCAGCGCCCCGGTCAGACCTGCCGACCGGGTGCGCTGCGATAATGTTCCCAGCCGGGATGCGATTCGCGATGCGGGACGCGCCCGCTCGCGTTGCGCATCCCGACTCGCTTACCAGACCCGTTCCCCGTCTGTGCTGTCCCGGCGCGCGCGGCCCCGCTCCTTAGGGCGCGCGCGCCGGGTCTTTGCGATTTAAAGGGCCGTTGCGCCACTAATTGGCGCATGAGGTTTTAATCAGTACCTTCACCTGTGCACTTCCCTACTTATACCTCACTTCCACTGCACTCCCTTGCCAGATCTTGTTGCCATTGTGCCAGTGAAAGCGTTTCCTTGTGTGTTCCTAGCCTGTGTTCCAGACCTCCTGCCGTTGCCCCTGACTACGATCCTTGCTGCCTGCCCTGACCTTCTGCTACGTCCGACCTTGCTCTTGTCTACTCCCTTGTACCGCGCTTATCTCAGCAGTCAGAGAGGTTGAGCCGTTGCCGGTGGATACGACCTGGTTGCTACCGCCGCTGCAAGACCATCCCGCTTTGCGGCGGGCTCTGGTGAAAACCAGTAGCAAATTAGAACCGGTCCACCGACACGGTCCACGCCAATCCCTCTCATAGTACACTTCAGGTCAACTTATGGGGTACCTCCATACTCAGAAGAGATGGGGTTACAATTTTTGGGGGTATTTTCTGCTATTAAACCTTGCAAAAATGTGAAATTTGGGGGGAAACACACATTTTTGTGAATTATTTTTTTTTTTTTTACATATGCAAAAGTCGTGAAACCCCTGTGGGGTATTAACAATTATAAAAAGAAAAGAGGTGCGCTCCTGGTGTAATACTGCGGTATGAACAAGAAAGGTGTATGGATAAATTGCACCTTACCGTGTGGTGTTGTACTAAGAGTACAACACCTGAGATGGCATGTAGACTCGCTAAAGTCGATGACAGGTGGCAGTCTCGGTGTCCGATTCCCGTAACTTCTCAGTCCGGTGTTTAAAGTATTGTATGAACAAAAGGTGAGAGACTATCCGATGGGCGCCTTCCTAAATAACTGTAGAGTATTATTATCAGACTGCTCTGTCTGATAATAATACTCTACAGTTATTCAGGAAGGCGCCCATCGGATAGTCTCTCACCTTTTGTTCATACAATACTGTGGGGTATTAAGGCTCACTTTATTCCTTGTTACGTACCTCAAGGGGTCTAGTTTCCAAAATGGTATGCCATGTGTTTTTTTTTTGCTGTTCTGGCACCATAGGGGCTTCCTAAATGCAATATGCCCCCCAAAAACCATTTAAAAAAAACGTACTCACCAAAATCCCCTTGTCGCTCCTTCGCTTCTGAGCCCTCTACTGCGCCCGCCGAACACTTTACATAGACATATGAGGTATGTGCTTACTCGAGAGAAATTGGGCTACAAAAATAACAATACATTTTCACCTTTTACCCCTTGTAAAAATTCAAAAATTGGGTCTACAAGAACATGCGAGTGTAAAAAATGGAGATTGTGAATTTTTTCCTTCACTTTGCTGCTATTCCTGTGAAACACCTAAAGGGTTAAAACGCTGACTGAATGTCATTTTGAATACTTTGGGGGTGTATTTTTTTATAATGGGGTCATTTATGGGGTATTTATAATATGAAGACCCTTCAAATCCACTTCAAACCTGAACTGGTCCCTGAAAAATTGTGAGTTTGGAAATTTTGTGAAAAATTGGAAAATTGCTGCTGAACTTTGAAGCCCTCTGGTGTCTTCCAAAAGTAAAAACACGTAAATTTTATAATGCAAACATAAAGTAGACATATTGTATATGTGAATAAAAAAAATAATTATTTGGAATATCCATTTTCCTTACAAGCAGAGAGCTTCAAAGTTAGAAAAATGCAAAATTTTCAAATTTTTCATAAAATTTGGTGATTTTTCACCAAGAAAGGATGCAAGGTACCACAACATTTTACCGCTATGTTAAAGTAGAATATGTCCCGAAAAAACAATCGGAATCAGAATGACAACTAAAAGCATTCCAGAGTTATTAATGTTTAAAGTGATAGTGGTCAGATGTGCAAAAAATGGCCGGGTCCTAAGGTGTAAAATGGCTGGGTCCTTAAGGGGTTAAAGGGGTACTCCAGTGGAAAACTGTTTTTTTTAAAATTAACTGGTGCCACAAAGTTAAGCATATTTGCCAATTAACAAAATGAAAAGATAACACCAGCGCTGAATAGATCCTGTACAAGCTGCCTTGACACAACAGGTGGAAATCGGCTAAAACCACCAAAAATGGAGCTGCATACTATACATATAAATGTGTATCGGCGCTCTAATAATAAAAACTACAAATAGTAATAGAGGCTCACTTACTACAATCCTGATGGGGAGTGTACTCGGAATCTCTGCCCAGAGGGAAGTTCTTGTCTCTGCTGGAGGGAAAACAGTTTATATATAGTCATTGACCACTGTGTATAAGGAGCAGGATGATGACATGCTAAATAAATCTCTTGGTCCAGCTCATCTTACTCTTAAGATCCTATAGAGCAAGTTTATCCTCCTCATAGGATGCAGAATGAACGGCTAGAGTAAAAAATCGATCAGCACTCTTGTTCCTTTCTGACTTAGTCCCTTATATTGTGCTGCATATAGAATAGGTAACGATATGGTTAATCCGAAAGTCCAAACTACATGCAGTATAACATACGTCTCAATTTAAAAATACCTTAAAGATCCCGCAAAGTTGTAAGTCTGTGTCCTTGATAGTATGGAGCTTGTCCCGTTGTACTTGCTTTTTGTGCTTGGAGTAGTTTTCAGGAGTCCGTGGTTCCAGTCAGCCTATTAGCCGGGAGATCTGCCCTGACCAGTGGTGTCTCACCGGCTTGCTGTACTGTTGGTGGATTATAGAGTGCTATGACCTAGCACTGCGAATGATGTCACAACTACAGGGAGAGCGCGAGGCCAAAAAGAATCTAGCTCGTTTCGGAAAGTAACGCTTTCTTTCGTCAGAGACTGTAAATTACCTTTATTTAAAAAACTTAATCCTTCCAGTACTTATCAGCTGCTATATACTACAGAGGAAGTTATTTCTTTCTGGAGTTCTTTTCTGTCTTGCCACAGTGCTCTCTGCTGACACCTCTGTCCATGTGAGGAACTGTGGTCAGACAGAAAATAATTCCAGAAAGAAATACAAATTCCTGTAGAGCATAGAGCAGCTGATAAGTACTGGAAGGATTAAGCTTTTTAATAGAAATAATTTACAAATCTGTTTAACTTTCTGGCACCAGTTGATTTAAAAAAAAAAAAAAAAGTTTTTCACCGGAGTACCCCTTTAATTACTGTGCTAGAAAGACCCATATTCCTTATAATTAAAGATTCTCTAATAACAGGGATTGTTCTACAGGACTGTTGCTCAGCAAATGTGGCACCAATATTCAAAAAGGGGTCAAAAATGAATCCTGGGAACTACAGGCCTGTAAGTTTGACATTTTTGGGGGTTTTCTGAGAGACGCTATTCTGAAATATCTAAATAAAATTAACCCTCTGACACAGCAACAACATAGGTTCATGTGGGATCGGTCAGACTAATCTGATCATCTATGAGGAGGTCAGGTATAGATTGGGGGGGGGTGAGGCCATGTATGAGGGATTGGTCAGACTAATCTGATCATCTATGAGGAGGTCAGGTAAAGATTGGACCGGGGTGAAGCTGTGGATATTATATATCTGGACTTTTCTAAAGCATTTGATACTGTGAAAAAAGGTTAGTACATCAATGAGTACCCCTTTATTTTCTGCAAAACCCTAAGATGCATGCCATCTGGGCCCAGTGATTTGTGTATTTTATCTTATCATTTATCATATACCTAACTGTGTTGGTTTAGCTAAATTGATTTTCTCCTATTTCTAGCACATTTACTCCCGTAGGTCATATGTTGTTCACAAGATATCAAAAGGCATACTGGGTGTTGTAGTTATGCAACAGCTGGAGGCATTGTTGCTGTGGTTGGCCTTTTTTCGGCTGACCAATCACAGCAATCATGGGGTGTCACCAGTACCATCTCACTCCTGCTGGGCAAGGGTGATTGGTGCTATCTCGGACAGCACCAATCACGCTTATTTTCCGGTTCACAAGTGACCTGGATGGCACGGAAAAGCCGTGATTCGCCGATCAGATTTGACTGGCGAATCACGACGATCGCCGACAAGGGGGGGTCTAAGGACCCCCAAAGGCGATATGCCGGGGAGGCTGTTGTTAAATCAGTAGCCATCCTGGCCCAGTCAACGTGTTAGGAGACACAATTATCGAGGAACGCAGCGCCATAAAAGTATTGCGGCATCTAAAGGGTTAATGCCGGGCACCAATCCAATCAGCTGTGCTCATCATTAACCCTGGGTCCCAGCTGCTGATAGCAGTCAGGACCCATGGGGTTTGAAGCATTCTTCACTCGTGAGAATGCTTTAAACCTCGTTAACGAGACCAGGGCGAACAGATTAGCCCTGAGTCCTTAAGGAGTTAAGGAAGACTAGAGAGAGTTATGGTTGGTCACATAGACCATAACTAACAAAAAAATACTTTTAAATAAATGGTTTTGTATTAATATAAAAATTGCGCCATCAGGTGACCAGTAACAATTAGAAACCTGGTTGCCAGAACCTCTTGTATCGGCTATGGACAAGTGTGGAGCATTTTCTATTGTCCAAAAAATAAACCATTTAAGCCGTTACTGACACAGCCTTGTCTTGGCCCTTAGACATCTTATCCCCTATCCAAAGGACAGCTGTCACGACCCCTCCCATAGGCTTGCATTGAGGGGCGGAGCTTGATGTCACATGGGGGCGGAGGCGTGACGTCACACGCCGACGGCCCCGTGGTCGCCGGTAATAAGAACCAGAGCGAACATGATTGTAACTGGGGTGCTGTATGAAAGATCAGGGGGGTCCCGAGCGGCGGGACCCCCGCGATCAGGCATCTTATGCCCTATCCTTTGGATAGGGGATAAGATGTCTAAGCGCCGGAGTACCCCTTTAAGGGTTTATGTGGTGTTACACGTGCCCAAGCTGAATAAAACAGAATAACCAGACTTACCTCCAGCTGCTCCCCCGATGCCTCCGGTATCCTGCTCCATCCTCCGTTTCAGTCCTCTTCTTTGTAGATGGGGTCAACACGTCAGACTGCCAATCAGCCAATCACTTGCCCAGGTGGGACATTGCTGTGGAGGTGTCAACAAGGGACCCTTTAGCCATCATCGCAGTTAATACAGACCCCCATTCATACTGTGGCGGTCACGATTATCCCCCTCAACCAAACCTCCACCAGATAATTTGCCCAGTAGATATTTAATTGCGGGATCTAATGGGTTACCACCAGGCATTGGCAAGATCGTCGCTGCCATTAGAGGTCAGTCCTGCCTGATTATTGCAGCCATTTCTGACTATGAGGCAAGGGCAGCTCCTGGACTCACTTCTAAGATGGTTGATGTGACATGATGTAAATATACCTCATTTGGCGTTAACGTATTTCCCCACGTGACAGGAAAGGGTTGAAATTCCGTTTTAACATTTTTGTCCATAAGAATAAAAAATTGAAAAATGTTCTTCTTAGCTACATCCCATATGACAGAGATCCATCCGGTTCACCCATAGTGAAGGTGATGATCTGATGGACGGCTCAGCCCCAGGCGCCATCATACAAGGTCACTTCAGCCCCTTTTCACCTCTTCCCACCATAACTATAGGAGGTGAATTTCCAGACATTTTATCTCCATAGCTCATTCCTGTTTATTGTTCTTTTATTGTAGAAAGAAGAAGATCTGGATGTTAAACAAACTATAGAATCACTGAAAAGTTTCTTCTTTTGTTAAAAATAAAGACGAAACACAATATATTCTACAATGATAACGATTCCAATTCCAAATGGTTTTAGTAGAAAAGTTTATTTGAGATAAAAGTTGTCACCATTGATAAGTGGCCCCAGATTGTCCCCAGACATGACCAGTAGACAAGACTGTGAGTATTGAGGAGCCGGATGAGTCTACACCGAGGCTGTCCAGTGTGAGGCGCTTCCCTGCTTCCGCCGCTTCTCTCTCCCTGCTATCGGCACTGCTGCCCCTTCTTTCCCCATGTCTATCAGTGACGCTGCCCTTTCTCTCCCCCTGTCTATCGGTGACGCTGCCCCATTGCTGGCGCCGATAGCCAGGGAGAGAGAAGCGGCGCCGGCAATGGGGCAGCGGCGCCGACAGACAGGGGGAGAGAAGGGGCAGAGGCACCCATTGCCGGTGCTGCTGGCTCGTTGCCTCCCCCATCCCCGGTTGTATAATTACCTGTTGCCGGGGTCGGGTCCGCACTGCTTCAGGCCTCCGGTGTGCGTCCCCTGCGTCGTTGCTATGCACGGCGCGGTGCAATGACGAGTGACGTCACTCGTCATTGCGTCTCGCAGGGCTTAGCAACGACGCACGGGACGCCACACCGGAGGCCTGAAGCAGCGTGGACCCGACCCCGGCAACAGGTAATTATACAACCGGGGATGGGGGAGGCAACGGGGCAGCGGCGCCGGCAATGGGTGCCGCTGCCCCTTGTCTCCCCCTGTCTGTCGGCGCCGGCAATGGGGCAGCGACACCGATAGACAGGGGGAGAGAAGGGGCAGTGGCGCCGATAGCTAGGGGGAGAGAAGCGGCGGCAGCAGGGCTCTAGACCCCATGAAAGGCAGGGGAAGAGAATCGGGCAGTGATGGCCTCTCTCCCCCTGCCTTTCCTGGGGGATTCTGCGGGGTCAGAAACAGTGTATCGGGGTATACGCATGCACACACCCTCATTTTACCAAGGATATTTGGGTAAAAAACTTTTTTTACCCAAATATCCTTGGTAAAATGAGGGTGCGTGTTATAGGCCGGTGCGTGGTATACCCCGACAAATACGGTAAATAAAATAGTCTTAGATATGATCATCCTCCATCTTATCGATGCGCTCCATCACATCACTAAATCAGATTATTGTACAGAATATTAGAATTATTATACATCCTCTATATCCTCAACCACATTGGACAGAGTACATAGATACTTCCAATGGGGGGCAGGGATTTAAGCAGTGCTGAACAGGATCAGCAGAAAGACATAGAGATAAGAACGGACTTCTTTATTTGGATAATGCGATGTGTTTCGCTGCTTGTAACGCAGCTTCCTCAGGCCTGTCCTGGTCCTGTAATCCCCCCATATTATTATCTTTGTCGCCTCCTCTGCCCCCTCTCCAGTTCAGTCATGTCCTATACACAGGGGCCCTAAACTATACACAATCCTCCATATGTGGTCTGACTAATGATTTATACAGAGGTAACTATGTCCTTGTCCTGAGCCTCTATCCCTCTCTATACATCACATGACTTTGTTATCCTTAGCAGTCGCTGCCTGGCACTGATCACTAAAGTAGAGTTTACTGTCCACCAGTCCCCCAATGTCTTATTATTCAGCTCATCATTGTACATTTCATTTTTATGGCCCAAGTCCATCACCTTACATTTATCCACATTAAATGTAATTTGCCATGTCTGTCTCCCGCGCCTCCAGCTTCCCCAGATCCCTCTGTAATATTATGTTATCCTCCTCTGTGATAATCACCCTACCCAGTTTAGTGTCATCTGCAAATATAATATTCTCCTCTGAAATCCCTCTACAAGGTCATTTATATACATATTGAAAAGGGGACCCAGCATGCCCCCTATGGTCCCCACTAGTAACTGTCACCCAACCAGAGTAAGTTCCATCGACCCCCACCCTCTGCTTCCTGTCACTGACCGGTTATAACCTATTTACATATGTCCTCCCCAGTCCCAGCTCCTCATTTATGTACTAACCTTTTATCACAGTATCAAATGCTTTAGAAAACTCCAGATGTATAATATCCACCGCTTCACCCCGATCCAATCTATACCTGACCTCCTCATAGATGATTAGATTAGTCTGACCCATCCCTCATACACGGCCTCACCCCGATCCAATCTATACCTGACCTCCTCATAGATGATCAGATTAGTCTGACCGATCCTACATGAACCTATGTTGTTGCTGTGTCAGAGGGTTAATTTTATTAAGATATTTCAGAATAGGGTCTCTCAGAAAACCCTCAAAAATGTTACCTACAACAAATGTTAAACTTACAGGCCTGTAGTTCCCAGGATCCATTTTTGTGCCCTTTTTGAATATTGGTGCCACATTTTGCCAAGCACCAGTCCTGTAGAACAATCCCTGTTATTATAGAATCTTTAATTCTGAGGAATATGGGTCTGTCTAGCACAGTAATTAAAGGGGTACTCCGGTGAAAAAGTTTTTTTTTTTAAATCAACTGGTGCCAGAAAGTTAAACAGATTTGTAAATGAAAAATAAGAGAAAGAACCAAAAGTACCCAGACCTCAAGGAAGGTATAATAAATGTAATAGATTAAACTAAAATTAAAAAACCAAGGATCGTGCTTCAATTATAATAAATTAAATGATATAAAAGATGATGAGAATACCACCTCACAAGGGGCCCCTTGTGAGAGGAATATACATTTACCTATTAAAAAGTTAAAATATACAGGCTGACACTGATATATAAAGAAGACTATTTCTTCTATCACAGAATGCACTAAAATGATTATGGACACTAAATTGCTAGATAGTGTCCTTGAAACCAGTCCTTTTTCACTGTAAAGATGGAAAGGATCCAAGGATGTATGCAATGTTATAACAAATTCCTCTTAACAGATAAAAGTGTAACAATGTTCAATATGTTACCACTACGAGGAAAATAAATAATATTCTCTGTGGCTAGTTTCTCTGTGTCTCTGTATCAGAACAAATGGCTAGCAGATTTACAGTACATTACTGGTCCTTATGAGCGGAGATCTCCCGTTGGGCTAGCCCGTGCGTGTAGCCCGTGCGTTCCTTTAGACACTAGAGATCTTTGGCGTTGTAGGTCATTTCCGGTAGTTAGCTGAGGCACTTCCTGATACCACAGGTGTGTTAATAGTTTTTTTATTGAATACCCTATATATCCTTGCTCCTATTTAGTATATGCATACTCCTTGACAAAGCCGGTCACGGTGAAACGCGTTGGAGGTGATTGCAGGGACGTGGAACCTATCTTCTTTTTACATGTGGGGTCAAGTATTTACATTCTGACACCTTCACTTTTAGCACCTTATTTTTTGTTTTCTTGCACTGCTTTTTTGCTCTTTTACATCTATTGTATACACTTATATTTCTGTGTTGCACATTGCACTTCATGCAAATTTATTTTTAAGGTTAAACACACTTTTTATGCTTTAAACAGAGTGTCACATTGCACGTATTTTATAGCAACAGGTGCTTTTATGATCCATTGGTGATCAGTTGACCCCGACATTTACGTTTTTCTTTTTTACATCCTTTTTTACATCCTTTTCCCGTCCCTGCTATCCTTTGCATTTTTTAAGTTAATTTATTTACATATATATATATATATATATATATATATATATATATATAAATTTTTTTATAATTATACACATTATCAAATTGCGCTAATGATTACTATTTTTATGTATGTTATATAGCTATATATTATTACCAATCTTTTTTGCTTGTGTATGATATATGTATTTTTTGTAAAATAAAATCATATTTATTAAACTTGATGGCTATTGATTTATCAGATTAATATATTTCTTATTCATTTTATTATATACATCTTTTATTTTTGGTGGGTTTACCCTATATGCTGTAGTGGCGTATTTATAGGTTTTTTAGTGGTTGTTTTGGGTTTTCCCCAATTTTATTTAGACCACAGTATATAGGACTTTTTTTAGATACAGAGTATACAAAAAAGAAGATTGCAGCAGCAGTGTGCTGTTGCAATCCTCTTTTTTGTATAGATTTGTAAATTACTTCTATTTAAAAAATCTTAATCCTTCCAGTACTTTTCAGCTGCTCTATGCTCTACAGGAATTTGTATTTCTTTCTGGAACTCTTTTCCGTATGACCACAGTGCTCTTTCCATGTCAGAAACTGCGCAGAGCAGGAGAGGTTTGCTGTGGGGATTTGTGTGCACTCTCGACAGTTCGTGACATGGACAGAGGTGTCAGCAGAGAGCACTTCCTGTAGTCCTGAGCAGTTTGGTGTGCAGCTCATTCGGGTGTGTCTCTTTGTGTGCTCCAGAGACTTCCAGCAGACCAGAGCAGGTGTTTCATCAGCCTCCCCAGGAGTGTGGCAGCCTCCTCGGGAGAGCCTCCCTGCATGGCGTCCCTGGCCTCCACCTCCCGTTCTTCAAGGCTGGCGGGGGGTGGAGAGCAAATAGCAACAGCCATTCCGGCCCGGGGTAGAAGATCTGGCAGAGTCTTCAGCAATGCAGGCTCTGCTCCCCCGGCAACAGGTACCAGCCAGAGATCTGGTGGACAAAAGGCGAGGAGGAGAAGTGTGGAGTTGTGGGTAGAGCGAGGGCCCAAGGAGTCCAGTGCAAACTACTGCTCCCGCCTGGCCGCGAGGTTTGCTGAGTATGATCAGTGCGGCAAGGATCTGAAGTTGGCCAGAGAAGATCTGCGAGGCGCTCAGAATCTGGTGAACACTGCACCAAAAAAGAACAGGCCAGAGTTAAGGAAAAAGATCGCAGCACTGAAAGCTGAGATTGTGCAGCTGGAGGAGAGGAGAGCAGAGATCTTGGAGGGGAGCGGTCTCAATAAGGAAAAGCTTGAGAACGACAGCCGGTTTGCCGCCACGAAGATAGTAGTGGCGGTGAAGATAGTGAGGATGGTGGTGAAGCTGTAAAGGAGGAGGAGAAGGTGGAAGAAAGTGCACAAGTTGTGGAGATGGATGCTGTTCCTGTGGCTACTCCCTATGACACCAAAACACAGGACAGCTACATTGAGCCAGCACAGGTGGCACTACCATCAAGCGATAGTGAGGAGGATGTGGAAAGTGAGGCTGGGGGATTGTTGAGGGCGATCATAATGCAGGAGTCCCCAGCCCACCTCCAGAATTTTACCTTTGGAGAAGATCAGTGTGAGAATGTGGTGGTGAAGCAAAAAGCTAAGAAACAAAAGATTCAGGAAACAGTACAATATGTGTTTGTGCCCTTCCAGCAGTCTGGGCCAGCTGCAAAGCTGGTTCAGGCTGCTGGGCCCCCCAGACTGCCAGACCCCGTTTCTGTGGTGGAACGGAGCCAGCATGGGGGGTACAGCATGGCGTCAGAAAAGGCAGAGGGCGCAATAGATGTGAAGCCCACCCATCTTGCCGGTAGGGAGGGGCAGGATGGGCTGATGGTGGGCAGTGGCGAGGCAAGCTATGCTGCTGTGTGCTCGGGGGGCGGTTCCCCAAGTGCTATGGGCATTACCGGCACTGCGGGGCACTCCCCTGTGAGGGGAGGAGAGTGGTAGGTCTGTGTGCTCGGGGGGCGGTCCTCCGAGTACTGTGTATTCTGTGTGCGCTGCGGGGCACTCCTCTGTGAGGGGGGGGGGGAGGGCATCATCCACAGAACCCGTGCGGTTGGGAAAAGTAGGTGCTTACACTGTGGGAGGAGCTGAGGTGTGCCCGGAGGGGCAGCCCCAGACTCCGGAAGTGACTTCAGCTATGGAGCAGGAACTATCAGCATCGACCCCGGCAGCTAAGCCAGAAAAAAAGAGTGTAATAAAACCTGCAACACTACAAGTCCCAGCCAGCCCAGAAAATGTTAGTCAGGATAAGAGTGCTGGAAGTGCTGGAATGTGGAAGTGTTGTGGATGAGAAGAGTGTATGTGGGAGAGTCAGTGGAGTGAATGATGGTGGGAGTAGTAGTGGTATGAATGGGAAGAAAGATGATGAGAGGAGTGGTGTGAATGGTGTTATTAGTGGTTCTGGGTCTGGTTCTGGGTCTGGTCCGGCTGCCCCCCCCCCCCGGTAGTGACTGCTCCTAGGAGCTATGCCAATGTCGCTGCCGGGGGTTCAGGGGGTCCCCGTCTCCGTCCGGCTCTGGAGGCCTCTTGCAACAGCGCCTCCTGGAGGCTCTACGCAGGGGTGACAGGTCGATCCAGGTAGAGGGAAGGGGTGAGGTCGACCTGTCTTTCTGGATAGAGAGGCACGGTTTGGGGGCTTTTCGAGAGAGGAATGGGGAGGTGGTCTGGTCCCTCCCGACATCCGGGCAGGACAATAACCGTAGGAATGTGGTCCGTCTGATTTGGAGGGGCGAGGATGCGTGCCCACCTCGCGCAAAAGTGGTTGAGCTCCTCCTTAAGATGGAATTCAGGGCGGGTGACATCTTTGCCCTGATTCACCCCTATGGTTCGTCTGAGTTTGACGTCAGTTTTGTTCGACCGGAGGGTCTTGAACTCTTCTGGTCGAACTACGAAGTGGCGAAGAACGAGCCCGGCTGGCAGGATTTCGCCGTAAAGGCGATTTCCCGTCAGAACTCTGTCAAGAAAGTGACCGTTTTGACCCGTAACGAGTCGCTTTCTTGTTATGACATCATGACCTGGCTCGGACGGTATGGGGATGTGACGGACATGCCCAAGAAAAACTTTGATGAGCACGGGATCTGGTCCGGGGCCTGGACGTTTTCCGTCAAACTCAAGCGTTCAGGGAGTACAGTTGCCCACATTCCGTCAGCCGCCTTCCTTGGACGTGATAGGATCCAGGTCTTCTACCAGGGGCAGCCTAAGGTCTGTCACAGGTGTGGCAGCCCCACCCACTTTAGTGCAGCCTGTACTGTGCAGGTCTGCGCTTTGTGTTATGGGGTGGGTCATCTGGCCGCATCCTGTAGGCAGATCCGGTGCCACCTGTGTGGTGTCCTCGGACACCCTTTCAGCCATTGTCCTAGCACCTTCGCCCGTGCAGCGGCCGCTCCGGCTGAGGAGAGCTGTGAAGTTGCCTCGGCTGGGGAGGGCACGGGCAGGGATCGGGGCGCAACAGGGCTAGTGAGGAGGAAAAAGGGCCCCGCCAAACTAAGGCGGGAGGAAAATCGGAGGAGGAGTAGGGAGCTGGAGAGTGCCCAGGTGGCGGGGGTAGCTCCGGCCCCTGCTCCTGAAGCTGGCCCTGTAACCGCTGAAGCCCAGGAGGAGGACGTGCTGGATGAGGAGGTCAGGAGGCTGCGCAAAGAGGAGGGCAATATGGCCGACACTTCCGAATCCTCCCACTATGAAAGTGTGGATGAGGAGAGTGGAGAGAGGCCTAAAAAGAAAGACAAGGGCAAAAGAAAAGGGAGAAAGAAGAGGTCAGAGCCCTCTGTTCCCTGTACTACGGGCCAGGTCCAAAACGGAAGCCTGATTGCCCCCCCTCTGATTGACCTGTCAAACCGGTACCTCGTCCTCGATACCATCTCCTCCCCCTCCTTGGAGGGGGAAGGTGAGGGCCGGGTGCCTAGGAAGAAGGAGCCTCCGGGGGGAACTGGGCCCTGTCCTATTGAGGCTCCTTCCTTGGAGGGCAGGGCTAGACCGGGGCCAGACGTAGATGGGGATCAAATGGACCAAACTGAATAAAAAAAAAAGAACTAAGAGTGGTCCTGCCCTCTCATCTTCTTCGGGGGATGAGGGGGCTAAAAAGAAGGGAAAGAAAAAGTAAAGGGTGTGGCCATCTAATTTAATCACCCTGTATGGCGGCACTCACCCCATTGACGCTGGCATCTATTAACTGTGCCAGCATAAAGTCAGATACGGCTAGATTCGCAGCCTTTGATTTTCTCGGCCGCGTTGAAGCTGACATTTTCTTTTTACAGGAGACCAGGTTGCCAGATCTAGCCTCTCTGGTAAAAGCCAGAAGAGAGTGGAGGCGTGGTCCCTCCCACTGGTCTCTTGCGGCTGAGCCGTATAGTGGGGTGGCGGTCCTTTTTACCGCTCCTGTTGAATGCCGACGGGTTATTGAATTAGAAATAGAAATGGGGAGGTGCCTGATCTTAGATGTCTTCATGAAGGGACAAGAGCTTCGGCTTATTAACATCTACGCCCCGCAAACTAAGCGGGGCCGTAAAGATCTCTTTATGAGGATTAAGCCCTTTCTTTTTACGAGTCGGCAAGAGATCTTTGGAGGGGACTTCAATAATGTCACGAGGTCCCAAGATCGGAGAGGCTCCAATGGTCCGCTGACTTGTGATAGTGTGGCACTGATTAGCATAACTAGAGAAGCTCGCTTAGAGGACGCCCACATCCGGAGCCCCTCGGGCCACGCGGGTTTCACCTATCATCAAGGTAGTCGCAGGTCTAGGATAGATAGGTTTTATTTGAAGGAGGAAGCTGTCTCTTCCGCAGTGTCCGTGGTTGAGGTGGAGTTCTCCGATCACTGTATGATTTTGTTTTCCCTGAATGTTTCAGAGACTACCCGGATGGGAAAAGGTTATTGGAAGCTGAATTCTTCCCTCCTGGAGGAAGCAGAGATAAGACAGTCCTTTGAGGATTTTCTTCAGAGTCAGGTACCTTTACTGGACCTATGTAGTAGTAAGTCAGAGTGGTGGGAGATATTCAAGAAGAGGGTTGCGTGGTTCTTCCGCCAGCTCTCGAGCCTCAGGTCCCTGAACAGGTATCGCCTGTATCAGGGTCTGAGGAGGAAACTCGAGCTTCTCGTCTCGACTGGAGGTAGCCGAGAGGATATCTCCAGAGTGAATTCCTTGCTGATGAGGTGTCAGTACGATAGGCACGCATCTTTGGTTTTTGAGAGGGATTTCGGGAAGTACCGCTCGCCCGACCCTTACAGGAACTGGAAGATGTCAGTGAGTAGTAAAGTCATTTCAGGACTGATTGATAGTACAGAATCTGAATCGGTCCAGATAAGGGATCTTGGAGGTCGTCAGATCCTTCTACTCGCACCTCTTGGGGAGGAAGGATCTAGATCGAGACAGGATGTCGGTTTTCCTGACTGAAACCATTCCTGAGCCAGGGGTAGACCCCTCTCTTGATGTTTTGGCAGAAGAAATCAGGGAAGAGGAAGTGAGACTGGCGATCGAGGGGCTCGCCCCCAAGAAGTCGCCAGGCCCGGATGGCTTAACATCTGAGTGGTACGGGACCTTTAAGGAGTCTTTAGCTCCCCTCTTGACTGAGGTATTTAATGAGTGTTTCTCCTCGGGCACACTGCCGAAGTCAATGAGGAGGTCAGCCCTGATTCTTCTGTCAAAGGGTAAAGATCCTAGCCGTGTTGAGAATTGGAGGCCCATAGCTCTTCTCAATACGGACAGGAAGCTTCTGGCCAAGATACTGTTTAATCGGCTGGTGAAGTTTGCACCCCGGCTCCTTTCGGGGGCTCAGCACTGCTCTGTTCCAGGCCGAAGCACCTTAAGTGCGGTCCTTAGTGTCAGGGAGGCAGTGGAGCGGAGTAGTGCAGGTCTCTGGAAGGGGTACTTGCTGTCCTTGGATCAGGCCAAAGCATTTGATCGGGTGAACCATGACTACCTCTGGTCCGTCCTCCTGAGATATGGCTTACCGAGTACTTTTGTTAATTGGCTTAAGATCTTGTATGCAGGGGCAGAGAGTTTCCCGCTGGTGAATGGGTGGTCTGGCCGCTCTTTTGAGGTGGGGTCCGGAGTCCGTCAGGGTTGTCCTTTGAGCCCGCTTTTATACGTGTTCGCAATCGATCCCTTCGTCCGGAGGGTAGATTGTGGGCCGTTGGCGGGAGTCGGGATGAGTCTGGCGGAGCCGGCTGTCACCCAGAGAGTGGTGGTACGCTGATGATGTCACTATTTTCGTCTCCGAGAGAGAGGAGGTCGATGTGGTGATGTCGGAGGTGGAACGCTACTCGGAGGCATCCGGGTCTAAGATCAACCGGGAGAAGTGTGAGAGTCTCTGGCTGGGAGGGGGAGATCCCACGTTTGATCTCCCGGACACCCTTCCAGGGCCCCAAGAATCAGCAAAAGTCTTAGGCATCACATTCGGCCAGGATGATTATTCCACCAAAAACTGGGATGGTAAGCTCCAGGATGCTGCTCAGAAGGTGGACCAGTGGAAGGGTTGGTCTATGACCCTCAGAGAAAGGGTACACCTGATCAAATCGTACCTGCTCCCCTTGTTTATCTATCTGGGCAGCGTATGTATCTTGCCAGAGGCTTACTACACTAGGATCTACAGCCTGTTTTTCCAACTGTTATGGGGGAACAGGATGAACCTAGTCAAGAGGGAGGTTACGTACCGCACGAGGAGACTAGGGGGTTTATCTATGGTAAACCCTGTGGTGTTCTTAACCAACACCTTCTTGAAAGCCAACATCGCAAACCTCTGGTCAGAGAGGGCTCCTCCATGGGTACTCTCCTGCAGGGAATGGTTTAGGCCTTTCTTCCAGGAATGGGAGACAGGAGGGCAAGTGAAGGACCTCCGTATGCCCCATGGATATCTTCCGGCTTACGCTACCCCGATTCTGAAGGCGATACGTCGGTGGGGTCTGGGAGTGTGGGAGATCAGGACCCAGTCAAGGCAGTTCCTTGACAAACGGGTTCTGTTGACCCACTTCCAGAAGCCTCTGGCGCTCAGGGACTGCCCAGGTCGGGATCTGAGGGTGGGGTTGTATCTTTTGAACATGAAAAGGATCCCCCAGAAGTTTTGGGACTTGGCCTGGTGCTGCTTTCAGGGGAAGCTATATGTAAGGGACAACCTGAAGTGTAGGAACTCTGATGACCGGGGATGTCCCCGAGAAGAGTGCGGGGACACGCTGGAAAGCATGGACCACTTCCTGCTTCATTGTCCCTTTAATATAGGGGTTTACAACCGGGTGGGCGCTTCCATCGGCTGGAGTCAACTTGCCGGCCTTACCTATCCGGAGTGGGCTTATGGGGCATTCAGGTCCCTGGGTGTCCGAGACCGGGGCACTTTATTCTTAGTTAGTTTAGTGGTTAGGTACTACACGTGGAGTGAACGGTGTTTAGTGTCGACCCAACAGAAAATCCTCTCCGAGGTGGAGGTCTGTAGCAATATCATCGGTGACCTTGGGAAGATCAGGTCTTTGGAGTATGGCAGTCTTGGTACCAGTAGGGCTTCTCTCCTATGGAGAGGTTTTTCTTTTGATGTGCCCTAGGTACTAGGCCCTTAAGGTGAAGTATCTTATTTTGGCCAGGGATAGTGTATATATCTTAGGGTGAGTATAGGGTCAGTTTCATGAAGGGATACTGATAGGGTTAGAGGTTGATAGGGAGAGGAATTTAAATTTAATTTTATCAGGATTGCCATCCTTCTTCCTGGTGGGGGGCTATGCATGTCACCTTAGCCTTTTGTTTTATTTTCTATGGATGGATTGTAAAGGGCTTGCAGGCAACCAAACTTGAGCCTTGTGGTTTTGGTGTATTGTACTGTTAATATTGCTTTGTTGTAGAGTATGTAAATATTGTTTTGTATATATATTGTTCTGTTTACATTAGGTGGGTAGGGGTGTATTTTAGGTTGGGTGGGGGTTTTTCGGGGGGTGGTGGTGTGTACCCAGGACTGGACTGTTGCAGTGGGTACTATTTTGGGGGGTCTGGTATGGGTCAGTTGTGGACAAAAACTGTGACATATGGACTCTGACCCATGTCCAGAGGGGGTGGTGGGTGATGGGATAGTTTAGTATAGGTTGTTTTCCTGTGTTATTGAGTTGTTTGTTATGTATATTCTGTATAGTTTTATGTATACACTTTTTTTAAATTATTTTTTAATATTTTATTTAATTTTTTTGTAATATTTTTTATTTTATTTATTTATTTATTTTTTTATTTGTATAATGTCATAATTATTTGGGAGAGAAAGGCAGTCGGACCAGTTTTCAGTTATTATAGCATAGTGTTAAGAGTACACTATATTTATGTTTGTATTTATGTTTGTGTCCCAGTGTGGATTAGTTTTTGTTTGTGGGTATATGTATGTGTGTGTGTGTGGTGGGGGTAGGGGAGGTTAAAAAAATAAAAAAAAAAAAAAAAAAATAAAAAAAAGGGTGTGTATATATATATATATATATATATATATATATATATATATATATGTGTGTATATGTGTGTGTGTGTGTGTGTGTGTATATATATGTGTATGTATGTGTATATATATATGTATGTATATATATATATATGTGTGTATGTGTATATATATATATATATATATATATATATGTGTGTGTGTATAAAAAAATATATATATATTTTGTTATCCAAGTTGGATTATTTTTGTTACGGCAGCTAGCCATATTTTTGTTTTGTTATTGGGGGGGGGGGAGCAGTGTGGTTATGTTTCCTAGTTTGGATATTTTTAGTTTTTGATCCCAGCGTGGAAAGCTTTATTTATGTTCATTAGGTATGTGTGTGTGTGTGTGTGTGTTGGACTATAGTAGGTAATGATTTATTTATTCATTTATTTTTGGTTTATCTGGGCAGGCCGGTTAGGAAGGTTTAAGTTGTTATTTTGAGACGGATAGTTTGTTTTTATGTTCAGTTTTGTTAATTTTGTTACAGTGAAATGAACTTGTTTTGTGTTTTGTAAAGTTTTGTACTTTTATAATAAAAAAAGAGTGTCAGCAGAGAGCACTTCCTGTGAAACACACCAGTTCAGTGTGAGAAGCGTGCAGGTGTGTCCCTGTTTGAGCTCTCCAGGACTTCCAAGCAGACCACAGAGGCAGGTGTTCTAACAGCTTTTCCCAGGAGGGTGGCAGACTCCTGGGGAGAGCCTCCCTGCATGGAGCCCCGGGAATCTCGGGGCTCCACTTCCCATTCCAGGCTGGCGGGGGGTGGAGAGAAGCCAACTACAGCCAGTCTTCCGGCCTGTGTGAGAAAATCTAGCAGGGACCGCAGTAATGTGGTCCCTGCTCCCCAGGCAATGGCGAGTAGTGGAAAGGCCACTAGTGGCAGGAAGGCCAAGAAAAGCCTGCAGAATGTTGAGATGTGGGGCAACCGAGACCCGAAAGAGTCCACGGAAATATATTGCTCTAGGATGACGGCTCGGTTTACAGAGTACGACCACTGTGGGAAAGAACTAAAGGCAGTCAGGGAGGATTTGGGCCTGGCCCAAAACCTGGCTGACAGGGGTCCCAAGAAAAAACGACCCAAGCTGAGGGTGAGAATACAAGCCCGGAAAACAGAGATTAAGGCGTTGGAAGAAAGGAGAAAGGTCCTTTTGGAAGGCAGTGGACTCTTCCGAGAAAAATTGCTAAACAAGGACAGATTCACCGCCATGAAATCCCCAGGTAAGGAGGTGGTGGATGATGGGGAGAGTAGTGGCGGTGATGATGAGGAGGAGGAGGAGGAGGTGGAACAGTCAGAGATTGTCGGAGACGCTGAGGGGAGGGTGGAGAGTGTGGTGTTGGATGGTGGGGCCCCTGCTGTCTGTGTCACCCCTAGCCCCCCCCCCCCCCCTCAGTGAAGACCACCTTGCTGCTGCTCAAATGGTGGCCTTACCTGTGTCATCTGCTGATGAGAGCGAGGAGGACAGTGATGGCGGGGTACTCCGGGCCATCATCCTGCAGGAATCCCCCACTCCCAGAACTTTTCTTTTGGTGATGATCTGGGCCCTGAAGGAGGGAAGAAGAAAGGGCAGAGGATCAAAAAGAAGAGGAAAGTGGGAGAAAACACCCGTTTTGTATTTAGTCCTTTCCAGCAGTCTGGACCGGCTGAGAAGTCGGTACAGGCTGCTGGGCCCCCCACTCTGCAAGACCCCACTTCTGAGGTGGAGCGGGGCCAGCACGTGGGGTACAGTGTGAAATCCAAGATGGCGGAGGGAGATGCTGAGATGCCCTCCTGTCCTGTCGGTAGGGAAGGGCAGGACAGGCTTGAAGGGTGCAGGGCACTCCCCTGTGAGGGGGGGGGGAGTGTCCGGGCATCAGCTGGACAGTCCATGCGGTCGTTCAGTGCAAGTGCTGACATAATGGAAACTTCCCCTGTGAGGGAGGGGATTTCCTACACGTCACATGGTGAAGGAGGAGGGGCGGCCCTGCTCATGGAAGTGACGTCAGGAGATGGAACTAGTGACATCAGTGGCAGAGATGTGATGCCAGAGGCAGAGTTAGTGACATCGGCACCAGCAACATTACAGTCTATCCCGGCCAGCTCAGCCAAAAGTAAGAGTGAAAAGGTTACTGCACTGAAAGAGTTTAGTAATACCTGTGTGGATGAGAGGAGTGGTAGTACTGTGAATGGGAGGAGTGGTAGTGCTGTGGATGAGAGGAGTGGTAGTGCTGTGGATGAGAGGAGTGGTAGTGCTGTGAATGAGAGGAGTGATAGTGCTGTGAATGGGAGGAGTGGTGCTGTGAATGAGAGGAGTAGTGCTGTGAATGGGAGGAGTGGTAGTGCAGTGAATGGGAGGAGTGGAAGTACTGTGGATGAGAGGAGTAGTGCTGTGAATGGGAGGAGTGGTAGTGCTGTGAAAGGGAGGAGTGTTAGGGCTGTGAATGGGAGGAGTGGAAGTGCTGTGGATGAGAGGAGTGGTAATGCTGTGAATGGGAGGAGTGGAAGTGCTGTGGATGAGAGGAGTGGTGCTGTGAATGGGAGGAGTGGTAGTGGTGCAGATGGGAGGAGTGGTAGTGCTGTGGATGAGAGGAGTGGTAGTGGTATGAATAGGAGGAGTGTCATGGATGGGAGGAATGATTGTGGTGTAAGCGCTGGTGGCTCTGGTGTGTCAGGGTCTGGTCCGGCTGCCCCCCCCCCCCCCCCCCAGTCACCAGGAATTATGCAAGTGTGGCGGCTGGGGGTTCGGGAGGTTCAGGGAGTTCTTTACCTTTGGAATCTGGAAATGGTCACTTGCAGCGGCGCCTCCTGGAGACGCTTAGGAGAGGAGATAGGACGCTCCAGGTAGAGGGAAAGGAGGTGGACCTGTCTTTTTGGGTGGAGAGACATGGTCTTGGAGTGTTCCGAGAAAAAGATGGGGAGATCGTATGGTCCCTCCATACACCCGGGCAGGAGGCTGGCCGCAGGAATGTGGCCCGTTTGGTGTGGACTGGCAATGATGCGTGCCCCCAAAGGGGCAAGGTGGTGGAGCTTCTGCTCCAGATGGGTTTCAGGGCTAGGGACATCTTTGCCCTGATTCACCCCTTCGGCTCCTCCGAGTTTGACGTCAGCTTTGTTAGGCCAGAGGGACTTGATCTTTTCTGGTCTAATTATGAGCTGATGAAGAACGAGCCCGGATGGCGTGATTTTGCTGTAAAAGCGGTATCCCGCCAAAGCATGCTGAAGAAGGTGACCGTATTAACCCGTAATGAGTCACTTTCATGCTACGATATCATGACCTGGGTGGGCAGGTACGGGGAGGTGACGGACGTCCCCCGAAAGAATTTTGATGAACACGGGATCTGGTCTGGGGCCTGGACGTTTTCCGTCCGTCTCAGGCGTTCAGGGAACACAGTCACCCACATCCCTTCGGCCACCTTCCTTGGATGCGACAGGATTCAGGTCTTCTACCAAGGGCAGCCGAAGCTGTGCCACAGGTGTGGTGACCCCAACCATTTTAGTGCAAACTGCACTCAGCAGATAAGCGCCCTCTGCTGTGGGGTGAGTCACCTGGCAGCCACCTGTGGGCAGATTAGGTGTAACTTGTATGGTGACTTAGGTCACCCTTTCAGCCGGTGTCCGAGCTCCTTTTCCTATGCTGCGACCACTCCTGCTGGGGAGAGCCTGTCGGTTGCCTCAGTGGGGGAGGGGACCAGCCATGGAGAAGGGGCACCAAAACCAGTGAGGGAGAAGCACAAGACCCCCTTTCAGCTGAGGCGAGAGGAGAAGCACAGGTTGGAGAGGGTCCAGGAGAATTCCCAGGTGCCAGTGGTAGCTCTGGGTCCCTCTCCAGGCACGGGCTCAGTTGGTCAGCAATCTGAGGTTTTGGGTGAGACTGAGTTGGATGAGGAGGTCGGGAGAATTCGCAGAGAGGAGGGTGAGATTGCCCTCTCCTCCAGTTCTTCCCAATACGAAACAGTGGATGAGGAGGAGGAGGGAGGGCAGAAACTAAATGGTGACCGTAAAAAGAAGAGGAGGAAAAGGGGAAAAAGTAAGGAGGTTCTGTTTCCCTCTTCTGTTACAGCCCCAGACCTGAAAAGGAACATCCCAGTCTCCGACCCTCTGATAGTCCTCTCGAATCGGTATGAGGCCCTCGGGAATACTATCTCGCCTCCTCCTCTTGAGGGCGAGGAAGAGGGGCGGGAAGTGGTGCAGCCTCAAGGGGGCGCCAAGCCTTCCACCCCTGAGGTGGTTTCCTCAAGGGGAAAGGCAACTCTGGATTCCAAAGGCAAAGATCCTGGGATGGATTTATCCCACAGCCTTAAAAGGGGTAAGGGGTCTTCCTCTGACTCAGATGGGGGTGGGGGAAAGGAGAGGAAGAAGGTGTAAGGGATAGAAGGCCATCTAACGCAATCACCCTGTATGGCGGCACTCACCCCATTGACGCTGGCATCTATTAACTGTGCCAGCATAAAGTCTGATACGGCTAGATTTGCAGCCTTTGATTTTCTCGGCCGCGTTGAAGCTGACATTTTCTTTTTACAGGAGACCAGGTTGTCAGATCTAGCCTCTCTGGTAAAAGCCAGGAGAGAGTGGAGGCGCGGCCCCTCCCACTGGTCTCTTGCGGCTGAGCCGTATAGTGGGGTGGCGGTCCTTTTTACCGCTCCTGTTGAATGCCGATGGGTTATTGAATTAGAAATGGGGAGGTGCCTGATCTTAGATGTCCTCATAAAGGGGCAGGAGCTCCGGCTCAATAACATCTACGCCCCGCAAACTAAGCGGGGCCGTAAAGATCTCTTTATGAGGATTAAGCCCTTCCTTTTTACGAGTCGGCAGGTGATCTTTGGAGGGGACATCAATAATGTCACGAGGTCCCAAGATAGGAGAGGCTCCAATGGTCCGCTGACTTGCGATAGTGTGGCACTGATTAGCATAGCTAGAGAAGCTCGCCTGGAGGATGCCCACATCCGGAACCCCTCGGGCCACACGGGTTTCACCTATCATCAAGGTAGTCGCAGGTCTAGGATAGATAGGTTTTATTTAAAGGAGGAAGCCGTCTCTTCCGCAGTGTCCGTGGTTGAGGTGGAGTTCTCCGATCACTGTACGATTTTGTTTTCCCTGAATGTTTCAGAGACCCCCCGGATGGGTAAAGGTTACTGGAAGCTGAATTTGTCCCTCCTGGAGGAAGCGGAGGTAAGACAGTCCTTTGAGGATTTTCTTCAGTCAGGTACCTTTACTGGGCCTATGTAGTAGTAAGTCAGAGTGGTGGGAGATATTCAAGAAGCGGGTTGCGGGGTTCTTCCGCCAGCTCTCGAGCCTCAGGTCCCTGAACAGGCATCGCCTGTATCAGGTACTGAGGAGGAAACTCGAGCTTCTCGTCTCGACTGGAGGTAGCCGAGAGGATATCTCCAGAGTGAAATCCTTGCTGATGGGGTGTCAGTATGATAGGCACGCATCTTTGGTTTTTGAGAGGGATTACGGGAGGTACCGCTCGCCCGACCCTTACAGAAACTGTAAGATGTCAGTGAGTAGTAAAGTCATTTCAGGACTAATTGATAGTACAGGATCTCTGAATCGGTCCAGATCAGGGATCTTGGAGGTAGTCAGATCCTTCTACTCGCACCTCTTGGGGAGGAAGGATCTAGATCGAGACAAGATGTCGGTTTTCCTGACTGAAACCATTCCTGAGCCAGGGGTAGACCCCTCTCTTGATGTTTTGGCAGAAGAAATCAGGGAAGAGGAAGTGAGACTGGCGATCGAGGGGCTTGACCCTAAGAAGTCGCCAGGTCCGGATGGCTTAACATCCGAGTGGTACAGGACCTTTAACCCCTTAAGGACTCAGGGTTTTTCCGTTTTTGCACTTTCGTTTTTTCCTCCTTACCTTTTAAAAATCATAACCCTTTCAATTTTCCACCTAAAAATCCATATTATGGCTTATTTTTTGCGTCGCCAATTCTACTTTGCAGTGACATTAGTCATTTTACCCAAAAATGCACGGCGAAACGGAAAAAAAAATCATTGTGCGACAAAATCGAAAAAAAAAACGCCATTTTGTAACTTTTGGGGGCTTTCGTTTCTACGCAGTGCATATTTCGGTAAAAATTACACCTTATCATTATTCTGTAGGTCCATACGGTTAAAATGATACCCTACTTATATAGGTTTCATTTTGTCGCACTTCTGGAAAAAATCATAACTACATGCAGGAAAATTTATACGTTTAAAAATGTCATCTTCTGACCCCTATAACTTTTTATTTTTCCACGTACGGGGCAGTATGAGGACTCATTTTTTGCGCCGTGATCTGAAGTTTTTATCGGTATGATTTTTGTTTTGATCGGACTTTTTGATCACTTTTTATTCATTTTTTAATGATATAAAAAGTGACCAAAATACGCTTTTTTGGACTTTGGAATTTTTTTGCGCATACGCCATTGACCGTACGGCTTAATTAATGATATATTTTTATAGTTCGGACATTTACGCACGCGGCGATACCACATATGTTTATTTTTTTTTTTTTTTACACTGTTTTATTTTTTTTATGGGAAAAGGGGGGTGATTCAAACTTTTATTAGGGAAGGGGTTAAATGATCTTTATTAACACTTTTTTTTTACATTTTTTTTGCAGTGTTATAGGTCCCATAGGGACCTATAACACTGCACACACTGATCTCTAATGCTGATCATTAACACGCCTGTGATCAGCATTATCGGCGCTTGACTGCTCCTGCCTGGATCTCAGGCACGGAGCAGTCATTCGTCGATCGGACACCGGGGAGGCAGGTAAGAGCCCTCCCGGTGTCCGATCAGCTGTTCGGGACGCCGCGATTTCACCGCGGCGGTCCCGAACAGCCCGACTGAGCAGCCGGGTCACTTTCACTTTCACTTTAGAAGCGGCGGTCAGCTTTGACCGCCGCTTCTAAAGGGTTAATACCGCACATCGCCGCAATCGGCGATGTGTGGTATTAGCCGCGGGTCCCGGCCGTTGATTACCGCCGGGACCGACGCGATATGATGCGGGATCGCGGCGCGATCCCGCTTCATATCGCGGGAGCCGGCGCAGGACGTAAATATACGTCCTGCGTCGTTAAGGGGTTAAGGAGTCTTTAGCTCCCCTCTGGACTGAGGTATTCAATGAGTGTCTCTCCTCGGGCACTCTGCCGAGGTCAATGAGGAGGTCAGCCCTGATTCTTTTGTCAAAGGGTAAAGATCCCAGCCGTATTAAGAATTGGAGGCCCATAGCTCTTCTCAATACGGACAGGAAGCTTCTGGCTAAGATACTGTTTAATCGGCTGGTGAAGTTTGCACCCCGGCTCCTTTCGGGGGCTCAGCACTGCTCTGTTCGAGGCCGAAGCACCTTAAGTGCGGTCCTTAGTGTGAGGGAGGCAGTGGAGCAGAGTAGTGCGGGTTTCTGGAACGGGTACTTGCTGTCCCTGGATCAGGCCAAAGCATTTGATCGGGTGAACCACGAGTACCTCTGGTCTGTCCTCTTGAGATATGGCTTACCGACTACTTTTGTTAATTGGTTTAAGACCTTGTATGCAGGGGCAGAGAGTTTCCCGCTGGTGAACGGTTGGTCTGGTCGCTCTTTTGTGGTGGGGTCCGGAGTCTGTCAGGGTTGTCCTTAGAGCCCGCTGTTATATGTGTTTGCGATCAATCCCTTCGTCCGGAGGGTAGATTGTGGGCCGTTGGCGGGAGTCGGGATGAGTCTGGCGGAGCTGGATGTTGCCCAGAGAGTGGTGGCGTACGCTGACAATGTCACCATTTTCGTGTCCTCGCGAGAGGAGGTCGATGTGGTGATGTCGGAAGTGGACCGCTACTCGGAGGCATCCGGGTCTAAGATCAACCAGGAGAAGTGTGAGAGTCTCTGGCTGGGAGGAGGAGATCCCACGTTTGATCTCCCGGACACCCTTCCAGGGCCCCAAGAGTCAGCAAAGGTTTTGGGCATCATATTCAGCCAGGATGATTATCCCACCAAAAACTGGGATGGTAAGCTCCAGGATGCCGCTCAGAAGGTGGACAAATGGAAGGGTTGGTCTATGACCTTCAGGGAAAGGGTACACCTGATCAAATCGTACCTGCTCCCCTTGTTTATCTATCTTGTCAGTGTATGTATCTTGCCAGAGGCTTACTACACTAGGATCTACAGCCTGTTTTTCCAACTGTTATGGGGGAACAGGATGAACCTAGTCAAGAGGGAGGTTAGGTACCGCACGAGGAGACTAGGGGGTTTATCTATGGTAAACCCTGTGGTGTTCTTAACCAACACCTTCTTGAAAGCTAGCATCTCAAACCTCTGGTCAGAGAGGGCTTCTCCGTGGATACTCTCCTGCAGGGAATGGTTTCAGCCTTTCTTCCAGAAATGGGAGACAGGAGGGCAAGTGAAGGACCTCCGTACGCCCCATGGATATCTTCCGGCTTATGCTACCCCGACTCTGAAAGCGATACGTCGGTAGGGTCTGGGAGTGTGAGAGATCAGGACCCAGTCAAGGCAGTTCCTTGACAAACGGGTTCTGTTGACGCACTTCCAGAAGCCTCTGGCGCTCAGGGACTGCCCAGGTCGGGATCTGAGGGTGGGGTTGTACCTTTTAAACATGAAAAGGATCCCCCAGAAGTTTTGGGACTTGGCCTGGCGCTGCTTTCAGGGGAAGCTATATGGAAGGGACAATTTGAAGTGTAGGAACTCTGATGACCGGGGATGTCCCCGAGAAGAGTGCGGGGACACGCTGGAAAGCATGGAACAATTTCTGCTTCATTGTCCCTTTTAATATAGGGGTTTACAACAGGGTGGGTGCTTCCATTGGCTGGAGTCAACTTGCTGGCCTAACCTATCCGGAGTGGGCTTATGGAGCATTCAGGAACCTGGGTGGCCGAGATCGGGGCACTTTATTCTTAGTTAGTTTAGTGGTTAGGTACTACACATGGAATGCACGGTGTTTAGTGTCGTCCCAACAGAAAAACCTCTCCGAGGTGGAGGTCTGTAGGAACATCACCGGTGACCTCGGGAAGATCAGGTCTTTGGAGTATGGCAGTCTTGGTAACAGTAGGGCTTCTCTCCTATGGAGAGGGTTTTCTTTTGATGTGCCCTAGGTACTAGACCTTTTGGGTAGAGTACCTTTATTTTGGTTAGGGACAGTGTTATAGGGATAGAGATAGGATGAGAACAGGGTTAGTTTGAATGGAGGGATAGGGTTAGGGAAAGAGTGTAAAGTTATTTTGAATGTATCAAGTCTGCCATCCTTCTCCCTGGTGGTGGGCTAATGCATGTGCACGCTAGCTTTTTGTTTTGTTTTTAAGCTGATATGGTATGAAGGGCTTACAGGCGACCAAACTTGGGCCTAAAGTGGGTTGTGGTTCAGTGTGTATAAGTTTGTGTATAAGTTGGTTGGGAGGAGTGCTAGGTGGGGAGGGTGGGCTTGTGGGTGGTGGTGTTCATCTTTGGGGGACCTGACATGGGTCAGTTAAGGACTGGACTTTGTGAACTGTAAGAACGGTATGGACTCTGACCCATGTACAGGAGGGGTGGTGTGGGTGAGAGTACAGTTTTAGTGTAGGGTTTTTCCTAGGGTTTTCTATTGATTTTGTAGGTGTTTTCTGTAGTGCATATATTTTGTTTATATTATATTTTATTTATATAGTACATTAGTAATTTTGTAACTATATTGTGTTATATCTATATTGTTTCATATTGTTTCATGTTAAAGCGTTATGGTAGCCGGACCAGTTGTTGTGTTGATATGTGTTTTATTTAGTTTATTTCAGTCATTTGGTCTGTTTTATGTTTTCTTTGGTATTTTCATTAGTCTCGGATAGAGGATCCAGTTAATTTGGACGTTTTGTAAGTGAATGTATGTGTGATATGATTATTTTGATTATTATTATTACTATTAATATTTTTATTTATAAAAAAAATGTGTATATGTGTGTATGTATATATGTATATCTATATATGTGTGTGTGTGTATATATGTATAAAAAGATTTAAAAATATAAAAAATGAAAAGAAATAAAAAAAATATATGTATAAAAAAAATGTAAAAAAATATATAATTTTTTTTTTCTTTTTCTTTTTTTTTTAGGTGTGCTTGCTACGTTTCTGTTTAGTTTTCTTGTTGCCTGTTCCCAAGTATGGATGGTTTTGAGTTATAGTCGGGTAATGATAACTTTTATGTTTATATTTTGACAAGCCAAGTTGTGCTATTTTAATTATTTATTTATTTATTTTTCTTATGTTCATTTTCGGTGAGCGTGTGAGTGTTTGATTAGATATTTTGGGCATATTTTAATATCTTAGTATTTCAGTATCTTAGTAAAGCTGGGCTGGCCGGTTAGGCAGGGTTTTGTTTATGAGGTTTTGTTTTTGGTTCTAGAGTATTTCTTATTTATGTTATAGCTGGTTAAGCTTGCTTTGTGTTTTGTATTTGATAAGTTTTGTATTTTTCTAATAAAAAAAGTGTCAGCAGAGAGCACTGTGGTCATACGGAAAAGAATTCCAGAAAGGAATACAAATTCCTGTAGAGCACAGAGCAGCTGATAAGTACTGGAAGAATTAAGATTTTTAAATAGAAGTAATTTACAAATCTATTTAAATTTCTGGCACCAGTTGATTTAAAAAAAAAGTGTTTTCCACCAGAGTACCCCTTTAATTCATGCAAAACCCTAAGATGCATGCCATCTGGGCCCAGTGATTTGTGTATTTTATCTTATCATTTATCATATACCTAACTGTGTTAATTAGCTAAATTGGTTTTCTCCTATTTCTAACACATTTACTCCCCTAGGGTTTATGTTGTTCACAAGATATCAAAAGGCATGCTGGGCGTTGCAGTTATGCAACAGCTTGAGGCAAAAAAAAGTGCCACCAGCTTTTGCATAACTATAACTCCTAGCATGCACAGACAGCCAAAGGACATGCTGAAAGTTGTAGTCGAGTGCCTCCAGCTGTTGCATGACTTGTCCTTTGGCTGTGCATGCTGGGAGTTGTAATAATTCAACAGCAGGAGGCACACAGGCCTCACCTTCTGCTGCTGACGCTGCGGATCACTACACTTGCAGATCGCGCCGCCCCCTCCAGATTCCGCCGCTGCCTCTGGAGCATGGATTCCGCGCCACTTCTGACCCCAAAGCCGCCATTGAGAAGGCCTGCATCGCTCACCCGAACCTAGCAGGAGCTGTGGTTGGCCTTTCTCGGCCCACCAATCACAGCGATCGTGGAGTGGCACCAGTGCAATCTCACTCCTTCTGGGCAAGAGTGATTGGTGCTGTCTCGGACAGCACCAATCACCCTTATTTTCCAGGTCACAAGTGACCTGAATGGCCCGGAAAAGCCGTGATTCGCCAGTCAGAATTGACTGGCGAATCACGACAATCGCTGAAAAGGGGGGTCTCAAAACCTCCCTAGGCGATATGCCAGGGTGGCTGTTGTTAAATCAGCAGCCATCCTGGCCCAATCACCGCTTCAGGAGACATGGTGATCCAGGAACGCAGCGCCATAAAAGTATCACGTCGTCTAAAGGGTTAATGGCGGGCATCGGTCCGATCAGCCATGCTCGGCATTAACCCTGGGTCCGACTGCAGATAGCATTTGGGACCCATGGGGTTTGAAGCGTTCTCCGCTCATGAGAACGCTTTAAACCTCGTTAACGGGACCAGGGCGTACAGGTAAACCTTGAGTCCTTAAGGAGTTAAGGAAGACTAGAGAGAGTTATGGATGGTCACATCTATAACAGTGCCACCAGTATCCACTACCATCCATAGACCATAACTATCAATATAAAATAAAAACTTTTAAATCAGGTGACCAGTAACAATTAGAAAGCTGGTTGTGGGAACCTCTTGTGTCGGAGATGGACAAGTGTGGAGCATTTTCTATTAGGCAAAAAATAAACCATTTAAGCCTTTACTGACACAGCCTTGTCTTGGCCCTTAAGGGTTTATGTGGTGGTACACGTGCCCAGGCTAACGGCATTATATCACAATAACCAGACTTACCTCCAGCTGCTCCCCCGATGCCTCCGGTATCCTGCTCCGTCCTTCGTTACAGTCCTCTTCCTTGTAGCTGGGGTCAACACGTCAGACGGCCAATCAGCTAAGCAGTTGCATAGGTGGGACATTGCTGTGGAGGTGTCCACAAGGGACCCTCTGGCCATCATCGCTAGAGATGAGCAAATCAAAGCAGACGAATCCGAGTTCATTATGAATTTCATGATTTATTTGATTGGCAACTAATGCAAATATCGCCGCAATTCTATTGCGCGAATCGCTTCATTAAACTCCATTTAACAGCGTTCCAGGCTCCGGGACGCTTAAAATGGCTGAACCACATGTCAGTACATGGGGCAAGGGATGCTGGGAAGGCAAAGTGGGAAGGGAGGTAGGCGGAATGACCCTTAATCACATGCAGGATGCAGCCTATCAGCATTCATTGACCCCTGTGATGTCACAGCCCTATATAATCGGCAGCCATCTTGCGGCTGCTCATTTCATGCCCCATACACTGCAGAGATAGGACAGACTGCGTGTCTGTGTGTGTTACATAGAGATGCTGAATTGATCATACCGCAGCATTCCACTGCCAACTGCTAGTCACATCAGCGTTGTGGACAGAGAGCAGTGCAGTGCTTTACTTGTTGTCACTGAGAAGGATTTTGACGCCATAAACCTCCCAGTCACTTCATTCAGCATTTCATCAGAGGGGCAGATAGCTGTTCATTGCCTCATACATATCAACAAGCTGCCTGAACTTCATGAACCTTATCACAGGTAAGGAAAGATCTTTCTGCGCAATTCTGTGTATTTTTCCCACAAGAAATCATCTGCTGCTTATACTAGTCTGTAGACAGTATAAAAACCAGTTCACACCATTGTTAACCCCTTAAGGACACAGCCCATTTTCACCTCTAGGACGCAGCCCTTTTTTGCACATCTGACCACTGTCACTTTAAACATTAATAACTCTGGAATGCTTTTACTTATCAATCTGATTCCGAGATTGTTTTTTCGTGACATATTCTACTTTAACATAGTGGTAAATTTTTGTGGTAACTTGCATCCTTTCTTGGTGAAAAATCCCAAAATTTGATGAAAAAATTGAAAATTTTGCATTTTTCTAACTTTGAAGCTCTCTGTTTGTAAGGAAAATGGATATTCCAAATATTATTTTTTGGGGATTCACATATACAATATGTCTACTTTATATTTTCATCATAAAATTGACATGTTTTTACTTTTGGAAGACACCAGAGGGCTTCAAAGTTCAGCAGCAATTTTACAATTTTTCACAAAATTTTCAAACTCGCTATTTTTCATGGACCAGTTCAGGTTTGAAGTGGATTTGAAGGGTCTTCATATAAGAAATACCCCATAAATGACCCCATTACAAAAACTGCACCCCCCAAAGTATTCAAAATGACATTCAGTAAGTGTTTTAACCCTTTAGGTGTTTCACAGGAAAAGCAGCAAAGTGAAGGAGAAAATTCAAAATCTTCATTTTTTACACTTGCATGTTCTTGTAGACCCAATTTTTGAATTTTTACAAGGGGTAAAAGGATAAAATTTATACTTGAATTTGTAGCCCAATTTCTCTCGAGTAAGCACATACCTCATATGTCTATGTAAATTGTTCGGCGGGCGCAGTAGAGGGCTCAGAAGCAAAGGAGCGACAAGGGGATTTTGGAGAGAACGTTTTTCTGAAATGGTTTTTTGGGGGCATGTTGCATTTAGGAAGCCCCTATGGTGCCAAAACAGCAAATAAAAAAAACATGGCATACCATTTTGGAAACTAGACCCCTTGAGGAACGTAAAAAGGAATTAAGTGAGCCTTAATACCCCACAGGTGTTTCATGACTTTTGCATATGTAAAAAAAAAAAAAAAAAAATTTCACTAAAATGTGTGTTTCCCCCCAAATTTCACATTTTTGCAAGGGTTAATAGCAGAAAATACCCCCCAAAATTTGTAACCCCATCTCTTCTGAGTATGGAGGTACCCCATAAGTTGACCTGAAGTGCATTACGGGCGAACTACAATGCTCAGAAGAGAAGGAGTCATATTTGGCTTTTTGAGAGCAAATTTTGCTCGGGGGGCATGTCGCATTTAGGAAGCCCCTATGGTGCCAGGACAGCAAAAAAAAACGACATGGCATACCATTTTGGAAACTAGACTCTTTGAGGAACGTAACAAGGGATAAAGTGAACCTTAATACCCCACAGGTGTTTCACGACTTTTGCATATGTAAAAAAAAAAGATTTTTTTTTTACCAAAAATGCTTGGTTTAGCAAAAATTTTACATTTTTAAAAAAGGTAATAGCAGAAAATACCCCACAACATTTGAAGCCCAATTTCTCCCGATTCAGAAGACACCCAATATGGGGATGAAAAGTGCTCTGCTGGCGCACTACAGGTCTCAGAAGAGAAGGAGTCACATTTGGCTTTTTGGAAGCAAATTTTGCTCTGGGGGCATGCCGCATTTAGGAAGCACCTATGGTGCCAGGACAGAAAAAAAAAACCACATGGTATACCATTTTGGAAACTAGACCCCTCGGGGAACGTAACAAGTGGTAAAGTGAACCTTAATACCCCACAGGTGTTTCACGACTTTTGCATATGTAAAAAAATATATATTTTTTTTACACTAAAATGCTTGTTTTCCCCCAAATTTTACATTTTTACAAGGGATAATAGCAGAAAATACCCCCCAAAATTTGTAACCCCATCTCTTCTGAGTATGGAAATACCCAATAAGTGGACATGAAGTGCACTGGGGGCGAACTACAATGCTCAGAAGAGATGGAGCATCATTGAGCTTTTGGAGAGAGAATTTGGCCATGTGCATTTCCAAAGCCCCCCCCGTGGTGCCAGAACAGTGGACCCCCCCCCCCACATGTGACCCCATTTTTAAAACTACACCCCTCACGGAAGGTAATAAGGGGTGCAGGGAGAATTTACACCCCACTGGCATTTGACGGATCTTTGGAACAGTGGGCTGTGCAAATTAAAAATTTTATTTTTCATTTTCACAGACCCCTGTTTCAAAGATCTGTCAGACACCTGTGGGGCGTAAATGCTCACTGTACCCCTTATTACATTCCGTGAGGGGTGTAGTTTCCAAAATGGGGTCACATGTGGGTATTTATTGTTTTGCACTTATGTCAGAACCGCTGTAAAATCAGCCACCCCTGTGCAAATCACCAATTTAGACCTCAAATTTACATGGTGCACTCTCCCTTCTGGGCCTTGTTGTGCGCCCCCAGAACACTTTGCGCCCACATATGGGGTATCTCCGTCCTCAGGAGAAATTGCGTTACAAATTTTGGAGGCTTTTTTTCTTTTACCGCTTGTGAAATTTTAAAGTATGGGGCAACACCAGTATGTTAGTGTACAAAAATGTTTTTTTTTTACACTAACATGCTGGTGTAGACCCCAACTTTACCTTTTCATAAGGGGTAAAAGGAGAAAAAGCCCCCCAAAATTTGTTAGGCAATTTCTCCCGAGTACGGCGATACCCCATATGTGGCCCTAAACTGTTGCCTTGAAATACGACAGGGCTCCAAAGTGAGAGAGCGCCATGCGCATTTGAGGCCTAAATTAGGGATTTGCATGGGGGTGGACATAGGGGTATTTTACACCAGTGATTCTCAAACAGGGTGCCTCCAGCTGTTGCTAAACTCCCAGCATGCTTGAACAGTCAATGGCTGTCCGGAAAAGCTGGGAGTTTTTGTTTTGCAACAGCTGGAGGCTCCGTTTTGGAAACACTGCTGTAGGATACGTTTTTCATTTTTATTGGGGGGGAAGGGGTGGTAGGGGGGGGCAGTGTATGTGTGTATATGTAGTGTTTTACTCTTTATTTTATGTTAGTGTAATGTAGTGTTTTAAGGTTACATTCACACTGATGGCGGATTACACTGAGTCTCCCGCTAGGAGTTTGAGCTGCGGCTGCTGCAGCTCAAACCTGAAGCAGGGAATTCACTGTAATCCGCCGCCAGTGTGAATGTAACCTGTACATTCACATGGGAGGGGGGGGGGGGCAAAACTACAACTCCCAGCATGCACTGAAAGAACGTGCATGCTGGGAGTTGTAGTTTTGCAACAGCTGGAGGCACACTGGTTGGAAAATACTGAGTTAGGTAATAGAACCTATTACCTAACTCGGTATTTCCCAACCAGTGTGCCTCCAGCTGTTGCAGAACTACAACTCTCAGCATGTACTGATTGCCAAAGGGAATGCTGGGAGATGTAGTTATGCAACAGCTGGAGGTACGCAAGTACAACTCCCAGCATGCCGAGACAGCCATTTGCTGTTCCTGAATGCTGGGAGTTGTAGTTTTGCAAGATTTAGAGGGGTTCAGGCTGGAGATCACTGACAGTGGTCTCTAAACTGTGGCC